>NC_133775.1:33464316-33619308 GCF_003597395.2 Chelonoidis abingdonii
ATCTGTTCAGAAAGGGTGCTCCATACTTACAGAGAGGCATGAAAGAAATCATTCTACAGTTATTGGAGGAGCAGACAAAGGGACTTTTTATCTCTGTGCTTTGTTTCTGAATTAACTCTGAGGAAATGATCCCTAAAATCTCCTAAACAATTAAGATTGTGGCAGATGATTATGCTAAATCCAATGAGAACAGCAGACTCCTTTAGTTTTGGGGATGGAGCAGTAATTGACAGCCAAAAAGAGAAATCTTCTCATGAAATTCTATATCTGCAGTGTCATCAGTCCTTTGCCATGGAATCAAATCTAAGGACAATACAACTCCTTATATCACTTCATCAGAGATGGGCCATTGGGAAATGTGGCATCATCTAGTTTTTTCCACAATGTTTTTTGAAGAAAAAGTAAAGTCACGTATTACTTTTTTAAATGATGAATTGGAAATGCAACATTCCCCCCTCCTCTTCTTTGTAATATCCCTCCAAACCCCATAAAAATACCAAATAATTCTATTCACCCATCAATCATAAAAAATCATCTAGTTCAAAGTGATCTCTTAACTGTAGAGGCTCATTGACTTCACTGGGCTTCAGTTGATTTCAGAGAGAGAGGTTTAACTGCCTAGGAAGTGCAGGATCAGAGCTTGCAGCAGTGTTTCTTGAATTCCTTAAGATTACTTTTGTACAATTTTTTAAAAAAAAACTGTTTAGGATTTCTCTAATAAGTAATGCATTGCAGTGTAAATGTCTGCCCTCTGCTTTTAATAGCATTAACTACAGCCCCTGAATTTTATTAATCCCAATTTGATTTTCTTTGCATATAAAAAAGAGGGGTTTGACAATAATCTTAAAACATAAATATAAATTTATTTCTTAAGTGGTTTTTACTTACCCTTTAAAATACACATTGAAATGCTGACAAACAGATATTGCTTTTACAATATTTGTGTTATATGAAAGTGACATTCAGATTTTCTCTTAAACTGAAAAGCTTCCTCCATATGAAAGCGACCATAATGAAATTGTGAAGCTCATCTTATATTCTTTCCACAATATAGGAGGGATATCCCCTGTAAAATTAAAGTCAAGAATAAAACAAGACCATTAGGATATTAAATATGCCAAGATACATTCACTGTCTCTAAATCAACATTGTTTACTTAGAGAACAGAAACCCTTTTTGCACAATGTCAAAGTGCAATTAGTTCTTTATACAATAACAATTTAGGGTGCATTACTTAATTTGGATTGAATTACAAAGAAAATAATAGAAATGTTTATAACTTAAATTTTAATGCCAATTGAGTTAATTGGAGCCACTGCTGTTCCAAGAAACATTCAGTTCAATAAGCCACTAAGCACTATATAGTGTCAAACATAACCTATTTCCCAGTGTACTGCTGAAAGAAAAAAAATCAAATCTACATACCTGGAACACCTAGGAGGTGAGGTAAAATTTTGATATGTACCAAAGCTATGCATTAGTTGGGGGGCCCAATTCTGCATTCACTGTTCAACCCAGCCTCCTCTTTATGTCAATGAGGGTGCTGGCTGCACAAAATAGTGAGTGCTGGGTTCTAAGTAGGTTAAGCACTTTCATTATGAAAATCTATTTACAGACATTTCTGGAAAAAATGACATGCTTGTTCCCAGCCCAAAGATGTGTGTGTGTGTGTGTGTGTGTATAGAGAGATCAATACAAATTCTATTTTGCTCTTTTTAAAAATTGACTTAGTGACATGGTTTGAATGGTAGCTCTGGATGTAAAGTGCTTGTAGGGTTGGGCCCTGGGAATGTGAAAAAAAAAAAAGAAGGTGTTTTCACATTTTAACACTTCCTGATTTTTTTTGTTTGTTTTGGCAATTTAAATTACAGGTTTATTTTTAACATCAGATTTGCCAGTGACTTTGGCCTGATCCTGCACTCTTTATTCAAGCAAATGTCCAGCTGAGTTGTGCCTAAGTAATAAGCCTTTGGCTGGTCCAATAAAATTTGGTTTAGAAATAGCCAAGTTACAAGTGTGTGAATATAGGGAATAGAGAATTAGTACATGATTGTCCAACATTTCCTGTTAAAATTCCATTGAAGTCAACTTAAAGAGAATGAAGGATCTGGCCCCAAATGTTTAAAACACACCACATTGGAGAGTTTTAGATAGACACATAACAAGCCTGACGTACTGCAACAGTGTAGTCCACTATGAAAACAGTCTAATAAATGCATTAAGTTGCAAATTCAAACAGCAGCTAAACAAACAAATGTAAGACCCAATTCTGGCCTCAGAGGTACACCCAATGAAAGCCAATGCACATACAACTCAGGACAGAATTTGGCCCTAAATTGGTTCATTTTAATCTTACAGTGTATGACTGAACAGACAAAAATAACTGAGGGGTCCAGCCTGATTCCTCCAATCTTCTTCCTCTCACTGAGTTTGCTGGAAGGGGGATTAGGCCCACAATTCACTTATTTCCATGGGGTTTTTCTTCACTTCTCCTTTCCACATTTTCACTAAATGTTGTTGCCTGAATAATGTGTAGTGAAAATGGCAATCACACCAGCATAGCTCCTGCTCCCCTTGACTTCAGTGGGGGCAGAACTGGCCTTTCTGGATTCAACACTGAGGTAAGGGGACTATCACAAGTGTGTCAATACCCTTTCATAGCACAGGTGCTTCCTTCATGCCAAAATACTACTAGATTAAAACACGCTTTGGAAATCTCTTAAAAATTAAAATCTATGCTAATACAAATATTCCTATCCTCCTATCTCGGAGGGCAGGTTGTGCTAAACAATTATGGTTACTGGTGGAAAGAAACATTTTAATTAGTTTTAAAACTTTTAAAAGCTCTAAAAGTGATTTAAAGGAGCCTCTCTGTAAACAGTGATAGTCACAGTTCTGGGATCCAATATCACGTTACCTGCCAAGACAAGACAAGTTGCAGTATCTATATCACTAGAAGGCCCGGAATCCTAGCCTTCCAATAAGATTTAGCAAGTGGGTTTTTTTCCCCCTAGCAGTTTAATTCATCAAATCCGATGCTGATTCAGAACAGAATAATGCCAATCCTGGACTTTGCATCAGTATGATTCTAAATCCCACTGGTTCTTTTTCAGTGGGGAGAGGGGGGAAGGAGAAATGAATGTTTATGTCAGGTTCTTTTGGAAAAAATGTCTGCTATCTCAAAGTTGCTCAGAGATGTAGAGCATTAGAAGTGGTCTTGGCTAAGGTAGATCAGAGGGCAGAATGCAGGTGAGATGATCAAAGATGTTAAATAAATGCAATGTATTCTATGGTTCTGCAATGCTTGCAAAAATAAAGAAAATGGAGTGTTAAACATCTTTACACCTTTATGCAGAAAAGCTGTAATCTAGCCTTAAGTGTTCACTATATGATGGATTTAAGTGTTTAACTTCTTTCAGGACTGATGGTAGTTAGGAGTGCAAATCTCCATCTATTAGGAGATCAGAAGACCCCATAGTTGCTCAATAGCTACTTTGTAGTGTAAAGATACTATTCAATGGTGGGAAATGCAGTACACTTTCTACATTATATATATATATTAGCGATGACCATGCACACATCATTTCTGGCTTAGTATAATTTAAGAACTGTATGATGATTTCCAGTATATTATACTGTCTACCATCATAGGTGCTCTATAGCTACCAGTCTTTCTCCTGAATCTTCCAAGGCAGAGGACAGCTTCCTGTAAGAAATACTAAGCAACATTGTAAACAATGCCACAGGATTCTCTGCTATTGTAAACAATGAATGTTTCCCTACAGTCTGTGCATATGCTTATGTATCAATCAGTACACATCACAGCAGAAAATGTATTCATGTGCTCTGTGTATGTCTGTGATCATGTATAGATATAAACAAAAAGACACAGCTAGAGAGATAAACACATATCTCATGGTCCTTTTCACTGCTGTTTGGAATTTATGATAGCGTTTCTGTTTACGTCTTCATTAACATTCTATGTAATCCTGAAGAAAATAATGCTCTTTATACACAGAAATGCATATATTAAAATATGCATACATATCAAGGTTGAAAAGTAGTATCACCACCAGTAATAAAACCAAAATGGTTCTCACACAACAGCTAGGCTAGTTCATTAGACAGACACACTGTCATGGACTCTGGGTAAGTTTCCCAATTGCACCTGTAATTTTCATATGACATATATAACATTACCTTAAGCATGAAGTGCAACAAAATTAAAAAGACTCCCCTTACTATTCTTTATTCAACACTTCCAGCAAGTGCAAAAGATTGGCTGGTTTAAAAATTGAATATTTACATTTCAAGCACTCTTACTTGAGGAACCTTTACAACAATAGCATGCAAAGACCACTAAAGATATTTTCCCCCATCTGCTTTCTAAATATACACGTGGCAACTTACTAAGTAGCATCCTTTGTGCTATAGAGATTGCTATCAAAAGCAAACCTGCAAAATAAAAAATCTGAAGATAAAAAATGCCTCAAAAATTAAAATCAAATATTTAAAATCAGTGACTGCATTATCATTCAGAATGAACAAAACACTATAATCTTATTTTAAAATGCCATTTCCAGGGAGGCAATTGTTTACCCCTTAGTGGTGGGCCATAGATAGCCAATTAATGCAACTTAATTCTGTAGTTGTTTCTGTTTAAAGAGTATTTGGAATGATTTTTTTCTGTTGTTTATGATCAAACAAACGAGCCCTGCTAATCTTATATTTTATCTCCCTAACATATGGAAAAGCTATTTATCCTAGCCAATCACAATAAAGTGAAGAAAACCCCATTTTATGGAAAGGTATATATCACAAGTTTGTTCATCATTAAAGATATGATTACCAGTGAAAACCCTCCGAAAGTGGCACATTTATGATTCCAGGAACAGATGGGGACATACATTTTCCTTGCAAATACTTTTGAAATTGCTCTACTGGTAGCAGTATAAAAATGATATACAGATACCAGTGCCAACGAAGCCAGGACAAGAGGTCCAGATTTACACAGTAAAAGCTTCACATGCACTCTGTCAGCTTTGATTGATCTGTACTATACCTCAGAAACTTGTTGACTGGTAAAGGAAACAGTGCAAATAATTCACTGCAACAAGCCAGATAATTCACAGAGCCAATCGGTCTGCTTCACTTTTCCTCACCAAGATGCATCATTTTCCAGCATGAGCAGTATTCAGTGTCAGGGAGGGGGAGGGAAAAGGAAAGAAAGAAAAAAAGAAAGAAAGATAGGAGTAGCTCACACAAAAGAAAAGGCAAGACAAGAGAAGTTGTTTTGGGTAATGGGCCCAGCCATCTACCTTTTCCACTTTGAGCCCTAGCAGAGCCATTCAGCCCCAATTTTCATTATCATATTGATTAAGTTCATCAGAGTGCACTTTTAGGTTTAACGCCAATGGATTGGGAAAGGGAGTAGAGAATTATCTAAGAAAAGCACAACATTCTCACCGCAGGGACGTTTCCCTGTTCCAGTTCATTGATGGAGTTGATTAAGTTTAAATGAAGCAGACACTGGATAAAAGTAAGGGTATTGACCACTGGGCAGGGCGGGCTGTGCTTGAAAAGGCCTGATACATGCAGAAAAGCAAGATTTGCTAAATGCTCTAATCTTCAATCAAATCTAACATCAATACAGACAAAGTTTGGTAATGAGAGATTCAATGAAGCATGCCGGAGAAAGAATTAATCCTCTTGGTCTAAACTGGGTTCAACTTTGAAGCCTGCTCCGAAGGAAAGACAGTTATCTAAATGCTAAATAAGAAACTTATTGTACTTTTCATGGCATGCTAATCTTTTGTCTATTTCATCTCTATTATTTGTATGCTCATAGATTGCAGTTGTCATGGTGATTATATCAAACCACTCCGAGCCGATGGCTGCGAGGACTCAGGGCCTCCAGATAACCCTCAACCACACACACAAAAACAAAAAAACAAGGCATGGCAATTAAGCCCCTTCTGTCCGGCCGGCTAGACCCCCAATATTGCCCTGCGGGTACAGGTCAGGAAATTCTTTACGCTACCAGCCGGAGAGCTAGCAGTCAGCCGGGCCCTGGCCACTAGCTCTCTTCAATACAGCGATTTAATTTGCTGTGGCAGTCAATACCCTTTTAAGCACCCCTGCTACCCTACCCCTTGGAAAGGGAGACCATCCAAACCGGCGAGATCGCTCCCCTCCAAGCTCAGCCCAGCCTACGCGAGGTGCTTTCTATAGGCTTGTCTTGATAAGCTTTTGATGTCACAAATCAAACACTCGCCAGGAGGTAGATAATGGGGAGTGTGATCTCCTCGATTTGTACATAGCTAGCGCTTTGCATCGGCTCTGCCTTGAACGTTTGGAAGGGAAAGTAAAACAAAGGAGCGGAATTTGACAATTGCCATTGAAAGTGGGGAAAGCGCCCGGGCCAGCGAGGGCTGCAGGGCCTGTCCGTCGCATGGAGCACCACCTGGAGGGACGCAGGCTCCGGGCTCTCTAGGCCGGGCAGCCATGGACAAGAGGAATTAGGATTCATATATGCAAATTCCTAGGGGCCGGCAGACACTTTAATTGAGAAAGATTGGAAGGCAGGGGGAGGAGGAAGCGGTGCGAGCAGGAAAGGGAGCTCGGTGAACCGCACTTGGTTCTCATTTGCAGACAGGCTGCTCCAGACAGCCGCAGGAGTTTGTTAGCGAACAGCAAGCTCGCCTCTTCCCTCTGATAGCGGGGCTGGGCCGCGGCCGTGACAGACAAGCAAGCGACACCTTGCTGCTGCTATTGCAACTCCTGCGTCTTGCGGGACTAATACAGACCCCCCTCGGGGAGGGGACCTGACCCGCAGGCCTACAGCTACCACTGGCCACATAGGTGAGACACTGGAGAGATAAAATAGACCAGAGAGGACAGATCAGCTACATAAGATTGGCTAGGTGGGCAGGCCAGACAGTAGGCAGGCAACCCTAATCGGTCAGTCTGCACAGGCAGACCGCCGAGATGGATACACAAACAGGCAGATGCCTGGAGAGAAAGACCGGTCCTTGTCCAGGGGCACCTGCTCCCTGTCTTCCCAGAAAACTCCAAGTCCAATGTCTCCCTAGGAATTTGAGGGAGTAATCAGAATTTCACTGCAAATGGAGGGGCGGGAGTACAGCTACCAGCAGAAGGACACGAGGAGTCCAGGCGGGGGTAGAGCGACCAGTAGAAGGGCACGAGGAGTCCAGGAACTTCCCTTTGGTTTGTTTCAGTGTTATAAAATCATTTGAGCGCACAAAAGGTAGTACCCCAGCTTTTATGTGTTTTACAAAAGTTACCAAATTAAGGTCGGATTAGGGCTCCCTCCAGGATTGGAGGAAGCTTTAGAGGCTGGGAGCGGCAGATATAGCCCGGCTGTGTTTATGAAAAGCTTAAAAAGTAATAAAATGAGGGAGAGATTCGGAGAGAAAGTAACATGTATAACTCTTATTAAAGGAGCAGCGAGCAGGGCTGTGAACTTGAATAACTGTTTGAACTTTAATTTGTTCATTAACAGGATTTACCCCTGACTGTGAATGTTATTACTTCTCTAAAGGCGAGGTGCAAATGCAAAGCCATAATGAAAGAGTCTGGCAAAAAGTTAAATGCCTAGTAATTACACTTGTCTCACTGAAAACTTAAAGTAATACAAAAGTGATGAAAAGTGAGAGCTGGGCTGATATTCTCCCACTGTCCCAACCTTTAAACAATAGAAACGGAAAGCTTAAGGCCTCCATTGAACTTCATCTCAATTTGAGAGCAACACACTAAGCCTGTGCGAATATAACAGAGACCCACTGATCCAGCTGAACTCTAGGTATATTTAAAACGGTTATGTTTAAACAAGTAAAAAAAAAACAAACAGCCTTGGTCCTGGATTTTTTTTATGTTTTATTTTCCTTTTCCTCAGTGGGGGAATTCTGTTTTATTCCTCTGTTTTAAGTCTTGAGTGAAACATGGCGTCAGATGTCTGATCTAATCTGCATGTTTGTATCCTAAACGGGGCACATTAGCTCCTCTCTCCATCACACCGACAGTAGATAAAACTCTGGAGATCTGGAATAAAACAAACTACTGCTCCTCTCAGAAGGTATGTGACTTTGTACTGATGCTTTTGCCTGTTAGCTCCGCACTGACTATCTTTTCATCTGTCAGTTCTTTCTTTCCTGTTTTTGTCAACTGTTTTTTATATATTCACTTGTCATCTGCATCCTTCCTCAACAGGAACGTGCAGCCAGGTCGCAATTAAATATACAGATACACAAGCTGTTAGCAAGATTTCACCCTCGCATCCGAATCAGAAAGCAGCAAAGTTGGCGGGGATGATTGCCATGTCACTTATTCTTTATTTAAAATGTCTTAAAACTCGCCGGCAGAGCGGTGTGTTTGTTATTCAAACACTTTCTTTTGTTAGTGTCCCTTTCGCTACCGAAAATCTTTGAAGTATTGACTTAAACTGCTGCTTTTTGGTTTTTAAACTCAAATGTATAAAAGAGAGAGTCCCCAAAGAGATTGTCTACCAGCTACTCTTACCCATTCGCTTCTTCATAATTTTCTCCTCATCACAATCACTATTTCGAGTGGAGTCAGGTGGGTTTGATGCTCAGTTCTGATATTCTCCCCTTGGATATTATCGCTTGTCTTTACACGCGTTGGAGGGGGATCAGCCGACGTGCTTTTGCTGTGCCTGGGAAACATTCATACCAAAAGTGTCAGAGGGGAACCCGCGTTAGCCTGATCTTAGCCCTATCCTGCCATCACCCCCTGCCGGACTAGGGTGGATGGAGCCTCTGCAAAGGGAAACTCAACTCAATGGCCCGTAACGTCTCCCTGTCCCGGCCCCTGGAAAACCTCAGGCCCGCCCCCGCCGAGCGGGCGAGTTAACACAGCTGTGGGTCCCGGGTCCCATAGCTACGCGGTGGGAGGAGCGCAGCGCCGCAAGGAACTGAGATACCCCCCAGCGGGGTAGCTGGAATGGCTGGGCCCGGCCTGCAGCTCGCAGCAGAGGCCTGGGAGGGATGCCCGGAAATAGAGAGGGAGCCTCAGCTGCAGGGCTGCGTCCTGCAGCAGCTCAGCTCCTCCCCGAAGCTGGCGAGCCGCCCCGTCGGACGGAGCTCGAGCCCGCAGCCCCCCCGCAGGCCCTAGGAGAAAGGGAAGGCCCCCGCCCCGCCCTGACGGAGGCCGCTCCCGGCCCGCTGGGAGGGAGCAAGGGAGGAGCAGCCCAAGCTCTTGCACGCTCGCCGGGCTCGCTGGGGGATTTGTTTACGCGGGAGCAGGGCGGGAAGAGAGGCCTGAATAATTGATGTGGCGGGGCCCGCGCGCCTCCCGAGCTTCCTCTCAGGGGGCGGGGACTCGTGTTCCCATAATACACACTGCACGGCCAAAACGAAATTGTAATGGCGGGGCGGCCAATTACAGCAATTAGCTCCCACCAGCCTCTCTCCCCGCATCTCCGTTCAGCTGGAAACGCTCAGAAAGCAGCTCCTCCCAGGGTCTCCCCTGCCAGCCCCACGCTCCACGTGCTCCCTCAGGCGTGGGTGGGTGTCTGCTGTTCGCCTCCCGCTTCCCTGGGCATGGGTGTCAGCGGGCCAGGCAGAGCGAAGCCACCTCCATCTGCAATGGGGAGACTACGGGCCCCAGCCTTTCAGGAGCCGCGCTGAACTTAACAGGAGGGCCATTAGGCCACGCGATGGACCGTTGCATGGTGGGACCTGTGGTCTCCCATCAACTCCATGTCAAAAACTAGGGTGCTGTGGGGGGGCTCCTGCAATGTGGGCTATTCTTTACACCTCGACCACCCCTTCCCTAGGTTGTAACCAGGTACCAGAGGACTTTGCTATGCAGCAGGTTTTTTCTCTTTGCCCTCTTAGAGTTTTTTTTCTAAGTTGAATAATAAGCCTCTAGATATTTTCAAGATGAGCTGTAAACACACCTGGACTTTACCACATTAAAGATGCTTTTGTGAGCGTATGTAAAGTATTATTTCCAAAGAAATGCCATATAGGAAGTGATGTGTGACAACAGGAGAAACAGAGTCCTGTGCAGAGGGCCCCTAGGAAACCAATGCACCTCTATCAACAAGGCTTAGGTGGCTCTGAGTGATGCACTGGCCTGGTGGTGGTGGTCTGCACAGGTTAACCTCCTAAGGATGTCCTACCAGCCAGCTCAGGCCTTTTTCCTGAGAGGACATATAGTGTCCTGCAGGTTCTGCAGTGCTATTTTTGGGAGAAGGAACAATTCTGGGTCTTCTGACAATCTGGCATCTCAACTGTTTGCATTTATTTAGAATCATCTACCACTGGGGGGCTACTTATATGTTTGTACTACCCAGTATGTCCTTCATGAGAGTGAAGATGAACCACACTGGTGGTACAGGGGCAAGCAACTGTTTCAAAATAGCTTTAAGGGCCACAAGAAAAGCAAAATATGTGTCATGTAGAGAGCAGTAAATATTCCCTTTCCTGTACAGGAACAGCTGTGCCCAACCTTTATACCCATATAACTGTCTACAGTAGGGTGATGGTACTGCATTAACTATACTAGTATAGCTTAAGTGGTACTACCTTGTGTAGAGAGGCCTTATTTTTGTATTTACAAAAAAGCAGCTCTAGGGCACCTTTACAGTCATTAGAAGAACAGTTTTTGGGGGGTCACTATCCAGAAAAAAATCCTACCATCCACAAGCAAATTCCTTTCCTTCAGCCTCTCTCTAATCCCCAGTCTGCCTGATCAACAGTCCCGCCCCCGGGAACGCCTGGGTGTATCGATAGGCTTTGCCAGGTGAGCTGAATGGCAACAAATGCAGACTCTACTAGACCCTAGGGAAAGGTGGGTACCGTAGCTGAAGGCTCATCTATTGAAGCCACTGACAATCTCTGATTTAAATCAGGAGCTGTAAACTCCAGTGCTTTAGCTGATCATAACTGTTGCATTATCATATGAAAATAGAGGTAGTTTCTAAAATATCCAGAACACAAGACACTATGGGTGCTGGAAGTCAAAAAACACCTTACACTACACCAGGAAACTAAATGGAAGTCAGTGCAGATCACAGAGAAAGTGTATAATTTGCTTTATGTAAGAAGTACCATGAAACTTATAGATGGCTACATTCTGCACCAGCTGAAATTTCTGAATGACTTCAGCTACTGTCTCACATATCAGTAACCCAGTCGTTAGGTGACCGGGATTGGTAACTAACAAGGTCCACATCCAAAAGAGAAAGTCCCAACATTTTTTTCCAAGCAGAGATGAAAAATGTGGCCAGTCACACCAGTGCAACTATCTGGATAGCTAGAAACTGCTGAAGTCCAAGTTACATACTTGGCTGACGAATGGCAGGCAAGTGCCCACAAATGAGGGGTCAGACATAGGCCCCAAGGCTGCTCCTTGTGCCTGCATGCAGCCCCATTAATGTCATTGACTGCCTGCATAGAGCCTATTGTAAGTTCAAGGGGACAAACCATTCCTTCTGTTTTTTTCCCAGCCTATGAGCATTACTTAAATCTGATAAGGATTTAACTTTAGCCAGGTAACCCTCATCCAAAGGACAGCCAAACATTGCACTGGCTGGATTGTTCAACTCCAGCACACAGGCTTATTAACTGGAGACACAGAGCTGGGTGTTACCTACTTATTGAAAGTACATCAGCATAAAAAGCCTCACTAACTGAGATCAGACATCCTGATATTATCGGGACCATCCTAATATAAGGGCAACTATACCACTCCCCCCAAAAGGGTCCCTGTTTTTCAGACTTGCTATCTATCTGGTCACTTTAGGCAGACTAGAATGATCACAGTGGTCGCTTCTGGCCTTAGAATCTATAGGTCAACTATCTCCCCCAGTAGTCTTATATATACATTGAACAGAAGTGACAAAATACAATCTCTTGGAAACTCACGAGAGAATATCTGGGGCAGAGGAGTACCTGAGGTCACTCAGAATAAAATACTCAAAAGCAAACTTCACCTGCCCACATTAGAGGTATCAGCAACACCTCATGGGGAAAATGTTTGCAGCTGATGAGTTTAACTGGGAGCATTTGCCACTGAAAAAGGAAGAGTTCTGGCAGCCAAGTAAGGTGCTTGACAGTGCAGTATGGGATTTGGTAGGATTCTGCACACTGGAAAGTGATTGGGCTCTGGGAGTCTTATGGGAGGATATATGTGAGGGGCTTCTCACTGAGATGAAGGCTTCTCAGAGAATTGCAGGAGAGGTGTCATTGAGAATGCACTTTCCAGTTTCTTCTCCTTTTATCTCTGCCAAACACCACCTTTGACAGCAATGGGAGTTTTGCTTTAGTATTGCAGGATCAAGCCCTACATAGTTGTAACCAATATATTTTAATCCTGAGATATGCTATATCATCTGTAAAATTTTAATAAATATGTACTTTATAGGATACATCAGATAAAGCATATGCTGCATGGTAGGACTACATCAGTTCATAAACCAGTCTTTGCCACAGTATCTCAATAAAGCATTTAAAGGTAGGATGTCAATCCATGGAGTTCTAATCTTAATCTAAATACAACTGATAAACTACATTTTAAATGTTTATTTCACAAATATCCACATTTTTAAATATTGGTAACTTAGCAATAATAATTACATTTTTATACTAGAAATGGCCTACAGCATAGTGACAAATATTGGCCCCCACAGTTGCAATTGGAGTGAAATCTCCCCCAACCTTTTTTTTAGTGAAAGTGCAAATAAGTGCACAAAACTGAACAAAATAGTATTTACTTCTTCTGCAAATAAAAAGAAAATTATTTTATAAAAACTGTAAAAATGCCTACAGCCAGATTTGTAAGTTGTTTCTGTTATTGCGGATATTATTTTTTGTATATAGCTACATAAAACTGATTGGTGCTTTACAGGCAAATAAAAACTGAAGTCCCTGCCCTGAAGATCTTACAATCTAGGTAAGGATCATCTCTGTTCAGCCTGACTTGTGTAATTGGAGAGGTATTTAGGTACCTGGACAATTGTTGTCACTTATTTATCTGACAGATGGTAAAAGCTCTTTTGAACCAGGCGTTAACACAAATAATGAAGTTAGTGCAGATTTTGTCTGAGTAAGAAATTCAAGAGTGGACCATAATATAGATTGCTTCTGTGTGCCATGTCAGAGATCCTATCTGTGCTTCCATTTATGTGCTGAGGATTGAAGGGAGATTCTGAGCACACTATGAACTAAATCCTGCAGTTCTCACTCAGGCAAAATTCTCAGGAGGGGAGGCAAACTCCCATTGGTGCAAAGACGGCAGGATCAGGCCCTTTGATCTTTGAAAGAGCTTTACTTAGAAGCAATTCTGAGGGAAGATGGAGGAGAGAGAAGTCTTTCGGCGTGCCTTTTTTCTTATTTTTGTATTTTTTTTAAATCAAACTATTTCATTAGGCCAGAGCAAACCGGGGAGAGAAATTCCCCTGCATCCTCACTGTGTGTGAAACAGTCTCGTTCTAATATGTGGTCGAGCACGGAACATCGAATGTAACGTAATAAAGAAATGATGTGTAAAATACAAATGGACAGACTTCAGCCTCTCTTACTGACAAGCGTCCCCACTTCACTCGTGAGCTTGCCAGAACCGCTCAATTTCGCTCTTGATCAGCCCTGACCTGCTATAGTCTACCTCACCTACAGATGTAGGGGTACTTGAGGGGATTGAAAAGAGTAGGTGAATTCTGGTACCATAAATACTACAACATACAGATAGTGATTTACGAAGATAATTAAGAGCTCTTGAATTTCTGGGCTACTATGGGTTTACCTCAGATTATTCACGGATTTTACTGACTCTTTTGTATATTACGAGTTAGTTTATAGCATGTTTTCTGCAACTTATAATCTATTAAACGGCAAAAAACTACAGAGAATAATCACACAAATAGTATCTGTAAGCATTTCCTGTGGGTATCTGATCATGACTTTCAATACTTTAGTCCCTTCTTTTTTCCTTCTTCCTTTTCTTGCATTTATGGTAACTTGAATCTTGGTCTTAGGTCATAAACTGATTAGTATAGCTTTTATTAATTTACAGCGGGGAGCGAGAGAAAGGACCGGAAGGGAAGAAATAAAACCAGTTTTTATCGAATAGTTTACGGTAGCCCAATGACAAGATCCACACACCCAGTCTTATGATCAGACAATAAAGCTGTAATTCATAATGGGAGGGAAAAATCATGATCGTTCTCAAAAGTCTATGGCAAATATGAGTCCCTTTTAACTCTCGCTAACCTGGATGGTAGTAAAGGATATTCGGTACTTACTCTCTTGTAAGTCCCACTGGCCTTCTCCAAATGATTCAAAGCCTTTTAATTGTGAGGTTTCTGAGTCAAACCTTACTCTTTGGCTGGTGTAGGCAGACCACGCGCCTAATCGTGGTAGAAGTATGCAAATAGAGCGGCCTCTAGTGTTCATTCTCAGATTTACATTTCTGACACGGAAACAGCTAGTAACGACAAAACAACACATGGGGCTAATGCAGCTACTGGGCAAAAGACGAACAAGAAGTGACACAGAAGCCATTCTACCAAAATGAACTGTGATATCCTTTTGATGGCTATAATTTATTCCGCATAGTCCTGGACTGAAACGATCAATTAGCAACCTGAAATGCACTGTGAAGTAAATTGTCACACTCCCTATTACAGGGTGGTTATCATATATTTATAAGGTGGGTTTTCTGCATTCAGAGCAAACAAGGTGTTGAGTGATCAGTCATAAACGTAATTCTTCAAAAAAAGAAAAGCCCAAGTATTGTGTACTGAAAAGAGAAATCTTTGTGACAAGATATTACACCTTTCCTCCAGGAGTGTTAGATTTTATCTGGGGAATGCAACAATGGACTAAAAATGGGAACAGTGCTATTGCTAAACGGAGAGATTTCTATACATGTATTTAAAGGGCAGCCTACTCTGGCCGCTAGTCGGGAAGATCCGCTGTCTTCTCTGGGTTCATGCGAAGGAACACTGAAATGGAGAGTTTAATCTGTTGACGTTCCTCTAGCTCGCCCAAACCGGGGGTGACAGCTCTCTCTCTCCCATGACATGTTCTGTGCTCGCCTTCTCCACTGGTTCCCTTTTCCAAGCAACTTCTCGGTAATTTGTGCTTTTAATGAATTAGGCCACAGATTTCGCTCCTCTTGTTTGTTTCCCAGTAGCACGATAGTTTCATCTGAAAATAAATTAGCTTTTAATTGGAGTTGACATCTCACATTGTGAGAGCCAGGGGCAGGAGTGAAAGAGCTATCACTGCCTTTTAGGGACATTTTTCTTATTTGAAATAAGCCTCATAGAAACCAAAGAGACCCCTCTGATCCAGGCGCTGGGTGTCCTCCCAGAAGATGGAACGCAGGCCTCTGTGCAGGGGGTTCTCTGGGCCGGGCGTCACCGGGTTCACTATTGCAGGAGTCAGTCTTTCAAATCTGGGATACAACCCGGCTACAGCGTCACCTTCTCTCCTGAGTGCTACAGGCCGGGTTCCTTCCCCCCTCCACTTCCCCATAATGCACCTTCCCTGGTGCTGCTGACCGCCCCGCGGTGCAGGAGGGCCTGAGAAAGGAGGTCAGATTGCGCCTGGAGGGATGAGGGGTAGCTGCTGGGTGACCAGCTCTCTGTCACACCTAGAGCTTTTTGTCTGGAGACGTTCTTAAGCGAGTGATCAGTGGGAAATAACGGCCTAGCCAGAGGAGCCGCGAGCAGCCTCCCCCAGTGCTCTCCGACTGGGGAGCTGCACCGTATTAGCATATGTATACTTTTAAATAGCACTTCAGCCAGGGGAATTGGCTGCAGCCCACACCAGCGCCGGCTCCCAGGCCGAGGGGGCAGGTTGCTGGGACCACTAGAGGGCAGAAGCAGCGTATACAGGAGGGGCTGGGTGGCAAAGCAACAGCAGGCACCTGGGATAGCAGCTTCCCGTGTTCAGTAGGACTCCAGCCCCACTCCCTTGCCGTGCAGAGCTGTGAACAGGGCACATCTCGCAGGTCTCCCAAGTCTAAGCCAGGCGGCGGCGGCGCAGACACGGAGGCAGAGGCCTTCTCAGCCCGGTGTGGCTCACCGGAGGTGGAATTTAGCTTCTTAATGGACTTCAGATTACTGGCATCGCTAAACTCTCCCCTAATAGACTGTAAAGATCCTCACGCTACTTTCCCCCCTTGCATCTGGAATTCGTAATCAAGAGCCCAATTTTGTCATTTGGAAATACTAATTATCTAATCACGCCACGCAACAGAACGCACTTGTCTGCCCAATTAGCTAGGACAATTATTAAAATTCGGAGGCCTAATTATGTCTCAATTTAATGCTGGCAAACTCGTGTATGGAGCAGTAATTAAAAGTCGCTCTTTGCCTCTGCCTTTAGGGCAGTGGCTGATTAGGACCTGTCAGAGGCTGTACTGAACCAAACCAGTCAAGCGTATTGTGCACCATGACCCTGCATTGTTAAGTGTGTCAACATATTAACCTGAATTCCCTTCAGCCCCCATAATCACGTTTGGTAAAAGGAAGAAAGGAGGCTACAACATGAAGCATTTTATTAAAAACACATACATGCTTTTTAATTAATGCTACAAGAGATCTGACGCGTTTTGAGCTACCAAGTGCTGCAAGTCATAAGACCGCTTCTTCCTAATTACCAGTAAAGGAGGGTTTATTCTTTTCCCTTCCAAAAGTCTCCCTTCTGCTCTCGTTTAAAGAAAATGATCGGTCTGATGGAGAGTGTATTTTTTAAAACCCAGCTAGTTGGCTCGCAGTGATAAGTTGATTGCCAGTTTTTCTGTTTGATGAGGGGAACGCAAGCGACTCTGGGCTTCCGCGCGAATCAAACGGAGGGCTGGAGGCACAAAGAAAGAGCGGTTGGAAATTAAGAATCCTAATATTGGGTTAATTGCTCGCTATTGATTTTCTTTCCGCTTCTCACTTCGATGCCTGACCGGAATTCCGCCGGAACCCCGAGACCGGCAAGACCCGGGCTGAGCCCAGAGGCAGGCCAGGGCCTCACTCCGCTGGCGTGGCTGGGGTTACACTGAGGCCGCGCTCCAGCAGGGAATCCGCATTGACAGGTGGGGAGCGCGGCTGCGCTGCACAGAGCCAGTGGCGGGGGAAGGCCCTGCAATAGCGACGCACCCTTTGATCCAGGAAGTTGTCCAGGCTGTGTCTGTGCGCACAGGACCCTGAACATGCAAGGCCGTCCTGCTGAGGGAGCGGCGTTTGCCTTTGCCATGGCGTTTGCCCAACATCTGGGAACAGGCCTTCCTCTGAGCCTCTCTGGACGGCAAGCCGAAGTGCAAAGCTGTGTTTCGACTTGTTGTAGTGGCTGTCAGCATGTTTGCCTCTTGTCAGCAGCAATTGACTGGTCAGGTTCACCCTTGCACAGCAATTGTCACAGCTCATTGACAGACCAGTGACCCAGCCGCACCCGATAATGGAAAACTATTGATTTTTTGTAGGCTCCACGAATCTAAAACAAACGAGCCCTGTAAAGTCATCAATTGCCTTGGACCCTGGTAAAGAGACAAAGTTCCAAAGATCTGCTGCACATCCTGACAATTCACCTGTAAAAAATCAGTGAATACAACAATGAAGGGGACCTTTATCAGCTTGTTTCCCAAATAAACAATGATCAATCAATCCCCCTTTAAACCCTAAGGCTGCACTACTACATGCGCCTGTAGGCCAGCTGCGGTGGGGATTCCAGCTACCTCTTAACTGAAGAGATCTGTGTCTGTCTCTTCTGCTGTTAACACTTGCAAAGGAAGAACAAGCATAAGGAGAATGATAATAAAAACTGCACCAACCCAGTCTAGAACAGAGACCAAGCAATGGCAGGGGAATGAACAAAGACAGCACAGTATCACCTCTGTAGCCAATACTATCAACTTATTGTTGTAATCAAGCAGAAAGCTAGAATAACGAGACCCAGCTGTGCAGACCACATCTCCTAGCTATGGAGTCTGGTAAGGCAACGTGAAACTTTTACTAATTAGGGAACTGGTTCTAATGTGACCCATCTCAGGTAAGGCTTGGTTTTCAGAAGAGATGAGCACCCACAGGTCCCCCTGAAGTTAATGGGATATGTCTACACAGGGATAAAAGACCCTAGCACAGCCACTGGCCGGAGTTTGCCTTGAGAGGGTCTTCTGACAATAAGGCCCTTGCTGTCCAGCTGCTCTTTAATGAATTCTTGTTCTTACTCCCTACTGGACAAATACAGACAATACAAAACCTAGGAGCAGAGCTGACAGAAGTGAACAGTCAGGAACAAATTGTGGGGGTCTGGCAAAACTGTGCTAGCACATAGAACATTGTGTGATTACGTTATATCCTGCAGAGGTGGGGAAGTGGAAGACATAGATCTATGAAAAGTCTAGGGGAAGGCAACTGCACCCTTATCCCATAACAAATGGCATCCCTGCTTGTAGCCAGTCTCAGCAGAGAAGTCAAGGATTGACTGAGCATAGCAAATGAGCTATTCTCTCATTTGTTCAGAGGTCCATCTCTCTTCCAGGTGACAGGAGAGACACCAATAGGGAAGCTCACACTGCTGTGGGACTGGAGCTTTGCTTTAACTGCTAGGTTCCATCCTGTAAGGCACTAACTAAATGACAGTTAAAGGTACTCAGCAGCTCACAGAATTAAGCCATTAGGATCTGATCCTGCAAAACCATACTCATGTGAGTGCTCCTCCCTCAGAGGCAGGGAATATGTCTCACTCCTGCAAGCACTGAAGAACAGGTGTAACTTTACTCATGTGAGTAGCCCTATTGAGTAAATTAAGTGCTTGCTGAAGGGAATAGTGTCATATATAGCTATTAATAATAAAGGATTTCATTCATCAGTATTTTAGAGATAATCAGTTTGGAGTTCTTTTTAGTTTCTTCTGTGATTCTATGAAGTCATTCATCAGTATTGTCCATCTAGCATCTTTCCTAAGAAATCATTACTTTGGGGAAAAACTGATAGTTTAACAATCATCTGGTTTAAGATTACCTTATTTTAAAATCACAGAAATCATAGTCTATTCCTTTATAAATGTTGAGTAAATCATTCCTTTTATGAAGGAATATAGAGTAATGAATCACCTTTAGTTTCTTGTAGGCAATTGGCTGAACACAGATCTTGCATACACTTGCATAAATCAGGAGTAAGTTAGTGGAGTTATGACAGTGTAATGCATAGGGGAGATGAGAATCAGGCAGGTTCTGGCTGGGAGCTACTAAGTACATTTTTGCAGAAGGTGTTAAAAGGCCCTTGAAAGGAAATAGCCAGAACTTTACTTGTTTCTGCTAAATGAAGCTTCCTTTAAAAAGAGAGAGAGAGAAGGAAACAAATATTTATCTTGCAGATGACATGATAAACTTAATTCAACACCTAATAACTGTTGAGACTTGAATAGCTTTGTAATCCTGGTAAAAAAAGTTAAAGTACCTTTGCAGGAAGGAAGTTTCTTTTACACCTTAACTATTCACCAGCCCATCACCAAAACAAAAATCCATTCTGCAATAATTTTTCACTCATCTACTGTAATTTCTCCTTGCTGGCCTCTCACTCTCCTGCTTTGTTTCCATCCATGCAAAGGCAGCTCCCAATATCACCTTTATCTCCCACCTTTGTGACAATGGGCCTAACCCAGCAATCTGCGGAGGACTGTCAGTCAAGCAGAGTAATTCAGCATCTTGCAGGAAGCACTCAGCCCCTCACAAGATAATGACTGTCTTGCCCCACTTATGAATTCTTTCTTATCTTCTTTATATAGTATTAAACCTGCTTCTCACCTTCAGGCAACTCCATAACACTGGTTCTGCCAACACCTGAGCCCTGACTTCCCTCTTCATCTCCATCCTCTCCCTACATTCCTCTCAACCCTCTCTCCTTAGTGTTCCCTTTTGGGCCTGATACTGTGAGGGTAGGTATGCAGCACCTGAGAACTGCCGAGTGCCAACTCCCAATAAAGTCATTGAGAGTAGAGGGCATCCAGCCCTGCACATAAAAGTGCTCAGGACCACACCTTTCGTCATAGTCTCTTACTATGAATTCTATCATACTGGCCTCCTAATCTTGCAACACCTTCCAATTAAATACTCAATGCCTCTTCCTTCTCCTTGCGTCTATTAAGCCAACCAGGGATCGCCTCTATTCACTGCTCTCTGTTTGACTGCAGCGTACCCACACAGGCCTTTAGACAGTAAGATTGTACATAAGAACGGCCGTACCGGGTCAGACCAAAGGTCCATCTAGCCCAGTATCTGTCTACCGACAGTGGCCAATGCCAGGTGCCCCAGAGGGAGTGAAGCTAACAGGCAATGATCAGCTCTCCTGCCATCCATCTCCATCCTCTGATGAACAGAGGCTTAGGGACACCATTCTTTACCTTCCTGGCTAATAGCCATTTGTGGACTTAGCCACATGAATTTATCCAGTTCCCTTTTAAACATTATTATAGTCCCAGCCTTCACAGCCTCCTCAGGTAAGAGTTCAACAGTTGACTGTGCGCTGTGTGAAGAACTTCCTTTTATTTGTTTAAACCTGCTACCTATTAATTTCATTGGTGACCCCTAGTTCTTGTATTATGGAATAATAATAACTTTCCTTATCCACTTCTCCCATATCACTCATGATTTATATACCTCTATCATATCCCCCTTAGTCTCCTCTTTTCCAAGCTGAAGAGGCCTACCCTCTTAATCTTTCCTCATATGGGACCCTCTCCAAACCCCTAATCATTATGTTGCCCTTTTCTGAACCTTTTCTAGTGCTAGAAATCTTTTTTGAGGAAGGAGACCACATCTGTACACAGTATTCGAGATGTGGGCGTACCATGGATTTATAGGGCAATAATATATTCTCAGTCTTATTCTCTATCCTCTTTAATGATCACTAACATCCTGTTTGCTTTTTTGACCGCCTCTGCACACTGCGTGGACATCTTCAGAGAACTATCCACAATGACGCCAAGATCTTTTTCCTGACTTGTTGTAGCTAAATTAGCCCTCATCATATTGTATGTATAGTTGGGGTTATTTTTTCCAATGTGCATCACTTACATTTATCCACATACATTTCATTTGCCATTTTGTTGCCCAATCACTTAGTTTGTGAGATCTTTTGAAGTTCTCACAATCTGCTTTGGTCTTAACTATCTTGAGTAGTTAGTATCATCTGCAAATTTGCCACCTTCACTGTTACCCTTTCTCCAGATGCAATTTATCAAATAATTGAATAGGATTGGTCCTAGGACTGACCCTGGGAACACCACTAGTTACCCCTCTCCATTCTGAGAATTTACCATTAATTCCTACCCTTTTTCCTGTCTTTTAGCCAGTTCTCAATCCATGAAGGACCTTCCCTTTATCCCATGACAGCTTAATTACGTAAGAGCCTTTGGTGAGGGACCTTGTCAAAGGCTTTCTGGAATCTAAGTACACTATGTCCACTGATCCCCTTGTCCACATTTTGTTGACCCTTCAAAGAACACTAATAGATTAGTAAGACACGATTTCCCTTTACAGAAACTATGTTGACTATTGCTCAACAGTTTGTTTTCTATGTTCGACAATTTTATTCTTAACTATTGTTTCGACTAATTTGCCTAGTACCAATGTTAGACTTACCAGTCTGTAATTGCTGGGATCACCTCTAGAGCCCTTTTTAAATATTGGCGTTACATTAGCTAACTTCCAGTCATTGGGTACCGAAGCCAATTTAAAGGACAGGTTACAAACCTTAGTTAATAGGGCCATGGATTGTGGGCCATGGATATTGCTCATTATTACTGTTGTCATATTTTCCCTGCTGTAATGTTTAATGTACAATTATGGCACCTCATACAAATATAATAAAGACATGTTGGAACACACATGGAAGCTGAAGAGAAAAATAAAAGTGGAGCAGCCCTCTAGGTTTGTTATCTAAAACGATGATGTATCTGATGACATGTTGCCAACCACCAGATCTGAAAAGGAAATGAACTACAATTCTGAACATTTCAAAATATAGCAAACTAAAAGGAGCCCAGGACGTGATTCCCCTTCACGTAAATGGTGCATTCATTATGGTCTTCAGTAGTTCTTTGTCCCCTGGCTTTTGATCATCTCCTCCCTCAACACACTTTTTCCTCATTCAAATGATGAAGTTTAATTTAGGCAGTAGTTTTTACTGCCACGTGATAAATCCAGCAGCAATGAAAGCAACTAACCACAGTAATTATAAGAAGGAAAACATTGTGTATTCTTGTGTCCCTTGTGTGTTCTTTTAGCATTTGACTTTTCCATGATGAAGCAAATCTTAACTCACCCAAACAGTAATCTCTTTTCTAGTCACCTCACACACTACGGAGATAGAGAGAGGGAATTTAAAACGGCTCAGGTTTGCTTCAAATCACCAGAACTTCTAAAGGCAAATCTGACTTGCAACTAAATCCCTCTCTGCAAAAGTTTTCAGTATGAAATCAGTCACCTCCATCTTTTCCATAAGAAAGAAATTAATATAATACAGTCATTCATTTGGCTTTAAATGAGTTTAAATAGATCCCATACAGAATCCAATGTCTTGGGCAGTGGCTTGCCAAATCCAACATGACCTATACATTTAATAGACATAGGTCCCCATCCTGCAACTTCTCCCACACAGAAAGACTCCTGCACCTATGGAGAGCCCTACTATAATCAATGGGGATCCTTCCATTGGATGCAATTGCAGGACTGAGGCCTAATTTGGGCTGTGATTTTTGTAGGGATCTTACAAAGCCTAGAATTTTTCTTTGCAAGTGGCTACTAATACTACAAACCCAAATCCCACCCTATCTTTATAAGCACATTTTGCTGTTAATCTCAGTTACTCCTCTGGCTACTTGTTGTCTATCTAAACTTCCCAGGATTTTTAGTAGAATTTTCTAATGCTTAATAATTACACTATCTTTTCTATATGATATGTTACAAAAGACTAATTTACTTCATGATCAATTTATGTTAGATTTGGGAATAGCCTATTAGTCTTAAATTCTACAGTGTTAAATATTAAACTAATATGATCTAATTCTATACTTTCTTTTTCAGTGGAAGGTAAACATGGTTTTCATTCCTGAATAGTAGAAGATCCAGAGGAAGGCCAGCTTATGTTATTTTGACTTCATAAATAGCTCTCTATGCCTATAAAAGCTCATAAGTGTAAACACAGATTTAACAAAATCAGGTTTATTCAGGTTCCTGTGAATCCAAATGCACAGGTTTAGTTTCCACAAAGGCACAGTGGCTCAGAGAGGTTACGTGATTTATACACAGTCATCACAACTCAGTGGAACAGCAAGAACCAAACTTAGAGGGACCGAAACCTGCCAACACTATGGTCTTTTTTGCACTACTCAGGCTGTGCAAAGTCCCATAAAGCTGGCTAAATCAGCCCCTTCAAGATTCCTCTTGAGCAAAGAGAAAACCCACATGATGAACAATCATGTGCCTCTGTATCAACACCCTTCTCAGTCCCTGGCATAGGTAGCATGGCTGGTGTGCCCCTGTCCTTTGGTAATTTCCAATTGCAGAGCCCTTTGGTGCTGTTGGGCTCTGGACATAATTTAAAATAGCCTTGAGACTGCTTTAAGTTGAACCAGAGAACAAGCCTGGATGGGAAGGAAAGAGAAGGGTGTAAAGCTGACTTATTTTCCCCATCCAGAAACGTTCTGAATACAGTTCTGGCATGGCTCAGGATCAGGGTCTAGGAGTCTAACTTCAAAACATGACACAATGAGTTAGTGTGATCCGACTGGCATTCTTCTTTGAAGTGAAGTATAAAATACAAAAGCTTTCATTGGTTAGTTCAAATCCCTGCTAAGAACATTCCTATTTCTGACCCCATATGGAGCACTCTTAATTTAGTCTCACTGGAAGCACCAGATGCTCTAATTACATCATCCTTGTCTTTTGTAAGTTCTATTAGACAACAAATGGGAACATTTTAAATTTAACATTGACAAATATTTTTTAATCAGATCAGCAACATTTTTTATATCGCAGCTCAAGAATCCTCTTCAGCAGGACTATTTTATGTTTTAACACTACCCAAGAGCGTTAGTGAGGAATTCTTAGGATGCACATGCTTGTATCTGTTTTGAAAAGATTCAGGCACATAAGGCCATGAATATATCTTGCCCATCTGCTCCATAACTTTTTCTGTAAGGCTTATTTGTAGAACACAGTAAATGAGTTTTCCTTGGTCAGCTGTTGCTTTCCATTTTTGCTGAAATCACTTAATATGTTGCAGATAAAGCTCATTTCTGCATCAGCCTGTTTGATTTCATTTAAATCTAAATTAAATGGTTAGGTTAAATCTGAATTACTGTTATCTTTATCATCTCTTAATTATTCATTTATTTTAGTAATATTAACAGCTGCGTGGAAAGGACCCATGAAACCTTTACATGTTATTTTCCTATAACATTATACGAAAGTTTAGTTTCCCCCCAATCAGATGTCTCAAATACAGTATGGCAAACTTAAAAATCACAAGCAGTGTAGAATGATCATTGCATTCTTAGCCAGAGTTTTCATCACTTATTGAAGCTGCCCTTCTTTTGTCTTCATGATTGAACGATGTTCTTTTCCTATTCCCTTCTACACCCTCTGAAGGTATGTGAGCAACTTTTGAAAGTTAGTCTTAAATAAGGATTTGGATTAAGTGCCATCAGGAATCGCAGACGACAGGATGCATGGCTGTTGTGAGATAAGCACACATCTCAGGTGTGTGCTGAAGTGTAAGACTGAATGCCAGGTACCTTCAGCATCTGAGAAGTGCAGATTTCTCATAACCATTGCAAATCATGGAATGTGGTTTTTTAGCTATGTGAAGGAATAAGTGTGTGTGGGGCGGGGGGGGGGAGTGCTAGACCCTAGTTCCAAGAAGTGCGGCTGTTGTCCCATATCACGTGGGCTAAGAGCTTAGCTAGCCAACCTAATGTCTCTCTTGATCCTGCCCATTTTATAGTGTTCATTATGCTGGGGAAGGGATATGAAAAACAATGAAATACACTGGGAGAACAGTGAAAGTATAACCTAAAGTCCAGGGAGCTAACGCAAGGGTCAGAATGGAGTCAGCACTTCCAGCCATCCCGTCACCATCATATGTGCAGACACCTACACTGAACAAAACATTTTATAAACTGGATTTGTGCAAATAAAAGGAAGAAGAAGGTCGTATGCCTTCTGCTCTACAAATATTGCCATCCTCTGAGGACTATGCCGCACTTTGAGTGCTAAGTTGGAAAACCCTTCCTGTTATAGCATGGTAAGGATAGAAGAGGATCCCCTAGTGCTCTCTTCCCCCAGTAATTCATTTGCACAGCAGAAGATCTAGCCCTTACTGTATTTCTCTTAGCCTTTCTGCCAAAGATTTTTTTTTTGTTAATTTAAATGATTAATTTACTCTGACCATAACTTGTAACCAACGCTTACCACTGTCATCAGGAAATTCATATGGTAAATCCTTTGCCCAACTGGGATCAGAAACATCTCTTTCTGCTAGAAGTAAGTGAAGGAAAACTCATAAAAAATTGAAAAATACTTGGCTTGTGCAAGCACTCTGAATATTGGCTAGTATACAGGGCGAAGAATCATTTAAGTCTACTCTGGTGTCATGTTTTGGCATTTATCCTTCTGTTTAATTATTTCTGAAATGTTAATTTTCTGTAATTCACTGGTTTGACTCTTAAATTCTCCTTTCACTTCACTCCTGCACCAATGGTCAATCAGTGCAATCTTACTTATTGAAGATAAGGCTGCCAGAATCTAGCTATTTCTTTAATAATTTTCATAAAATATGTAGGGTTAAAGGGTCCAAATATTCACAGAATGGCTTTGGTTAAGGCATTTTGCAACTACTAAAAACAGTATGACAAAATGAGTAATGAAAAGAAGTCCAGATCCTGGGAGACTGGAGTTCAAGTCCAGGTTTTGCCACAGATATTCTACGTCAATGATTCTCAATCGATATGTGTACCCCTGGTGGTACACAGAGGTCTCCCAGAGGGTACATCAACTTATTTAGATATTTGCCTAGTTTTACAACGGGCGACAGAAAGAGGACTAGCAAAGTCAGTGTGAACTAAAATTTCATACAATGACTTGTTTAGACTGCTCTATATACTATACACTGTAATATAAGTACACTATTTATATTGCAAATGATTTATTTTATACTTACATGGCAAATATGAGAAAGTAAAGCAATTTTTCAGTACTGTGCTGTAACACTTTTATATTTTTATATCTGATTTTGTGAGCAAGTAGTTTTTAAGTGATGTGAAACTTGGGGGTATGCAAGACAAATCAGACTCCTGAAAGAGTTACCATAGTCTGGAAAGGTTGAGTCACTGTCTTATGTTACCTTGAGTAAGTCATTTAGTCTTTCTATGCCTTAGTTCCCCATCTGTAAAATGGGGATGTTTCTTTACCTCACAGGGGTGATGTGAGGGTAAATACATTAAAGACTGTGAAGCACTCAGATATTACAGTAATGGGACCAGATCAGGATCTTAGAAAGATACCAAGAAAAGAATGTGTCAACTACAGGCTTGATCCAGACAACTGTGGCACACTCACTTTCTTGGAATTAAGCATAGGTAGTTGGGGTGAGATTTCTGAGAGAGGAGATTGCTGTTTGGGACCATCTCTGTTCAAGGACTGGTGTACAGTATGTAAATAAACCCATTGTGCGTGCGTGCACACACACACACCCTCCCTCCCCCCCTCCCCTCTTCCACACAAAATACCCAGACTCCGCATTTGAAAGGCATTCAGATGGATGGTGGGTGAGGTTAAGATTGAACACAACTAAAACACCTCTGCAACCCATTAATTAATTAATAGTTTGGGTAGTGGGGATGGTCAGAACCTGAGGAATTACCCTTAATTTGATTTTATTCAAGATGTGGTATACAGGGAAATCTTGAGTTTATGAAGCTATTGATATCTTTTCAAAAACCTAGACTGGAAGTTACCTTTCTAAAATAAATCAGTGCAGAAATAGAACATTTGATCTATGCCCTCTTTTTGTGTTTAAGCCCTATGAAGCCTGAATTCATAACATACCTTTACCAACTTCCTCATAAGGGTGAACCCCTTCTATGTGATCTACATAATCTAGTAAATGTTTTGTTCTCAATTATACCTGTAAACAAGTGAGTGCAATGAACAGAAGTTTTAAAAAGCATGCATCCAAGATACTTTGTCTTTAGTTTTTATTATTTTTTTCATGACATATTCCCACATAATATAAAATTAGGGCCATATTCAAGCTTTTGTTATGAGAAGATGATGAGCCTATGTTTAAGCAAATTTGGTACGTCCCCTTGGGTTATGTGTCATTCACCGAGCTGTGCTTACAGTCTGAGCCAGATGGCTGATGCAGAAGTCTTTTGGAAGAACACATCTCTACAGAGGATGATGTCGCACTGTACGTGGTGGCCAGGCTGTCACTGAATGCAACTCCGTCACGGTATTTAAATCACATTAAAGCTTTCTTTTATTTATACACCCCCTTGTGATTTTGTCTGGCTACATTCTAATTGCTAGCCTCACTGCAGTGCATTGATGTGCCACAACTAGCTATCTCTTTTTATTCTAGGGAACATGACCTCCATCTCCTGCATAGAGTATTCACAATCCTGTTGACAATACTGTGACGAAGTAACTCACTCATCTGTAGAGAGGTCAAGGTTTCAAAAACAAATGCACTATCTATTCCCCCTCAGCAATGGAAAATATAATGTATTAACTAGAAGAATTGTTGAAAATAAGATGTTTCACTGACTTCTGACGACTGATTTTATAAGAAAAAAAAAGTCCAGCAAAAGTTAAAGGTGATAAGTAGTGTAGCGCTATTCCATCTATTACCCACTCGCCTGTAGTCTGGATAGGGAAGGACTCACTGGAGTTTAAAAGAAAAGTGGAGAATGTAATAATCATGAAAGCAAAGCATGTAAATCAGTAGTCCAGTCCTTCATACATCTCTGCCGTTGCTCTTCAATCATAGTCTGGAACAACCCTTGCCATTCCAGGTTCAGATCTCTCTTGAGTAATATCTCAGCTATATTAAACTGTGTGTCAGTTCCATAATCTGTCCACCGTTCCATAGCTGCCTATTTGAATGATACTCAAACTCATTTCAGCTGGTAACCAAAGCAAAACTCTAGTGTGGTGAAAGGTCAAGTGTGTACTTACTTTCTCCTGGATTTTTCCCGTCAGAACAAAATTGTGGACAATGAGAATGAACCACAGCACAGGGCAATTTCAGTCTAGAAAGTGAAAAGTTCAGACCTACATAGAGGAAAAGGGGAGCACATGTAGAGATCTCAGCTACACAGTTATATCTGCCCCAAACCTAGACCTTTCATGAGAACCATCTTCATTAAAATCCACACACCTAATAGCTCTTTTGAGAGCAAGGTGTTAAAGAAGAAAATTCTAACTACATGGGGACAGTTTCATAGTGGTGGCAAATTGAGATCTTTGTGAGATAGTAATCAATACAAGGCACTGACTGTATACAGACAGCACATGCCAATGATCCCAGGCAGCCGCCACATGGAACAGTTGAAGCTCTGAACACACCTGCTTTAATGTTCACTAGATTCACAATTTCATTTTGATCCTGGGGGGCTCAAACTGTTCTATCTATGCATAGTAATAACAGTAACATCACTGGAGGTTTGTAAAATTAGGCCAAATTATTCAGATGTTGGGAGTCTGAAATGTGACACCTAAATAAGTTGCCAGATTTTCAGAGATGCTAAGCCCTCACAGGCCATTAATGGGTTTCTGAGAAATCAGGACACTTTTGAGGTGGCTAACAGACATCTGAGTTTGAAAATTTTGGTCCAAGAATTTGTGTAGAAGTAAAATAAGATGTAGATAAACTTGTGAAATCTGAGACAGCAGTGTAAGAAAACTTACTGCTTCAAACTGAAACAAGTAAAGAATCTGCCTGTTGTAGGCATAGCTGCTTTGGCAGTAGATATTCTATACATTCATCTAGAGATAGAAATACCCCCCTTCACAATATGCGAACTACTTTACATTTCTAAGGCAACACAAAGTGCATTTCCTTCACATCTTATCTCACCATTCATAAACCAATCCAATGCCCAACACATGTTATAGCAAGTGTAGACTTCAAGCCAGTGCCCGCCTCTATTAAATTATGTGCCAGCTGTTATGTACTGCAAAGAAATTATGTTAAACTGCAGGTTGTTGGTTTTGTTTGCTGCTAGCAGTGGGGGGTTCAGGTACTTCTGACACATTTCCAGATAAAATCTGAAATCACAGTTTAATTTTGTATGGATATTTTCCTGACATCTATTGTATTCATTTTTAACAGGTATACATGCCCTGATTCAGGATCTTCAATATGTTTGTACACAACATATTTTCTTTTAAGTCTCTCTGTGAAGTTATCGATACTACCTTGCTTAAAAAGCTCACCGGCTGCTTGCTCACAAAAAATCATTCAAGTCAAATACTTCATTTCCCAGTTTTCCCCATTTTAAATTGGACTTGTCAGCAAAGCATTTTGCTGTTACATTAGGAAACCAGAAACATGGGACAGGGAAAAGAGAGTATTCCATTCATGTGGCCTCAGCTCGTTCTATGTAAAATAATTCAGCAGAAAAGATATTTCAATCATGAAACCAAATAGAAACACAAGTGCATTTTGACCATCAAGATTTGGGAGGAATTGTTACAGCTCTGGCCATACTATTTCTGGTTTCTCTCATCTCTCAAAAACATATTTAAACATTAACAAAGACACCAACAAAAGACAGTTACCTTTTCCGTAACTGGTGTTCTTTGAGATGCGTTGCTCATGTCTATTCCACAGTAGGTGTGCGTGCTCGCTATGTGCATCAGTGCCAGAAGTTTTCCCCCTAGCACAGAGGTTCTCAAACTGAGGGTTGGGACCCCTCAGTGGGTCGCAAGTTTATTACATGGGGGGTTGCGAACTGTCAACCTCCACCCCAAATATCCTGCTTTGCCTCCAGCATTTATAATGGTGTTAAATATATAAAAAAAAGTGTTTTTAATTTATAAGGGGGGGGGTCACACTCAGAGGCTTGCTATGTGGAAGGGGTCACCAGTACAAAAGTTTGAGAGCCACTGCTCTAGCAGTATCCGTAGGGAGGAGCACTTCCCACGACCCGTGGGGTGGCGCCTCCATGGCACGGTATAAAGGACGCTGCGCTCTTCCCCCATTCCTCAGTTCCTTCTTGCCAGACAACTCCGACAGCAGGGAAGGGGGATGGGATGTGGAATAGACTTGAGCAACACATCTCGAAGAATGCCAGTTACGGAACAGGTAACTGTCTTTTCTTCTTCGGGTGATTGCTCATGTGTATTCCACAATAAGTGATTCCAAGCGATATCTGTGGGAGGTGGGAAAGAGTTCACAAATTCTCAGAACGGAGAATGGCGCTGCCGAACCCAGCGTCTTCCCTGGTCTGAGAAACAATCACATAATGCGTGGTGAACGTGTGAACTGAAGACCACGTGGCAGCCCTACAAACGTCCTGAAAGGGGACATGGGCCAAAAAGGCAGCCGACGAGGCCTGCGCCCTCGTCGAGTGTGCCTTCACAATAGGTGGCGGAGGGATTCCCGCCAGGTCATAACAGGAACGGATGCACAAGGTGATCCAGTTGGAGAGCTGCTGAGTGGAGATTGGCTGACCTTTCATGTGCTCGGCCGAGGCAATGAACAGTTGCAAGGACTTTCTGAATGGCTTAGTCTGCTCCAGGTAAAAAGCCAGAGTCCATCGCACATCCAGCTCCTCACTGAATGCATGGAGCTTGAGGAAGAGGACCGGCAGAAAAATGTCCTGACCCATGTGATAAGCGGAGACCATCTTCAGGAGGAACAAAGGATGTGGGTGGAGCTGGACTTTATCTTTATGAAACACCGTGTACAGGGACTTGGCGGTCAGGGCCCTGAGTTCTGAGGCCCACCTAGCTGACCCTGATCACAACCAGGAAGGCCACCTTCCACGAGAGGTGTGACCAGGAGCACGTGGCTAGCGGCTCAAATGGGGGCCCCATGAGACGGGTCAACACCAGGTTTAAGTCCCACTGTGGGACTGGGGCCTAACATACGAGAAGAGACAATCCAACCCCTTAAGGAATCAGCCAGTCATAGCATGGGAGAATGTCGTGTGGCCCTACACCGGCAGATAGAAGGCCGATATGGCCGCCAGGTGCACCTTGACTGACGAGGGCGCCATGCCCTGGGCTCTAAGGTGAAGGAGGTAGTCCAGAATGAGCTGGATCAGGGCAGCCCCACTCCATCCGCCCATCTGGAAAATTGAGAACACTTTGCCAAGTAAGCTCAGCATGTGGAGGGCCATCTGCTTTCTAAGAGGATGCACTGAACCCCTTCCGAGCATGTCCTTTCCTCCCTACCTAACCATTGAGCTGCCACGCCATGAGGTGGAGTGCCACTAGGTTGGGGTGGAGGAGGCAGCCCTAGTTCTGGGAGAGCAGGTCTGGGCAGAATGGCAATGGCCACAGTGGAGCGACCACCAGGCCTGTGAGAGTCCTGTACCAATGCTGCCAGAGCCATGCCAGGGCAATCAGAAGGACCCAGGCTTTGTCCGGCTTTTTCTCTTCCAGGATGTTGCCAGTTAGCGGGATCAAGGGAAAGGCACAGAGAAACTGGCTTGACCAGTACAGGAGGAAGGCATTGGAGATAGTGCCCCATCCCTGCCCCCCTGAGCAGAACTGGAGACAGTGACGGTCCTGCCGAGTCATGAACAGGTCCACCTGGCAAGTTCCCCACACTTGGAATAGTCTGTGCACCATCTCTGGGTGAAGAGACCACTCATGCTGAGAGGAGAAGTCCCTGCTCAAGCGATCTGCTCGCGTGTACCGGGCAGATGGGAGGCCTGTAGGCAGATGTCATGGGCTATACAAAAGTCCGACAGCCTGAGGGCTTCGCGGCAGAGGATCGGGCCCCGCCTTGTCTGTTGATGTAGAACATCGAGGCCATGTTGTCCGTGAGAACCCTGACCACTCTGCCCTCCAGGTGCGAGCGGAAGGCTGCGCACGCCAACCGTACCACCCCGAGCTCCTTGATGTTTATGTGGAGGGTCAGATCCTGAGCTGACCACAGACTTTGGGTCTGAATGTTTCCCACATGGGCTCCCCATCCCAGGTCTGACACGACGGACACCAGTTCCAGTGACGAGGCCCTGCCCCTGAACAGGACCCCTGGGAACATATTTCTCATGGAGGACCACCACCATAGGGAGGTGATCCCTGGCTTGGGCACCATGAGGACTTTGTCCATCCTGTCTCTGGCCTGGGAGAACTCCGGGGCCAACCAGTGCTGGAGGGGCCTCATTCTGAGTCTGGCGTGATGGACCACACATGTGCATGCCAACATGTGACCCAAGAGCTGGAGGCAGGCTCTGGCTGTTGTCACCGGAACCTTGTGACCATGTTGATGAGCCCCTTCAGGGTCTTGAACCTGTCCAGTGGGAGGGAGGCTCTGGCTGATGAGATGTCCAGGACCGCCCTGATAAACTCTATGCGTTGTACCAGAACTAACATGGACTTCATATTGTTTACTAACAGGCCCAAAGTGGTACATGTGGACAGAAGGAGCATCATGTGATCCTGCACCTGCGACTGGGAGCTGCCCTTGACCAACCAGTCATCCAGGTAGGGGAAGATCTAGACCCCATGATGCCTGAGGTGGGCTGCCACCACTGACATACATTTCGTGAATACTCTGGGGGTCGCAGACAGGCCAAACGGGAGGACCGTAAATTGGTAGAGTTTCTGCCCCACCATGAAATGGAGGAAGCATCTGTGCCCCTTGAATATATGAATGTGGAAGTACGTGTCCTGCAGACTGAGGGCAGTGTACCAGTCCCCAGGATTCAGGGAGGGGATGATGGAGGCCAAGGAGACCATGCGAAACTTGAGCTTCACCATGTACTGGTTCAGGCTTCGCAGATCCAAGATGGGCCTGAGCCCCCTTTGGCCTTTGGGATAAGGAAATAGCAGGAGTAGTACCCCTTGCCTGTGAACTCCCCTGGTACTGCTTCCACCGCTCCTAGGCCCAGGAGCCATCCCACCTCCTGCTCTAGCAGAGCTTCGTGTGAGGGGTCCCCCAGGAGTGACAGAGGCAGGGTGATTGGGCAGGGAGGAAGTAAACTGGAGGATGTAGCTCCGGGAGATGGTGTTGAGGACCCATTGGTCTGAGGTCAGCTGCGACCACTCCAGGAGGAAAGCATACAACCAATTGGAGAAGGGAAGTTTTATTGAGGAGGGATCCCTGATGAGAACTGGCAGGGTGCCCCGGGCGTCCTGTCAAAACCACTTTCTCCCCACTTGCTTACCCTTGGATGACCCAGGCTGGGGGGCAGGCCGAGACTGCCTCTGTGGGCACCTCTTATAGTCCCGCAACTTCTTATAAGCTGTCTCATATTTTGAATGGGTGGCCTGAGCGGGAGTCTCCTGTGGCTTGAACATATGTTTAGCCAGAGCTGGAACACAGAGACCCAGAGTCGGAGAGTCATGTGGGAGACTTTCAGGCCATGCATCTTTGTATCTGTTTGTTCCGCAAACAGAGTTTTGCCATCAAATGGAAAGTCCTGCAGGGAGGTCTGTGCCTCACTGGACAGCCCAGAAAGCAGGAGCCATGACACCCTTCTCATGGACACCGTGGAGGCAATGGACCACGTGGCTGTGTCTGCTGCATCCGAAGCAGCCTGCAGGGTTGCCCTGGCAGCTACTATGCCCTTCTCCACCAGCACTTTGAACTCCTTCCTGTTGCACTCCTGGAGGGAGTCCTTTAACTTGGCCAGGGAGCCTCACAGATTGAACTCATACTGGCCCAGAAGAGCCTGGTGGTTCGCCACCCATACGTGGAAGCTCAAGGACGAATACATTTTTCTTCCAAATGAATCCATCCTCCTTGAATCTTTATTTTTCAGGATAGGCTAGGGGCTGGTTGGCCCTGCCGTTCCCTGTGGTCTACCGACTCGACCATCAGGGAGTTAGGAGCATGGTGGGTGTATAAGTATTCATGCCCAGTGGTGGGAACAAAATACTTGCGTTCCACTCTCTTAGAGATGGGGGTCAATGAGGCCGGGTTTTGCCACAGGGCATCTGAAATTTTCGCCAGCATTTTGTGGAGAGGCAAGGGCACCCTGCCTGGTGCCAAGGAGAACAGTACATTAACTAGGGAGTCCGAGGGCTCTTCCATCTCCTCTGCTTGGAGGTGGAGGCTTGATGCCCCCTTTATAAGAGTTCTTAGTGGGCCCTAAAGTCCTCCTGCGGAATGGAGGGAGGAGGGGCTGTAATTGCCTCATCCGGGGAGGGTGAAGAGGCTGGCGCGGTACTTTGCATGTCCACTGGCACTGGAGGGTCCACCACCTGGCCAGTTTCCGTGCACGGTGCCGAGGATGTATGTCCCACCGACTCCTTCCTCAGAGGGCTGGAGAGGGAGGCCAATGGTCCTTCTGAGGCTCTGGCAACTGAGCGAGCCCCCATTGGGGGCTGCGTCAGGGGCCATGGTGCCCCCTGGTACCATTGGGCCAGCCACAGGACCCGGTGACACTGCACCTGCTGTGGTTCTGGCAGAGCCGGCTGTTCAGCCTGGCTGGCCTGGCCCATCGATAGATGACTACAAAGGGAAGCCAAGCTCACATACGACCTGCTGCTGTCCCTGGACCAGGAGGAGCAGCGGCGCCAGGAGCATTGCCAACATGGAGGACTGGTACCATTGGTAACAGCTGCTCTGTGATCGGCTTCGGCAGGCGGACTCGCGCTAGCGATCGACGCCCGAGGCTGCGGAGGCAGTGTCATGGCAGGATCCTGGAGCAGAATGAGGAATGGGAATGATGTCAATGTTCATGCCGTGACTGGGTGCAATAGCCCCGCTGAGATGAGGACCTTTGGCGTCGACTGCTCAGTCCCATCAGTGTTCGCTCCTTGAGGTGGAATGGTGCCGAGAGTCTTGTTCAGACAGAACCCAACCAGAAAGCCTGGTGGGCGTCGAGGGCAATCCACATGGACTTTGCCCTGAATGGTCACTGGGTGGCGAACGGCATCAGGAACATTCCCTCAACCAAGACTGGTACCGAGCCAGGGGAGACTGCAGAGATCCCATTGGTGGCTTGCTTCTGGAGTGTGGGGTTGACATCAGCGGTGCTCCTGGTACTGACATGGACAGAACATCCCAGGCTGCCTGCAGGGGCTTTGGTGTGGAGGGCACCTGGACATCAGAGAAGGCCTGCTCTGAATGGGCTGGGCTATTCCGCTTGACTTGAGTAGGCGGCCTAGAAGCTGGTGGGGATCGATGACTGCCCAACATGGGTATAGCCTCTGTCATGGTTTTACTCCAGTGCCACGGCAAAGAAGGCCTCTTCCTAGCTTTCTTGACATGCTCCGTGGATGGGGAGCAGTACAAATTAGTCGATGGCGCCAAAGGGTCACCACACACCGACACCGTGGTGCCAACTCAGAGCAGCACGCCGGAGCTGGGGTCAGCACCGACTCCATCAGAATAGCCCAGAGCCTAATGTCCCTTTCTCTTGGTCTGAGGCTTAAACAACTTGCAAATCTTGCAGCGATCACTGAGATGGGTTTCCTCCAAACAGTCCACGTTCAAATCACTCACTTGCCTAGATTGCCTACAAGTGTTACACGACTTAAAACCTGGGGCATAGGGCATGCCCCGGCCCAGGCGCTCTTGCTAAACTAAACTAATTATAGGTACCATACACTGAAAGAACAAGCAGTTTTGGGGATGAACTACAGCAAAGCTGGAGCAGGGTAGTTCCGAAGCACCTTCACTGGTGGCAAGAAGGAACTGAGGGTGGGGGGGTGCGTGCAGCGCCCCTTATACTGCGCCATGGAGGTGCCACTCCAGGGGTCAACTAGGGCGCTCCCCTATGGGTACTGCTAGGAGAAAAACTTCCGGCACCAGTGCACGTGGCATGCACGCACACCTGTTGTGGAATACACGTGAGCAATCACTTGAACAACTTTGGCTTTTAGTAAGAAAGCACAATGAGATAGTGAAAACAGGTACTTACTATTAAGTTACAGGTGTTCAAACTACATATATCCCGTCAGCCTCTCTCAATACGATTAGGAAACAAACCTTTAGCTCTGAGGTGGCAGAGGTAAAACAAGACACAATAGGACAGGAAGAGAAGAGCACCAGGCCCCCTGCTACCCTCCCAGGCCGCTCTGGACCCAGAGCCATCCCATCCCATAGGATGGACTGGGGCAACTGCACCGGGCCCTGCACTTTGTGGGCCCCACGCTTCAGGGGGATGTGGGGTCCAGCACAGCCGGGGGAGGGGTTAGCAGGGAGGCCTGGCACTGGCAGCAGTGAGCGACCTGGCCCTCAGCGCACCCCTGTTCCGCCCCTTCCCCCAAACCCTCACCCCGCCTCTTTCTGGCTTCTGGCCCCTCCCCTGAGCAATGCCGGGGCAGGGCAGAGCAAAGTGGGCTGGGGCCAGGTCGCTCACTGCTGCTGACACCAGGCCCCCTTCTAGCCCCTACATCCCCGTGAAGTATGGGACCTCCCCTCCAAAGCACAATAAGCTGAAACATTGGTGGAGCCGGGCCCATGTTCCTAAATATTGATGAGCACGGGCACCATGGACCCACATAATTCGCTGCCTATGCCACCTTGTCTTTTGTAGAGAGGGCTGCTTCCTACCGTTCAGTTGGAGAAAAGGACAAAATGGCAGATGTGTAAGAGAGACCTTTAAGAAGGAAAACAATACACCCAATAGGAAGAGGAGTTAGAAAGTTATCAGTAAGGAGTCTGTGACTGAGGCTAAATACAGTGAAGGGTTCACACTAATTTGTTATGTGACTAATCATTCACAGATTGAACCATCATTTAAAAAATTTACAGTAACATTAATTCAGATGGCAAAGTAGAACAAATAGCTTCTATGATAATTTCAATTTAAAACCTATATTTGTTCCTGGCACAAGCCTATTTCTTTATATATTTTATCCGGACAATCCAGGGCCACATTAGTGATCTTTGCCCGGTAAAGGCACTTGGAGAAGATTTGAAGAGTCTGGGAAATTCAGCGATCAGATTTCATGGAACACAACAAAATAGGCAGCAACTTTTATCTTCTGCTGGTTCTCTCTCAGAAGCTGGGGAAAACCTAGCAAAAATTGTTTATGTCCAAAAAAGGACAAAGTTATTTTACATTCTGTAACTGGCTTTTTTTAGAAAAGAGCTAGATGAAAGTCTGATTTCTAGTGAGCAGGGTTTATACCTGGCTGACATGCACTTCTTCATTCAATTAAAATGTAGCTTAATCTTGTTAACTCATACTCTCTTTGTCAGTCATATCTCTTACACTGAACAAGTGCAAGAAATCATTACTTTGGCATTCATTACTGCAGTTACTTAAGTTATTAAGTTGAATTTGAATGTTTCACGACATACATGAACATGATTTGTATTTGGTAGCTGTCTAAAAGATCCATCACCAATACTACCTTGGGTAGGTAACCCAAACATCTGAAGAACAATCACTGGCAATGAAATTCCAAAAAGCATAGATCATTACAATAATATACAAGTACAAAGATCAGTATACAGCACCTTCCCTAAAAAGTCACTGGGGGGGAGGTGAGGCGATGTTGCAGGTCTCTCCAGTACAAAATGCTGCATTCAATAAGTAAAGATACAATTGTCAGTTAACTTTTGTCAAAAGACCCAGTTTTGAGAAGTTAAAAACGTAGCTTTTTACTGGGATACAGGATGCTGAAATACACAATGCTACACATGCTATGGGATTGATTCAAACATTTTTGGAAGTGTAAGGGATGGGGGTCCAGCATTTTGCTATCCCTTTAAGTCTCACTCGTAACAAAGTTGTTCACATAGGGGCAATTCCAAGGTGGATCAATGTCTCATAACTACCAGGAATACTTGTTTGTGATGTCGTATATATTAGGGAAATTCACCATGACCCTGTGTGTGGTCTCCCTAGCACACTTGTACCCTTGCCTCCATACTAGCGCTCCCAGTGATGTGTATCCATACCAAACATCTTTTGAATTGGACACATTTCCAGCCAGATTAACCACTGTCAGTCTCCACTGCCACTGTGGGCACAAGTCTGCTGCTGTTAACACCTCAAATGGTGCATATAGTCCTCTTCCATCCCAGAGCATTCTGGTGGCCTGTCTGGTCTAGATTCTGTGCTCCGGTGACTAGAAGTCAAGATGGTCAGACACCACTTACCTGTTCAAAGTTGCACACACATGGGCTGCAGATGCAAACTACTTAGACTGCAAGTATCTTCTGCTTCAAGCATTTGAATATTATCTGCATGTCATACAGGAAGCCTTCTCATAAACGGGCTGCCAGCTGGCAGGCCCTGTTCTCAAGTCTGGGGAGACGTGGAATGCCAGGTAAGCTAGGCAACATAATTAGAAATACTGTTTTATGGCCAGGTGGTGGCAGAGTTTAGGATAACCAAGAGTAGCATCCAATGCCAGGGGATTAAGGGCCTTAAACTACAATATAACAAGGCCAAGAGAAAATAGCAGTTAGTGAAAAACATGCTCATTTTATGATGAACTTGATTGGCTCCTGGGCATTTGCTCCCGCAGTGAGCCTTAAGTGCTGAGAGTCTGCAATGAATCACTTTGTGGTGTGGTTGTGAGGGGTCTGGACTGCCAGCAGGGAGGATCAAGAGGCTAAGGAAATGCACTGAGAGATACCTGATATACTGCTAGGATTACAGGATCTTTTTGGGATGGACTCAGGATCCAAATGTGACTGGTGACCCAATGGGCAAGCCAGTTCTGTGATGGAGGAGTTGTGGGATCTGGGACTCTCTACAGGAGACAGGTAGCTCTTTATGATAAATGTACCAGTGAAGGTGGATTTGGCAGGCTCAGTGGAAAAGTTCTCCAGATTCTTATGAATAGTGCCATTATTATTTGTGAAAGGATGGATATAGCCTCCTATGGGCAGAAGCGCCCACACTCTCTGCTCCACCAGTCTCCATTCTCCACCTGCACCACTGTAGCACTAGTAACAGCTGGCTGGACCCTTCCTAGCTCCCCCAATTCAGGCCCCTCAGAATTTCCTAGGTCTTGTAATTCTCTTGGCCCCCATTTTAGCTGCATAGGGCATTGGTCCAGGTGGAAGCAGAAGGGCCTGGTTTGGCATATATGGCAGCTCATTGAACCAAGTCAGATGGTTGAACTTGGAAAGGACCAGTTGGGAAAAAAAATCAAGAAGTCACACAAACTGCAGTGTTAAAAGGCAAAACATAGGAACATTTTATTGCAAGAAGTTACATATTGGGCACTATGGCCAAAATGTTTCCATTACATTGACTCTGCTAGCACACGTGCCAGGCAATGGCATCCACATCGCATGCTGAGCTTACACACCTGAAATCACATGAAATTAGTCTGACTTTCTATGAAACACTTTCCTAAGCAGATTCTTTCTAGCTGTTTAGGTAATACCTTTAAAACTGTATAAAGCACAATTCTGGAATGTAACCAATGTGCAAGTAACAGTCCACTGTTTAGTGGGGTACAAACTACAGTTTAGTAGAGAGTTCTGTTAACTATAGCCCTTATTTCTTCCCAGTCTCTAATTACTGTTTCCAAAAACCATTCATAAGAGCAAACACTTGCTATTCACCATCACCATTCTACTCAGTGTAAAGCTGAATTTTCTTCCATATATGTTTGCATACTCAGGAAAAGGCTTAATCTATGAACAAGCCTCGGAAGATAACATCATTAATGTAAAAATAGTTTGGTGAATTCCACACTGCTCACTCTTCAGAAGTTCTAAGTTTTGAAAATCCTGGAATTATGCATGTTTCAAGGCTCCAAAGGCTTCATGAACTTTTCATAAAGATCCAAGAAGGGCTGCACCACCCTGGAGAAGCAGCCCTTTCAGTTAACTGTATTCCTGAGCTTGTTTGGGAAGATAGTGGGACACAGAATGGATATTTGGATTCTTCCGTAACAACTCACAAAACCCAACTGTTTAAATACCATGATAAACTTAGGCACATTAGCAGCTTGATCACACACTCCTGCAATACACTAGGTTTTGTCTTGCACACTTTCACCAGAACAGCAACTACCATGGACTTTCTGATTCCAGACTGACTCTCTCCAGATGACTGGTAATGAATCTGGAGTGGCCAGATTCAACAGGATGACGACTACTCTTTGCCACAGAAGTCTGTCACTGCAGTATTGGTTCCTGGTCAGCATAAGAGTTCCAGAACAGTTTCTTTCTTCATCCCAAGGTTCTGTAGGTAGAGCTGGCCATCCCAAGTCACCAGAACAATTTGTGATTGTGGTTCACTGGGTGCAATTCATCCAACAGTTAAAACACACAGCTATGCATGTGGCAAGCAGCAGTAAGTGCCTGATGTGTGTGTCTCTCTCTAGCTCTCTGCAGGTATTGTCTGAACCATTTCGTCACTCTGCAGCAGCTCACTCAGATGCCTAATAAGGGCTTGTCAAAAATTTGACTTTTCCCATAATTCTCCTGTGCTTCCCAGGATATTCCAGAAGTCCTTCCACAATCTGCCAGAAACAACTGCTTGCGAGAGCTGTACCAGAAACTAGGATAGTTATTGGGAGGTCAGTGCAACTACATTGCAGTAGAAGAGCATAATATAAGGAGACAGAGCAAAACTGCAACTGTCTTTAGCCTGAAACATGGCTAGTGTGGACACACTATCACTGGTGCTTACATGAGTGCAATTCAGGTTCAACTCCCTAGTGAAGACTCTGTCTAAAGCCTCCTAAGCACAGCAAACATGCAAAGATTCAACATCCCTATGCTTAGAGGACTGGACTTATGACTTTTGTCATTTGGCAGCCTTAGGAAGGGTGGCTAACAAAAGACAAACATTTTGGAAAATGTGTGAGGCCTGATTTTCAGAGGTTTGGAGTACCTGTAACTCCCATGGAAGTCCATGAAATCTAAAAGGTGGCACCTCTGGAAAATGAGACCAATCATCCTTATTGCTTGACATCCATGATAAATGATCCACTGTAAAACTGTCTTGCACTTCACAAACACCCTATGCATCACCCCTCCCTTTGCTTTTCCTGTCAGTTCTTTCCAACTTTTTGAAAAGCTGTAATCCCTCTTCCACAAATTATATATTTTACCTAAGAAATCCAATAAATGCTTTTAACTGGAAAAAAAAAAATCAGCCTTATCAGTTCAGGCTGAACATGGTCATTTGAACTGGCCACAAAGCAACACATATAAACTAGTCAGAATGATTTATGTTAATTCAGCCATCATCTCCATTCAGTTCCTAGTGGAAAAATGTCTGCAACACAAAAACAATCCTTCACAATTGGCACCCTTCCTGGTGATCTCGTCGGAGAGCCAAGGCATGGGAACCCAGCTGGTTACCAATCAATATATTAAAGTACAGTAATGCCTATAAACAAAACAAAAGGCCAAACACTAGACCAAAATTTTCAAATTGGATACCCAGCACGAAGAATCCATATTTTGGAACCTACATAATGTGGGCTGTGATGTACCGAGCAACTTACTGAGTCAATGGAAGCACTGAAGTCAGTGAGAGCTGAATGGGCTGTGAATGCTAAGCACTTCTGAAAGTCAGACCACTTATTCAGATGCCTAAACATGGAATTAGGTGCACAAGTTTGAAAAGTTTAGACTTCTCTGTGAAATGAAAAAGGATGATCGATTTAACTAAGCCTGTTCTATCAGATTTTTCATTACCTCCATAGTACTGGAAATTGGGATTTACGGAATCTGACAGCAAATACTGATGGAGACCAAGACTCCCAGCAACAGTTACACTAGGACAGTAGAGAAGTCCTAACATCTTGGGTCAATAGGGTGATTTGAAAAAGACCTAAGGATAGATAATTTAATAAGCCACTTTTAGATCATTCATTTTAAATCCAATGTAGGTCCCAAGTGCAATGAATTTAACTATTCAAAGAGTGCTAAGATTTGCCTATACACCTCTACGCCGATATAACGCAACCCGATATAACACAAATTCGGATATAACGTGGTAAAGCGGTACTCCGGAGGGGGGGGAGGGCTGTGCGCTCCAGCAGATCATAGCAAGTCTGATATAACATGGTTTCACCTATAACGCGGTAAGATTTTTTGGCTCTCGAGGACAGTGTTATATCAGGATAGATGTGTATTTTTTAAAAAAATATATTGGTAAGAGTCCAAGATAAGCACAGCGGGATGCCACATTTTGAGACAGATCTGGATTCGCAGTGAGGGTATAGCTGAAGAATTGTGCAGCTCTGGCTCACACTACGCAAAATTGTAGCCATTACAAACAATCATTTTCTCAAAATTTAAGGGCCTGATCCTGGAAGTTGCAGAGCTCCTCCTTCAAGGATTATAGGACTAGATCCATATGCTCTTCAAACTTAACTTTAAAAGTGAAGATGTTACATTAAGTGATCCACTCAGTGATATTACACATTGCCTGAATGAACTAAATTAAATTCAAGTTATTTATCTTGTTGAAAACCTAGTTAGATTTTCTACTACTGCTAAATTCTGCATGGTATGGTTTTACTCTATCAGCATATTTAGCAATGATAATTATCAGTGTAGCTTCACCGAATTTTTCATAAGTTAACCAGCCACAAAACATGCTTAACATCTTTTTGTGAAAAGAATAAACAAATATTCTATTAAAACATTCTGAACTTTCAAAGCAATTTCATTGTTCTTATCTAATTTACATTAATTTCTTATGAATATTTTTTGTAATCCTCCACCCTACAAAGCAAGTTTTCCACCACAAGAGCTCAAAATCCCACAGGGTGCTTGCAAACACCTACTTATTTTTCAGTATCCACAACTAAACCAGCTCCCATGCAGACAGAGACTAAGGCCCTGATCCCACATTGTACATGGATGTAGATGGAGCTTTGCATGGGCACAGCAGTTCACCCGTTCGCTACACAATGTAGGATCAGTTTCTAAAGGATAACAGACACTCAGTTTTACGATGAGATATAAAAAAAAAAATCAAGATTAAATGCAGTTTGAGTATATCAAACCAAACACATGTAAGGAAATGCTCAGGAGCATGCTATGAGATTTTCCTCTCATCCTAAAAATATCAGGAGGCAGCACTCTTTTTAAACAAGAAAAGCCCTACAACATTATAGTAGGATGTTTTTGTACTATACATCAACATATTTCAGTTATCCTATTTTTAAAATTTTTCCCACAGCCAAAAATCCTTTGAATATTTTGAGGTATATTTTTGATTCAGAAAGGTAACAATATAATGGACATGTTAAAGCTTCTACTTATCCACAGGGAGGTTACACTAAGGCCATGGCTACACTGGCGCTTTACAGCACTGCAACTTTCTCGCTCGGGGGTGTGAAAAAACATCCCCCTGAGCACAGCAAGTTACAGCGCTGTAAAGTGCCAGTGTAAACAGTGCCCCAGTGCTGGAAGCGCGGCCCCCAGTGCTGCAAGCTAATCCCCACGGGGAGGTGAAGTACGTGCAGCGCTGCCGCCGTGACCACATTCACACTTCAAAGTGCTGCCGCGGGAGCGCTTTGGAGTTTCGAGTGTAGCCAAGCCCTAAGACAGTGGCTCTCAAACTTTTTTACTGGTGACCCCTTTCACATAGGAAGCCTCTGAGTGCGACCCCCCCCTTATAAATTAAAAACACTTCTTAATATATTTAACACCATTATAAATGCTGGAGCCAAAGAGGGATTTGGGGTGGAGGTAGACAGCTCGCAACCCCCCATGTAATAACCTTGTGACCCCCTGAGGGCTCCCGACCCCCAGTTTGAGAACCCCTGCACTAAGAATATATTACAATACCTCTCTAACGACTTTAGCCTAGACATATAGAGAGCTACTTTTACAAGATATTAGCAAGACCTAGTATGGAGATTATTTCAACTTTATAAAAAAAATCATCCTGACATTTACACCAATCAAATGTAATGCATCTGTGAAGAGATCATATTATGTTGTGAGTAAACGTATTCTACTCTGGATCACTAATGAGGAGAGTCTAATCTCAAGCAAGACAAATCAACTTCTCATGAACTGTTACTTCATACATAACACAAATAAGAAATGCTTCACATTATAGACATTTATATTTTGTTTAAACCTTTTTATTTAGAGATTTTTCTGGTAAGGAGATATACCATAGGAAAGCAATTTCACTGGCAGTGAGGTATGTATATACTCTACCAAAATACTCCTTGCTTTAACTGCTTTTAACTTTATTTACATATAAAGAAAATATCAATGCATATTCTTGATTTAACTACAGTTTTAGTTACCCTACATGAATAAAATGAAATGTTACTTGCATACAAAACTGATTTGTAGAGGAATCTGATTTACTGATTAAAAAATTAAATCACGTTTTGATGACAATTTAAATGAACAAACACAATTTATCATGACCAAGACACCTGCACCATATTGTCCATCCTCACAGCACATTTATTCAGTAATTCCGCAAGTAGGTCCTTAGCATGAGCATAGTGTTACACAGTTTTCATACATAGAATCACATCCAAAACAAGTTCTAAAATTTAAATTGTAAACATTCTCTTCATATGTAGAAACATTTCAATGTGTTCAAATTTGTTAAAATGATCAAAAAAATTTAAACAGAATTATAAATGAAAAGTCTAGTCCTAAACCGTGTAGTGAGCAGTTCTTATTAGTACATTTCTACAGTGTTAAATAAAGTAGTAGAGAGGCAAACTGTTCTGTAAGCAAGTCAGACTTTAAGTAAAACATCATAAGGAAACAAACTTTAAAAAAAATGCTTTACAATAAAGAAAGTTGGATTTGAATCTACTATGATACAAAAACGTAAAGGGTAAATAACATCTTTGTTGACAAAGTAGGAGGTAGCATGGATGCACCACTTTATTGTCAGTGAGAAATGCAACTGAAGTAAAGAATACTTCCTTACCACAAATAATTTCCAGTACTATGTACATATTTCTCTTAGAAATATTTGTTTAAACAAGTTTCCCTCCACTTTTTAGTACAAAAAAGCCTCATATGATTTAAAAAAAACACTTACACACCTAGATAGAATAGTACTAATTGCCCTATTTGAATGAAACAGTCTCTTGAACTATGAAGTACATGATATTTAATGCCCTAAGTTGAGTAAGTTGTATTAGCGGTTCTTGGTATTATACAAAACACTACATACATACAAACAAAATATAATATCTTATTTTACTATGCAAGTGTGTTTTTTGTGTGTGTGTGTGTGTTTTTTGTTTTTGTTTTTTGAATAAACAGAGCCTTGATTCTGGTAACACTGCAGAGGGCATGGTTTGTTTTTATTAAAATCTGTCTATAAGTACCCATGTGCAACATTTTAAAAATGGCTGCTTACATGTAATGATCTTGTATTGATAGTGAACACAGTAACTGACAAAAACATAGTAAACCTTAAAAACACATCTGCCACCCTATATAAAATATAAAGACTACTTACTGTAACTGTTAAGTACTCAATTTGTTTTGATGTTACTGTAATTCACTTTCCCTACTTCTCTGGCTTTAGGATTTATAAACATAATTTAGTGTAGCAATATTTTTTAAAAAATGACAAAGTATTTCAAATTTACATCCAATTCAATTTAAAAGGTTTCCTTGTTCTATGATGCTGCTTCTGCCATCAGTAAAGAAAATGAAGTTTCAGTAATTGCAGCAGGCTTTTTAAGTAGCGATGTGACCTCAACCATGCCAGCCCCAGTCCGTGGAAGATTTGCATTGACGATGTGTCTCTGCAAGTGCTTTATCCAGTCTTCCTGAACAGACAATGGTCCTCGAAAGACCAGACCACAAAACCTGTGCAAATTTTAAAATCATTCCATCAAGAAGATATATTAGCATTAAACAAAATACAGGTCAGCAGACATCGCTAAGGATTAAGAATCATACAGAAAGTAAACTTTTCTCCTAAAAGCTCATTTTAATATATTTTTTAGATGAAAACCCTAATAGTTTCATAGTTAATTCAACAATACTTAACTGTTTCAACTGACTACGAAGATATAAACACAAGATTGAAGTTTATACTATAAATTATACCTTCACATTTGTAATGGTATAGTTAATGTCCCATTTCCATTAATAGGCTTCTGTTTGTTTTGTGCAGGGGAAGAACACTGCCCAAATATGAAATATGGAAAACACATTTTCCAGCAGGAGAGGGAAAAAAATCTGTTCCAAAATGTAAGACTGTTTCAGGTTCTTTGTTTTGCTCAATATTGACTTTTTAAATCAAATGCAGTTACAATATATTTCTGAATATTCTTATGTAAAAGAAACAATATATAACCTCTCCCAGATACTGTAATTTCAGTTAACCAGTTATAAAAATCCTGTATATACCTGCATCGGAGTATGTAAACTTCATCAGCACTATGAGGTAATGGCAGCATTTTTTTCTTGCTTCCAGATCTTGATCTTGACTTTTTTTGCTTACAATCTAAGGCTAAGAAGGAAGGAGAACATTTTCCATATATAAAAGTTAACAATTAAAAGTTAGTCCTAAACCAAATAGAAATATTCAACAAACCTTCATTTATAACCATGCTGAAAAACCCATTTATTTTCTCTTACTGTGCCATGTTAAATTGCAATCTAAATTCCAAAATTTCCAATTACCTTTCAAACTCAGAGAATGATTCACAAAGAAGCAAAGATAGTCTTTTCCTATCTTTGTTTATCTTAGTGTTTGTTCTCCTCTAAAAACCATAGGACAATCATGAAGCTAGATACATTTTATCCAGCAAGCACTAGTAACTGTTATTGTGGAATTACCTGGAATTACCCAATGACAGTTTGAACTTCCCTTTCATTCTTAAAACTTTTTCGGTCATGGAAGATCTGTTGATAACTATAGTTCAAATTATGTTATAAAAATACAGTTATAGATTCAAAATGTTGACACATTCAAGCTAATTTGATTTAAATCCAAAACATGAATGAGAACTTCTGTCTGCAAGGAGGTCTTGTTTACATCTGCTACAACAGTGAGGAATGCACAATCATCTGCTCACATCATTCAAGCGCCAAACCGAAGCAAAAGTTTTGATCCTGTCCTGTCTCTGGGACTCTTAGCTGAAGCTTTCTTACCATTTGTCTATTCAGTGGTTAAAAGGAATAATAAGAAAACAGGGATTATGAACCTCTTGTAATAGGTTGACAGACTTTATCACAATGTATAGAGATGAAGAGCCACTTGCTGAATCACTGTCTTATCAGGTGTTTGAACTATGCAGGAAGGTACAGCATAAATACTGCTGAAGCATACTAGCATGTGGATTTAGGATTAAGAGGGGCTGAGCCCTTTAGGGGCAGAGGAAATTGAAGTTTGCAACAGAGGCCTTGCAGGGAAAAACTCTACATCAGCCATGGTTGGGAAATAACTTTAAACTGTACTTGACATTATGTAATGATTTACACTTACCATGAAGCTAAACTCAAGGGACAGTCTGGAGGCATGTGGAAACGTTAACTACTCCTAAACACGAACACAAAACACTAATGACATAGAACTACCAAAGTAACAGTAATGGAAAGGGCATCAGCAGCACCACGGACAGTCACTCTAGACCAGAGATTCTCAAACAATGAGGCACAGGCACCAGTTGCCTGCCTTTTGGCCAGCAGTTAAGTGCTCCCAGAGCAGACCCAGAGCTCTGTCCTGCCTGAGGACAGGGCAGAAGGGGCCAGAGCTCTGTCCAGAGGACAGTGCTGGGACAGCAGACAGCCAGGGATCTGTGGGGGAAGCAGCTTGCAGGGGCTCCCCTGCCCCACCCCCCAACTTATCTCTGCCTACAGCAGCACAGGGATTCTCCTGATTCCCCATCTTTTCTCCAGTAACACAAGGCCTCCCATCCCTGCCATCTTCCCCCTGTGCTCTGCTCACCAGCTCAGCTGGGGCTCGGAGATCCCCAGGGGCTCTCCTCTTTGGCTGAAGCTCCTCCGCAACATCCCAGGGGCTCCCTTCCATCCCCTTCCACCCAGCCCAGCCACATACCTGGGGCTCCCCTCCACTCCTGCCTCAGCCCGGCCCTGCAATATCCCCTCCATTTGCTACTGAGCTGCTGCTCATCCCTGGGCTGCAGGGCTGGATGAATTGGGCTTAGCAGAAGGGTTCTCTTTCCTCAGCTGCTGCAGCTGTTCATTTCTAGCTGGCGCCCCTATCATGGTGTTACGATTTCCTAAAATGTTAGTGCAGTTTTATTTTAGTTGCTACAGTTTGTATTTTTTGGAACACAACTGTGAGATAGCATGAAAAATAATTTCTGCAATAAAATTAGTACTTTTGATACTCATATCCTTATTTTAACTATACTGATCATACGCTGCTACATTATTATTCGTATTCTTGCAAAGTATAGGATTTTCAGTTTTGTGTTGTCACTGTAAACGATGAGGGGCTGGGAGGTGCAATTTTTTCTCTCTCTGAGCTTAGGGATGCTCACAGTGACAAAGTTTGAGAATCCCTGTTTTATGCTGGTGTTTCTCAGGTGCAGAAACATTAAGATGTAAAATCCTAATGTTTGCATTCTCTGATATACCAGTCAAGGATAATGACACAAAGACAATAGCACTCAAAGCCTCCTCTGCTTACGCATTCATACCAATTAAGAGAAAAGAGAGCATTACACTGCACCTTTGCATTTTTTTCCTAACATGGGTGAATATTCTGGGGAGCAAGGGATCCCTTTAGATGGACACTTGATCTATAGGTTTTAATCCAGTGGGCCAAACTTATTTTTAGAGGCCTTGTCTTCATCCCTGATTCTGTCCAACAGAATAACTATTTAAAGATTTCTGTTCCTCTAATTCTTTCCAGATAGAACCTTAAGGCCATCGTGTTCAGAAGCTGCCACAGAAACTAGCTACTGACTGAGTACCAAGATGTTCTCTCTCCCTCTATTATCTTATTGTTGTGGAAAGAGAGTAAGGGAGAAGAGATAAAGAGACAGCTGCCAAGTTGCTGATCCCTTTTCTGGAAACAATATTATCTAGAAAAAAGACTAAAAAGCCAACAGAAAACTCACTGACACTTCCGAGTCTTGAAGGTAGGAGAGAATTAAATTCAGACTCCAAATGGGTACAAAACAGGTATCCAGATAGGCTTATTTACACAAGGTTGAAGGAAGCCTTCTATTAGTAGATGAGGCCCAATGGTGTTCTCTTTGACAGCAGCAAGCAAAGGGCTCTGGACACAAAAGGTGCTGACAGCAAGGACTTTGTCAAGACCCTCTTGGAGAAACTGAAGGATGTGATCAAGGGAACAGAAATTGGTCCTAAAACTTTATGGTAACATACAAAAACATGTTCCATTTTCTATAATGGAGAGAAGACCTTATCTTCCAAGCTTTAGGGAAAGTATGAATTACACAGGAGTAGAAACCATTAAATTGGTGGCTTTGCCTTTACCACACCACTGGCAGCTTATCTTTGAGGAGGATCATAGGACTGGAAGGGACCTCATGGATCATTAAGTACAGTCCTTGGCTATTGCAGGCAACCCCATTCATAAATTTAAAACTAGTTGGGATGTTCATCCTCTCTGCTCCGCTAAGGAGTTTTGAGATCTTCAAGTGAAAGGTGCTCTCAGTACAAGGTACTAATTTTAATCACTTTGTGTCCTCTCATAGGTATCAAAGATCCTTTTCAGCCTCATCTACATAAATACATAGGTTTTTATGTAACCCTCAAAAATGCAGCACCTGAGCACCTTCCGCAAGAGATATAATCACCTGCACAGAGATATAATCTCTCCTCCCAGTCAGGATTAACTGGGCTTAATTCATTTTGTATTTTCCCCCTTTTAAATCTAGTATTACTGATGGACATCTTGCTCAAAAAAGCAGAGTTTGCATTTTGCCTGAAAGGTACTGAAATTTATGGCCATCCTTCTCTCTGAGAAGGATGACAGGATACCTCTCAGAGAGGAGACAGGATACCTGAGGTCTGGATACCAGTGTGCCAGTAGAGAACAATTAGCATAAAAGGAGATCCATCTGGCAAGGTGAAAATAGCTCTACAACAATGGCTTTGCCTCTGTGGATTTTGCAGAACACCCCAGAGAGGAAAACTGGAGGAAACAGAGACCACAGCTCCATTAGATTGCCAAGGCATTGATGTGAGATCCTTCTGAGGTCAGTTAGCAGTTACAAAATCAATGACATTAAAGAACGTGAAAAAGGTCTACAAAGTGGCAGCCCTATATGTGTAGCAGGCTCTAAAAACCAGAAGGATGTCGCTCTTGTGAGATAAATGCTTTGTGGCTCAGAGTCTCTTAGATCAGATTTCTCTGGATACAGACAGACTTCAAGGCTAGATTCCCTCATTCCCATCAAAAAAACTGGACTCTTCTCAGTCAGGCAAATACTCTAGTGTTTCAGTGAGGCTATACCATCACTTGTGTCCTAATCCTAGCTTTTCTCACAGAGGGTTCCTGAAGGCTAGCAATTCTAGGACAGGGAAGTGCAATCTTCTGAGAAATAAACCTCCCTGACCATCCCACACTCAATTGGGCCCTAACACAGGAAAATGGAGTCTGGCATAATGCACCAAGAGAGGTGACTTTGCAATAGCCAGACAGGGATTTTACAGAGTGTAGAGGGAAGGAAGGAGAGAATGGGCAAGTAATTTTTTGCTGTGTCTATTACACAGGCTCTAGATAGAACAACTGTAAAACACAGGACTGAAGAACTCAGTGAAGACTTCCAGTGAATGCAGCCCCTCTCACATAGGGTAACAGGACTAAGGTTGGAACACAAAGATCAGTCCACGTGAAACAATAGTAACAACAGACTTAGAAAACAAATTTACAAGCAATTCAAATGTTAAAACTGGCCATAGTTGAAGTAGCATTCCACACAAGACATTTGTCCCCTTTTCTTGTGGTTTTTGACTTTGAGTACATTTCTTTAATTTTAACAGCACAAACTAGCATGAATATGCTTTCAGGTCACTGTAGGAGAGAAGGTAAGACCAAAACTTTTGGTAAAATTTGACTGACGCTTCTGATCAACATTCAGATGATTCATTCTCCAAACAGACTGGTATATGAGTAACTGTAAAACTGTCATCAAATTGCTAAAACTCAGGAGTAGTAAACTCACTTAAATTAAAGCCATGTGTGCACAAACACTTTTGATGCTCACATACTGTACTGACAGGATACTAAAACAAGCAGCACCAACTTAAGAATAACACAGTCTCACTCCTAGGTCACCTGTTCCAACCCAGCCCGTGTTATGACCAAAACCGGTTATTTAACATCGTCTGTCTGGTGGTTTCAATCCAGTTCCTAGTGGACAGTTTCCACATGACAAAGTAAAACTCCCACAACCAGCAGGCTCACTAACACTCAGCAAAGAGATCAAGAAATCTGAACCCCAACCAGCCTCATGGAAATTCCTTAAGATTAGGGTGAGGCACATTGTCAAAGTGTATGGAAGCTCTGACTGCCACTACCTATGCCCATGTTGTGGATAGAGGGTATCAGTCTCCACAGCTGTCAACTATCATCTTTCATGAACACTATATTCAGTACAACAGTCTCTCTGAAAGAAGGCTTTTCCCTTCAACCTTGACTACCCGCTGTCTGCTTAGTTGCTGCTTCTGAAAGCTGTGTGTGACTGACTGGATTCACTGCTCATCAAAAGCTTTGATTCAGCATGGCAGAGCAGAGGAACAACCAATTTAAAATAGAAGATAATTGAAAATCTTTGGAAAGATCACTTGGAGGAGCTCCAGTTCTGTTGAGAACACACTATTTAAAAAAGCATACACACATTAGGTAAACAGGCTGCATATACTCAATTTCACAGCACAGTGTCAGCATGGCAGGAAAGACTCAGTCTCACGGAGGTGTCAGATTAAAATGTATGCCCAATATGAGTGGGCAGCAGCATGGATTATGTTGGAAATTGTAACTAGTGGTTCTTCAATGCACATCTTTAGGTCCAATGAAATTCTCAGGCTGTGAAATAAGTGTGCAACTACACAACAACTTAAATTTGTGCTTTCTGCTAATCCACAGTCCCCAAAACAGGAACATTCTTTACTTCAAGTGCTGAAGCAAGGTCCGTTCTTACTAGGACTTCATTATTTTTGCTACAGAACATTTACTAGTATACTAAACTCAGGCAAGACTACAATTAAGTGATATATGTTATCATTTAATTGTATTTGTTTGCTTACTTGCTAATTGGCCACATTCAAATCATTTGCAATGTCTCTCCCAGTCATTAGGGCAAATTTGTAGGGTTTAACTATACATCAAAATATTTTTATCTAAAGTAAATTTTATGCCAGGGAACTTTACTGTGTATTCCTCAAGATATTAATACATTTTCTTAAGTACTGCTTGATCAATTATGGATGTAAGACTGCAGAATAAAGACTTCCATTGTATTTCTTGCTCCTCCTCCTAGCTCCAAGGCCACTTCCCTTGTTATGTGCCTCACTGCGGCAGCACAGCAGAGAGCAGTAGCAGAGAAAGCATACGTTATTTTCACGGGAGCCAAAGGAAGGATAGGTCAGTAAAGACAAAAGAATGGTTGAAATGTCAGGGTGCAAGAGAGATCAAAGAATCTTAGGGGACAGAGAAATTTGGGGAGGTCAAGGAGAGAGAAATGGGGGACTCTGGAATACAAGACCTTAATAGGGAAAAACCAAGTGGAGAAAGATGTATTTTGAAGATGGTGAAGAGGTATGTCCTTAAAGTGACAGCGTGAAAGAGAAAACCTCTCATCTGCTCTGCAAAACACCAGAAGTGGACAGCAGTCCACTAACCCTTTCACCAAAATAGGTAGGAGGAAGAAAACTAGCATCTGTTGGGCATGGGGGATTAAACCAATCGTGCAAACCTGTGTTGTACAGCCTGAAAACTTGCACTAACTTCGGGAACTAGTCCAAAGTTAAATATAAAATTTCACAAGCAAATTGGGTAACTGTGCACACAAATGCACCTAGGTCCTTTATGCACATAGTTACAGTGAACAGTGGACCCATATTGCATAAATTAAGTTTTCAATTACACACTAAACTTAGCATAGCCAATGGCCTAACAAATCCTGGCCTTGCTTGAAGATTTGTTCCTTGAACTATTTTTCAAATACTGGCAGCCATATTTCATATTTTTTCTTGTTAAATCATAACGTGGCGGCATAATACTCCTGTATTTTCTCAGCACGCAAAATTTGGTTACATACCCTGTAAGTTACTGGTTGTGAAACAGCATGGAATCTACTAGAAAAGTGATGTTGTAATAGTTAATATTGAAAATACACATAGTCAAAGTAGTGAGAAAAACATTAATTGCCTAAAAGAAGGGTACTTAAGCTAATGCAGCCCTAGGAAAGCTTTCATTTCTGCTTCAATGACTTGCACAGATGATTCTATTTCTTTTACCCAATACCAAAGTATAAACAGTTCTCATAATAATTGCCACATCACATAAGAATTACAGCAATCATGTATGTGTACAATTATGTAATTAGAGCAAGGACCTGGGACAAGTACTGAACTAATAAAGAATTTCTCTGATTATTATTTCTTTACAAAGATGTAAGGAAGTAAAAGAGTAAGTTTAGGGCTTTTTTAAAATAGGAAAAATTACTAGATACTCAATGCCTTTACGCAGTTTAGAAGCTGAGGTCAATGAATTTCAGGGCTGAAGACCCCATATAATAATTTCTCTAAAACAGTCATCTTCATCTAACAAGACAAGAAGAACTGGGATCTTCCCAATATAGGAGATGCTCAGTAATACCTGCACTCACACAGAGCCATCTCTTCTCACTTCTCAGAAAAACAGTAAGAGCACAGTGCTTGCAGTGTGGTATTATATCACTAAGACTTCATCCTATACAATGTACAACAGTGTAGATGATTTACTTACTGGTACACTATGAATTATCAGTTAATTAAAACCACAATTTTCAAAGTATTTTGTGAGCCATTATCCTTGCTTTGTTTATTCGCTTACCAATTGACAAAAGTCACTAATTTGCAAAGGTCTCCCAGTCACTAGTGAAAACTAGCAGCATTCTAGTATCAGTTACTGGGGATAAAAGTAATACTAAATACTGATTATGTATTCTAACATAATTTAATCTTCCTATACATCATTTTTGAGACATCCAACCCATGGATTTCCTCTAGCTGGTTTAATGAATCTCCTCTCTGTGACCAGATTCAAATTCTGCACTTTAAAATTAAGTTTCTAGCTCTTCCAGATGAGAAGAAAAACTTCCAAATGGGCAAATATAAATGAAGAACTACTCATACAGAATTATCACTGTAAGTTTGCAGACAGCCTGAAACATCTCTAAAAACATGAACTGCCCTCAGTCTCACAGGTGTTATGTAATAAATCATAAGAATAATACCACTTAGCTTTTATATAGAACTTTTCATAAGTAATCTCAAAGGACTTCATTAAGTTAGTACCATCTCCGTTTTATAGATTGGGAAACTGAAGCACAGAATGACCTGCTCAGTGTTACCAAACCAGTGACTCCTGTTGCTTTTAAAATATTTTTATTAGACTTAAAAGTTAATAATTTCCAGCAGCTTACATATGCAATTGTGCACCTATCTTGCACAATTATCATAACTTTGTGCATAAACTGAATAAAAGCACTAGCAAAGAGTCCAAAATCTCAAAAACAGCAGTGATGGTAAAGCCCTGTGCATCATCTTTTCCCCACTGAGTGATATGGCAAACAGGAACCTTAACAACAAAGTTAATTATTATGTAAGAGCCAGATTCTACCATGCAGTCTTCGTTCAAACCTCCCATTGTTATCAGTGGGAGATCCACTGTGAATCAAGGGTAGCACACAACTCAACCTTCATAGACTCTGCCTACAGACTAGAATTAAAAACATATCTTGGCCCTCTTCACAAAAAGTTTGACATCCCTGATTTACATATGACTTGTACTTCATATAACTTGCAAGTTCTATGGCTAAGAAAACGGAACACTACTTTTACCAAAGTTTACTTTTTCCTGTGCTTGTTTCTTCTATATGGAGTGACAGACAGCTGCCTTCTCCATTACCTAATATTTCTATTTCAGGCTCTCCACCTCCCAATTTCCTTGATATCTTCCCCTGCTGCTCCCCAACCCTCATTCTGCCTCCTACTGTAGACCATACAGATTCAGATCACACTGACTTCAGTGATACTTCATGTGGCCACAAGGGGTTACCTGCAGAGAGCCAGCTGCAGAACCAGGCCCCCGGATAATATTCCAGATCACAACATAAAATGGTAAGGGACATCAACCTGAAATCTAGTTTATTTTAGTATGAATGATTTAAAAGCAGCGTCAGGACAGTACTACACTCACCCCATAGTACCACTACCAAATTATTTTCGCTTTGTGAACCACCAACACCAACAGAGAAAATTGTGAAACTGACTATACACAAAGTGCTGTCAGATGCATAGACTGAAAAATTAGTTATTTTTCGCTCATCTATTTCAACTGTAGTACTCTTAAGGGCTATTTGTAATAGTAAGTAGGTAAAAAGTGTTTGGACAGGCATGATTTTTTAAAGCTGTCATATCCCTTTCATAAAAAAAACAAATGGCTATTTTGATTTTGGGGTGAAGAATGAAAGTTGCTCAGCTTGCAGCTTTGTTTACATACCTGAAATGCTGGACCAAAATGAGTGAGTAAGAATGAAAAACAAACATGAAAAATGGACAACAGCAACGCCTATATGTTTACAAGTTGCTGAAGTTCAGTCTCTTAATTAAACTTGTTTACTAGAGAAAGCGTCAAAATTCATTTGGATTAACATATAAGTTTGTGCAGTCTGATGAGGAAAATGCATCATACACAAACTTGCTTTTACATCTGTAACAAAACATACCTGTCCCAGTCAAAAGTCCAGCACTCTTCTTTCGTGCATAAGCGCGTAAGTGGTTGGACAGACTAACAGCACTTGTAAACGTCGTATTGCAATGCACACACGTTCTAAGCTTCACAGGCATACCTATCATTCAAAAGAAAACTATAATCCAGTTCTCTCTTCAAAAAATGAAATTCTCAAAGCGTTGTAAAAAGTTTTCTGTAATAAAGATGTTTAAAATATATTCACTGCATTGATGCAATCGTTTAGTATATTAGAAGGATCCAAATTAACCATTATTAGTTTTGCATGTAGCATTTAGAGCCAAACCATGTTATTTTGAAAGAAAAGAGGGGTAAAACTTGAACCCCCAAGCTTCTCTGGATTTAACACCTATCATCACTTTCCTGCAGATCTCCACAGTATGCAGATCATTTCCTAACCCCAAAATACAATCCTGTGATTTGAATAGCACAATTCTGTTGAGAAGTTTCAAAGCCTGCAACATTCCCAATAAAGAGAATTAAAAAGTCTAGTTGACAAAGTGGTAATTAAAGTGTTTTACCCACAAGACTGTAAAAGGCTCACTACTAAATTAGGCTGCTGATGAAGGCTGGGAGAAAAGGTGGTAAAACACACCACTGAACAGCTGTTAGACAAAACATTTTATTCAGTGCATTTTATGTTCATTACTTTGGATGCGCAATCAATAATGAAAGTTAATGATTTGAAGTTTTTTGCTAAAATCTTTGTGCTAAATAAATGATCAACAAACTAACATCTTATTTATCACAGGAAAGAAAACACAGTGAAACAATAAAACTCCTCACTTACCAGACAAAGAAACCATTATAATTGGTTTCTTCTCAAATTTACTGTGATACCACATCAAAGTGCTTCCCTTCCCTTTGTCAGAAATACATTATCTTGGTCAATGATGTCAACTAATATTATAGAAGACTTAAAATATGTTAGTTTAAAAATGTCTAGAGCTATTATGTTGGAAAACTTCTGTTTGCAGGATAGAAAGAATCCTATAATCCAGCAGCCCATAGAAGACAGACTGCTTTTCAGGCAAATTACAGAATGAGAATACCTGGCTGGTAGACAATTTTTTAAATTGGAATTGTATTAAAGATATTTGAAATAAGTTAATTTTTGCTTGATAAGCAACTTATGGTTATAGAGATTTTATTTTCTTTTTAACTCAACAGTCACAGGGAGTTAGTTGTCAAATTCTATTATCTTAGCCACAGCTCGCTCAAGGGCTTTGTTTATACCTATTAGTATTATGCAACTGTATGTTCATTTTCACTTAATTTTTCAGTACAGCCAAATAGATACCATCTAACATTCAGAAGTAAATGTATTAAATTTGGCAAGCTATACTTCAGTATGTTTTTCCAAATATAGTGAAATCTGTCAAAGAGACAATTCCCTTATTAGGCAACTTCCTGTTTGAAAAGACCACCAAAAATACCCAAATGTACTGAATATAATTCTGTTCCACCTTTGTTAGGCCAAATTAGAAAGTCACCTTTGTTAAGAAACTGATTTTTGTCAGACAATTGTGTAGTCACTTAAGACAGATTTTACTGCACAGGCAAGTTATTTTTTAAAAAGACAAACACACAGGTGAACAAGCATTGAGCACTGCCAGATATGCTATGCTGTACTGGAATATTGGCAAGAGAACCAGCAAAACAAAAAACTGGTAAGGAAATAAAATAAGAACCGATACTTCAGTATCTACGATATTGCAGTACCAGAAAGCGGTGTCCAAACTAGGAGCAGAAACAGACTAGCTAGAAATTCTGTTTACACAAAGGCGTTATCAAAGGATACTAGTAGAGTTTCCCTAACCAATGGAAACAGATTTTATTACAAGAGCTGCGTTAAGAACATTGTTCTAAAATGGGGCTAGAGACTATGAGCAAGTAGTCAAAAATTACAGAATTGTTTTATTAGCACAGTTCTCAGGGAAAAGAAATCTTTGCCTGCAACAGTCAGGGATTATGCGTTAGAACCCTGCTGGCAACCACTGTGTTCAAACAGAGCTGTAACTAGCACAGTTCTTCTCCCAGGGTAGACAGGGCTAAAAGGAGAACAGCAGTTTCCCACATCAGCCACAATTATACAACAAACATGCACTAATTTATGCTGAAGAAGCATGTTTGCCTAAAATGTTGAAATTATTCAGTAGTTGTTCATAGTTTTGAAATATTATGCCTTTGTAACATTGAGAATAGTTCTGTCAGCTTGGGTAAATGCTGTTTCTGTATAAGTCAGCTTACTCTCTGGGAGGTCTAAGGGTTGCACCCAGCTACTTCAACTATTTTTGTTGAGGAGCAGCATATTTTGCTATCAAAAGAGTGTACTTTTGTCTAACCTTTTCCTTAATTTCTGGCTCCTTTTAAATCACACTCCAACCACATGCCAAAAAAGAACTATTTTTTTGTGCAAGAGAATTCACTAACGTTGGGCAAGTTACACTAGAAGTTTATTGCATTCTCTTTCCCCACTCAGTACTTTGCAAAGGAAACAAGAGTTAAATGAACTGTGTTCTAGGAAAAATATTCTACACCACAACAGCTTTGCTAATAAATGAAAGAACTCTTTGGAAGCATAGTTAGACAGCTATAAACATTCTCTTACCTGACTGCATAGTCAAGTCCATTCGTTGCGGCTGATACATCAATGGACTATCTTCATTTAATGGAAGAACACATTTCTGAACAAACCTCTTCCTTGCAGTTTGATTATGGATCTTTTGAGAAGAGATATCAGGATTCCTTTCTTCTCCTAACCTTTTATTTTTCAGAAGTTCTATCAGTGTAAGTGACTGATTTTTTTTTTCATCATGTAGTACTGTTTTTGTTTCATCACATTCATTTAGGAAACTCAGACCTTCTTCCTCCGATGCAGACACTGAAATATCTTCAGTCTTTAGGCCATTACGGTATGCTTCAAGAGGTATAACATTTTGAGATAAAAAGTCATCATTTGAAGCAAGTTTCTGAGCGACAAATGGTCTGGGAATAATACGGCGACTGTTCAATGCCTTTAGGATTTTTTCATATTTTTCTTCATTTTGCATCATCTCATTCAGAACACAGATTGGAGACTTGTGTGCATCCCACTTGGTTTTGCCAAGCCTTTTCAGGTGTCCTCGCACATGATTAGACAATCCAATTTTTGTATCAAACCAACCTCCACAGAGTTGGCATGTGTGTTCAGAAGAAGTTTCAGATTTCTCAATAGCTAAAGAGAGAAAATAATGATTTATCAATTTTTCCAAACATTTTTGAACACCTTAACTGTACTTAATGCTATAAACTTTTAATCATGAATACAAAAAAACACCTTTTTTAAAGGAAAGAAGACATAATTCATCTTCTTTTATGATTAGCAGACCATTATATCCTCCTCTACCCCCCACTGCACACCCAAATTAAAAAATTGTACCTTTTCTAACTCGTTTAACAGGGGTTCCTGTTCCAGTTCTTTTGAAATGCTGCATTTTGTCACTTGTCGCTATCTGCTCCGGTGAAACAACATGGCGGGCTTCATAGCTTAATCCAGCTCTGTGAAGATGCCCACGGACATGATTAGACAATCCAACTCCTGTTTCAAATGTTGCTGGACAGTATGGACAGGACTTCTTCTCAAGTGATAAATCAGTCCAATGGAAAACTGAGTTATGCTTTGGCAACGCTGTTCCTACATTTTCTAAATTTTGAGGATCATGTAATTCATGCAGAAAGTTACTACTCTCTGCATCTTCATAATACTCAAAATAAAAACCATCATTCTGCTCATAATGAAGAGAGGATTTATCACCAGCTTCTTGATCCTCCATTTTACCTTTGAATAAAGGGAATAGGTTTACATGATCCTGATTAATATCACTGTAAGATTCATCCTCCACAGACTGTGCAGTGTAATCACATAGTTCAACATTATCCCATGAACTTTCATCCTCCGTTTCATAGCTGTCTTTTTTTTCAGCAGAGTTAAGTTTCTGTAAAACAACAACAGTCATTTTATGTAGAAAATCTGGATAGCAATCCAAATCATCTCCTGTAACAGAGCCTTCCCTCTTAGACTCTTTAACCACTCTTTTTACAGCTACACGCCTACGATCTTTATAGCCTTCTGGGCTTTTGGAATCAAGATTATGAGAATCCATCATAAAACAATTATTATGGGGACTATTTGATGATGAAAATAAATGTAAAGAACTAACAGAGCTGGACTCTTCCTTTTTAAAATGTAAAGGATAAGGATCACTAGATTTTTTAATCATCCTGTAGTTTTCATATTTGTGCCTATATAAATAATTACTGCTTGTTTTGACACTAGCTTTTTGTTTTGCTGCTTGATGGAAATATTTAGGTTTTTGGTCAATGCTATTTTTAATCAAAATAGTCTTGTTTGTAGAGTTTTGATTGCACACACTTACAGCTGACTGTGAAACGCTTTTCCGAGCCTTCTGTATCCTGTGGGGTCTCTTGTGAAGTTTCGCAAAGTTACTCGATTGTGAAGCTGAGCCAAACGATCTTTTTACATCTTGCTTTAGAACAGAATTCTTTGGAAATGTAGATGATTGTTTGATCAAATGTTTAGTTCTGCTACCAAAATCTAAAGGTTCTTCAATTATGCTGCTTTTCCTTTTTTCTAATCTAAGATGGCTACCAAATGGATCAATGCACGATGTCGGATGCAAGTATTCCATGTGTTTTTTTAAAATGCTTCTGGCTGATGTAGTAAATGGACACATTTTACACATATATGTGGTTGACTTTTTTGATGAGCCTACATATGGATCTTTCACTGAAGTCTTTTTCTGTGTTTTTCTCTGGGACATATCACTACTGATAATTGAACACTTCACTACTGCTCCATGAGCAATCCCTCTATGGCACTCCAGTTCATTTTCTGTCACAGCCATGAAATTGCATTCCTCACAACAGTAATATCTTTTATCCTTTTCATGGGTTTTAGCATGTTGCACAAATGTTTTGGGACAATTGGTACCAAATACACATTGTGGACACTGTAATCGTGCACTTCTACCTTCATCCTGGAGTTCTTTCAACTCCCGGATTTCTTCCATCAGTTTCTGCCTTCTTTCCTGGTGAATTATCATGTGCTTAAGAAGTGAATTACGATCTCGAAATGTCCGTCCACATTCCCTACATGCATAGGGTCTTGGAACATTGAGATGACGGAAGTGACTGTTCCCATCCAAATGATACATCATATGCCTATGCAGATGTTTCTTCTCCCTAAAATTCACATTGCACTTTGTACAAGGATAAAATGATGGCTCATCAGTACTAAAAGTAGATGGTGATTCTGAATCATTCTGTTCACATTTGTTTTTTAAAGTACTAGAAAGAAAAGTGCTAGTGTGAACTGGAGAAGTATCTTCTGCACATTTGTTAGTAGGACTATAAATCAAGTGTTGGATAGCATCAACAGCTTCTAACTCCTCATCTGTTGATTCAGGCTTCACTTTTGTTAATGCATATTTCTGTGGTTCTACTACTTCTAGATCCTCACTCTGCTCTAAATAGTCAACATTTAGTAATTTTGATTTACTGGGAATATAATGTGTATCATCAAAACAGTCCTCTGTATAACGTGTTATCTTGCTAACATCCATTTTTCTTTTTCTCTTTTTCTCTAGACTTACTTTACAGTGAACTGGAGACTTCTCTATTGTTTCTTCATTTGTCATAAGAAACTGTATAAACTCTTTTTGTGGATCCCAGTTTGTATCATTTCCTGATCTGAAACCACCTGTACCTGAGGAAATTCCTGTTAATGTATTGATACAATCATCGTCTACTAGTAAACTTTTGCTATCCTCACACACTTCTACTTGGCTTATTAAAGTGCTATCTGATTTCACACTATTTCCTATAGATTTCTGTGTATCACAACCAACTGAAGCAGAGGTAGGTAGATTTTTAATGGAATGAGTCAGGTTCTTAGCCTGTGCTACATCAGGTAACAAAAATAACACTTGGTGTTGACTTGATTTCTGTGTTGTACTCTTTGCAGGCAACTGGAGATCATGTACCACTGGCAAAGTTGAGCAGGAATCTGTATGACCCCCAGGTTGTCCAGTGGTTAATGAAACACTGCCTTTATTCATAATGGAAGTTTTAGTTAAGGTGGAGTGTGAAACTGGTCCATTAACAGCAGTTCCTTTAGGCAAGATAAAGTTTTCGGTAGAAACAGTAGGAGCACCAGTATGAATAAATAGAGACTTCTGGCCTCCACTTAAGGCTTTTTCAGATCTGTCCCTTGACAGCTCTTCCGGCAGAGTCAATATATTGTTTTTCTGAAATGATGTTTCACTCTCTTGTGGTTTAGGAATGCCACTTTCTCCCTCGGAGATGAAATTGCTGTCATCTAGGAGTCCTTCTTTAGCACCAGTAATCTCAGTATTTATCTTTGAATCATCCATGTTGCTGGGCTGTCTACTAAGCACATTTATACTAAAAATAAAAAGAAATACAGTAGTTAGACATGCACAGAAATAGCTGATAAAAACAGTTTTAAATTGATATTATTTCTGCAGCAATGTGCTGTATTATGATTGGCTATTTAAAGCTGAAAAATCATTTTGATTGTTAAAAACAGTTCAGTCTTTTCATTTAGGAAATTCAGTGCAGACTGTTTTCTATATTAACTTGAAAAATAAAGTGAATCCAATGCTCCTCTCCCCCTAATTTGTGCAACGTTAAAGTTGCAAGATAAAGCATTAAAAACAAATTGAAAGTTCAAAAAGTTAAGTTTGAGATAACAAGATTAACGTAGCCACATTACACAGCCTGTATACTTTATGATATATTACATTAACATTTTCTAAGGAAAAGAAATAGTATTTCCTACGTATTTGCAATGGGCAGGCAGTAACCTTAATTTGTGGAATTTCCAAAAGTGCTTACAACCTGATCTTGCAGCCTTAACATCATTTCCCCCTTCTAATGTCCTACAGTTCGTATTTGTTTAAAAGGGAAAATATGGTAGAAACTGGAAGTAATTGGCTTCTGCAGCTTAACACCAGGAGAACTTTTAAGGCCCCCAATCCTGCAAACACACATTCTTAACTTTACTATGGGGAGAAGTTCCAGTGATTCCAGTGGAACTATTCACAGTAGTAAAGTGGTTGTAGAATCGGGCCTAAATACCTTGTTCCATATCTGTTGGGTTTGCACACCTTACAAACTTCACTGGCTTTGCACTTGTCAATTCACAGAAATTTTCTATTATATTCAGCGTGTAGTTTTTAATGGTTAGATCTTAATTACTGTATATACTCGTTCATAAGCCGAATATTTTTGGTAAAAAGTGAGAGATCAAAGAACCAGGGTTGGCTTATAAACAGGTCTACACCAAAATTTGATGATTTTAAACTCTATGGAATCATTTAATTGAATATCTAATACATTGCCGTTTTGTTTACCTGGAGCATCTGCAAGCCTGGAGCCCCTCAGCTCCCTGTGGCCATGGTTCGCCATTTCCAGCCAAGAGGAGCTGCAGAAAGTGGCGCCACTTCCCACAGCTCCCATTGACTGGGAATGGCGAACCGCAGCCAAGGGAGCTGAGGGCCTCCAGGCCTGCAGATGCTCCAGGTAAACAAAACATCCCGACCCGCCAGCGGCTTACCCTGTTGGGCCGGGAGTCAAAGTTTTCCAACCCTGAAATATAGGGTCAGCTTATGAAAGGGTCATATAGTTTTTGCTATTTTTACCTATCTATGGGGGGGGGGGGGTCGGCTTATTAACGAAAGGGCTAATGAACGAGTGTATACGGTAAATCAAAACTAACTTTACAACAAAGTAAGAGCAACAGTGCTTAATGAGGATATTTGCAGGTAATTATTTTAAAAAAACAGAAAAAAGGATCTTCACTAGTCTGATGTCTCTCTCTCCCCCAAATTGTCCGCCAGTCATCTATTTATACAATATTTAATCTCCCAATTAAAAAATGAACTAGTACACGCAGGTAAAAAGGGCAGGAAAGTATTAACAACAAAAAACTACTGAAAGTACAATTTATAAGTACATTAATGTGGATTACAAAGTTCATTTTTAGCTGTTTACTATAAACATTCTAATCTACACATTAGTGGTTACAGATGTAAAACTACAGTTGGAAAAGAATAAAGGCTTCCAAGATCACGATGTTAGAATCATTTCAATGAATTTGCATCATCAGAAAAGTCAAAAGCTCCCTTTAGCATCTGCAGAGTTAATCAAGAGAACTTGTTCTGTATCTGAAAGCATCACCCACCTTCAAGGTGTTTGCCACAACAGACTTGACACTTACTATGGAACAATTTATTAAAACCTTTGTTCTGGTGGTCAAGGAACTCCCCAGTACCAGAAAGAAGAAAACAAAAACCTAATTCTAGTCTATAAGCATTGATATAAAACATGGCAAAGCACACTGAGTATACAGACAGACCTGGGTTATCTGAATCAGTTAATGAATTTAAATATGTCTTGCAAGAAAGAGGAGAAGTTGGGTGTCTGTCTTTCACTACTTCCTTATGCTACATAAAGTTTACCTGAAAGATTTTTCTCTCCTTCCTCCACATTCTTCCTCCTCAACTCCAAAAATATTTTTTCTTTTACTTGGTTTAACATTAGGATTTCCAGCCCCATTTAGAATAGAACACTGTGGCAACTGGAGAGCAAGTGTAATATGACATCTCAAGGGTACAAAAAGTGAAAGTTAAGCAACAGAAAGGGAGAGAGAATTTTAAAGGTGTATCAAACAGGGCACCCAAAACTTGAGGCGGCCCAAATTACCAAGCACTTTTGAAAATTTTGATCTTTGTTATCTGTTTGTTGTTAACACCTATTTAACTTCAATTACTAATTAACATTTTAAATAAAGAAAGCCTCTATTAAAGTCATCACCTACACTCCTTCAATTAAAGTGCCACAACAAACATCCCTTGCTCCTCCCAATGGTCCTTCAACAAAACCCAGGAAGACCACACTTGACATCCCTTTTTCTTAAAACTAAAATTAAAAATAGAAATCAAGCAGTAAGTTAAAGAAAGCACACTTTCGTCTTATTAACAAATCAAAAACTAGTAAAATGGACCCACAGTGTCTTTTTTAAAAAAAATCCTTTATAGTTCACTCTAAAGACAATCTCCTCCTCCTGACACAAAGCCAGCCAATGCCAGACCTCATGGAAATGCTGCAATACTGCTTATATTGGAGCCAATTTACAGAGAAGGAAAAGCACAGATTTACCAAGCCACATTTAATTTTCTCCCTCTCCCCGCCACAACACTTTTTTACTATCTTATTTTCCTGGCGCAGTTATTCTTCTAAAAACTAAACTGGGCTAAAGAGTGTGAAGAAGAAATGATAATACAAGTACTGCTGTATAATGAAAATAGCTTTTATTACATGCAATATATATATCAAAGCTTCTCTTCATTGTATCAATATGCAGAACAATTCCATTTAAGTAATATAGTATTACTCATATCAGTGTGCAGTCACAAATACATGAAGTATACATTAATGACAGAACATTGTTTAAACGGATTTATGTCATACCCTTAAGTAAACCTAACTAGACAAAACATCAATTTTTAATCCTTCTATTTCTCCAATTTTCAAAATTCTATTAAATGTTGAGATTAGCAAATTTCCACAGTAATTAAAAGACTTATAATAAGATCATATTCAATGTTATCACCCTAAAATGGCGATAATGCAGCACCCAGCAGGAGTCTTTACATCACATACACAAGTTAAAAATGGGTAGCACAAACATGCACTAAAAAGCAATAGTGCAAATGTCAGTTAAAAGAAAAGCAAACCCTAAGGATGCTCCACAGTTTCCCTGTCAAATTTCTCATGGAATAAGTAAAAAATATTGAACTCTCAATCATATCATGTTATTCAATCATTCTGAAATAGAGTTTAGAGATTTCATCTTTTTTAGTTATTTATTCTGAAAAGATTTGTATTTTTTTCATCTTATATTCACAGAGGTAGACAAACGTATGTTCAGTCAATTTGAGAGCCTATATTAGTTTTTCTCAACAGGAAGCAATGTTGCTAACGAAGTGGTAAATTCAGTGTTAATGAGTGGCTTCACTGTTACCACCTCTTGAAGTAAAACCTTCCATGTTCCATGTTCTACCCATCTGTTCTGGTGTTAGGGGTTCAGAGAAAAAACAGACGCTTCCCATTTAAAGCTACTTCATTGGTACCCCTGAACAGCAGGATGGCAAACTGAGAATATCATGTCTGCTTGGAGATTGCAATCCTCATTATCAAAATGGTTTCCTGAAAACTTTCCACAAGTTTAGATGAAGACAAAATCATACTGTTGCACACATGAAATTGTAAATGCATAAAGACTTTAGTAATCTATAGAGAGCATTTAATTTTATTAAAATTATGGAACATGGAAATATTATAATCCAACCACCTCCAGCTAGAAATGTATTTTAATGGTATGATGAACAGTTTAATTATATCAGATATTTTTATTTTTCATAAATTACTTCAGGTGTTATACGTTTATGAAGATTAACAATCAGTCAGAATGGGCTCGATCAAGACTACCAAAATTGATAAGAGTCTTTCCAGAGACTTCAGCAGACTTTGGATCAGGCCCACAATGCACAGTACTCCAACACTAAGATGTATCAGATCATTTTAAGTTAGTTGTAGCATTTTTCCACTTATGAACCAAGTGTTGGTGCCAATTAGCTGGCACCAAAGGATGAAGTAACTGTATGTTTGCAGTGATTTTAAAAGTCTTTTTGTGAGTGCATTGAGAGGCGGAGATTTGAGGCTGAAATTCAATACTTAAACCTATTGGATTATACTTGAATACTACAACAAACAATCGCCTAGGGTCACCAGATGTCCTGATTTTAGCGGGACAGTCCCGATTTTTGGGTCTTTTTCTTATATAGGCTCCTATTACCCTCCATCTTCTGTTGTGATTTTTCACAAGTGCTGTCTGGTCACCCTACAATCGTCCACTCTGATATCCTGAAACAGATGAAATAAAACAATACGCAGGGCTAGACGGTTTTAATAGTGTTCTATCCTGAGCTTTCAATGTCCTTATTTTTAAGAGAATGTTTATGTTTGAACCTCCAGAAGAATAGTGACCTACTGAAGTGTAATCTGATCCAAGGCACTTTCAAAATTAAGTGCATCAATAGAGCAATTAAGATTTAGCCAAGATTGTATATTATTCTTAACATGCAGTCACAGCACACATCTTAAAAAACTTCATGCTGTACACTGAACCATGAAAGCATAAAACAGTACAAACTGATCCAAATGCACAGTAGTAACTTTTAAATATACTTACTCTACTTGCACAGTACTAGCCACTTTAATATGTCAGGATTTAAATAATCTATTTCTTTGTAAATGCTGAATGTATATAGTATCCCTCCTCTCCCTCCATGTTAAGCATTGTCTCTCTTTTTTTAAGATAGAGAGCTGAGCTAGTTTCAATTTTTTAAAAAAAGGTACGACTTCTGGCTAAAATCTTGTATAACAAGTCATTTAGATTGCAGCAATGCCTAAAATATGCTATGATTTTACAAACACAGAATGACACAGTCCCTGCCTTGAAGAGCTTACACAATATATACCTGCAATATCTGGCTAATAAATACTGATAAATTACTAGAGTAGTGCTATCATCCAACTGTATATAAGTACTGGGCCAAATTCAGTTACATTAGCAGAAGTCTGGAATAACTCTGCTGCTCCTAGCAATCTTACTCCAGATTTACACCAGCACAACTATTTACTGTATTGAGTTACTCAAGATTTGTCCTAGCGTAGCCAAGAGTAGAATATGATCCATTGCTTAGCTAACCGAAACAGTTTGTCCCCCCTACTTTAATTATAAATGGACATTTAAAAAAATAAAACCACTAACTCTTCTTAAATATCTTGTTTTCAATATTTAACATAAAACATCTCATTTTCTGAAAAATCCTAATGAGTTCTGCAGCTATAACTGCCTGTAGCTAGATACTACAAGTCTTTTTAAAAAAAAGTGCAAAGGTCAGATCTGTCTTCAAGATGACAGATCATCACTTAAATGCCTCAAGCTAATCTTATTGTCTCAGAAATCTCAAACATCAGTATTTTTGCAAACTATCAGCACTTGCTATAACACCCTTACTACACTACATCTTGAGGTTACCACAGAAGAAATGAGGTGATAATTGCATATTAACATAATTATTCTGTAATCCCTCTGAGCAAGCTTCCTAGGTCACTCAGTAATTCAGATTAGATGCAACCTTCTTGTCATTAAATCTATGCTGTCCACTTTCTGTTCATTAATAATTCTTTTTGATAGAAAATGTACTTAATTCCATTCTTTTATGTACATTATTAATTGTATTTATTAGACGTAGGTTAATATTTCTTGAGTACTTATTTCATAATAATAACCTTTGCCATGTAATACTGTCACACACCAAATTATAATATTGCTCTCATTCAAGGCTAGTTCACTACAGAGCTAAATATATTACACTGTTGCCTGCTAGCACCATTATAGTTAGAGGCTTGTCGATTTCTATTATAACCCCTCTATTTTATAGGCATTTGCAGCATACTCAAAAAAAAACAACACTGGAACTGAAAGAACAGGATTTAACCAAATTTGTGAAGAGCATAAAATGCTTTTCCACAGCTAATATAAATTTTCATGCAAAAGCTACAAGTACAAACATAAATGAGCTAAAACCATGGATCTTAAAGTCATATTAACATTAGACATTTTTAATAAGGCCATAGGGTTTGTTTGTTATTTTCTGAGACCCTGATTAAAAGGAACACTGGAAAGTAAGTGGCCCAAAAAATTGAGCCAATTTAAAGGTGAGCTAATTTTATTCATCCTGTTTATACAATATCAAAGAGAGAAAACAAGCCTTTCAGCATAGTTTTAACCCTATATAAGCCCAGCACACTGTTTTTTTAAACAGACACATGCACAATCTTTTCACAGGAAATATGGATCCAACATTTAGCAACAGGAAAGGCATTTAAAATTCTGCACCAAGTTTTCACTTGTGCCTCTTTTGTCACCCAAGAGCGAAGCCTTGAAGAGAGAAAACTGCTGCCTAACGTGTATCAACTATTTTGAATGTACTTACTAAAATGCATAATTTTACATACAGAAGCTTTCATAGAGTAATGGTCTCTCACACACACAACCCCTATATGACTGGGAGACAAGATGGTAGAGCCAAAGCACAGCTTTTCATGAAATGAAGGGCAGAAATGGAAATTTTAGATTGCTGGCTCTTTGGTTCTGGGATCAGACAGGACCACAATCAGGCTAGTGGACGGGTTCAGTAGCCATGCTGAAGAGGGGCCATTTGCAGCCAGAAGGCATAAGCCTGAAGACTATCAGTGAAGACAGAAAAGTAAAGATAATGGGTGAGAGAAGAGAAAAAATGACCAAGAGATGAGGAGACACTGTTCTAGTCTGGAAGCTATTTTTGCCTAAAGAAAAAAGCATACAGGACAACTGGGGAGGAGGGAAGAGTCACAGCAGGCAAGAAGTCATTACTTAGAGAATGAAATTAAAAAGATAGATAGGAAAAATGAAAAAATACAGGAGAGAAGAGAAGAATAAAAGATGCACAGTTTTTGGGTTGATTTTTTGTGTTTTATATTTTCTCTCTCTATATCATCTTGATCAAAGTACAATTTGAGATGACAGGGAAAAAGAATGTTAACCTTATGCGAACAGGAGTCATTACTTCATATTGTTATAGCTGAGCATGTAAGAACTCATATTGTTTGAGGTGGGGTTGTTTCAATGAAGCTAATTGCCAAGTCATGTTCAAGCACTGGTTTGGAACAAGACTGAAAGTTTAAGACCTTTTAAAAAATGAAAGGGCACAAAAAGAAACAGTTATGACGAGAAATTGGTATTAACTTGCCAACAGTTAGCCTGGAGGGAGACAGCCTGCTCCACCAGTCACCAACAATGCTAGCAGAAGCCAGCCAGTCACCCAGCAAAACCCAAATGGTGTAAAGCAAGAACAAAATCACTTGACTTTAAGTGGATTTTTGTCTAATAATTCTGGATATTCATATTGTTGGATATATAATTGACTATAAGTTTTAACTTGTGCTTCTGAAGGAACAGTTTAGCAGTTTCTGGTTCTCTGCCTTTTAGAGCAATTCTGACCGCTCCCTGAGAGAAATTTACTGTTCCTTATGTAAGGCTTCACAGTGCTTTCTCCCTTTTTCTGCTTGTACTTGCAAAGCAGATTGCTGAGAGCGTGCTCCCATACTCACGGCATAGCACTATGGATCATACCATCTCCACTGTTTGTGGGCTTGCCTTGTTTAGAAACCCACATTTTTGTTTAGCATGTGACTTTGTTTAGCACGTGGTCTGATCCTCTTCTCCCTTGGCTACTCATGCTGAATTTAATTAAACACACACAGAGCATTCTACAACATTTAATAAAAGAGTAATGGAGGAAGGCTCCGTTAAGCTCTGAACAAAAAGCTCTCTTTTTAAAAAGAAAGAAAAAAATGGAGCACCAATGGTTCTTCCTGATATTTACACAGATCGATTGTTTTGAGTATAGTTACTAAAATGCATCACCTGCAGGGTGACCAGATAGCAACCGTGAAAAAACAGGACAGGAGGTGGGGGTAACAGGCGCCTATATAAGAAAAAGACCCAAAAAACAGGACGGTCCCTATAAAAATGGGACATCTGGTCACCCTAATCATCTGACACACAGAAGTGTTCCTAAAGATCATTCAGGCCTTCTCTAGATGTTTTTCATTTGTTTTTATAAATTCACATGTGTAGAGTTTTGAAACAAGTATGATTACTGGTTTGGAAACAATTCCAACCTAACTACCACTATAATGAAGTGCTAAAATTAAGTTTTCCAGGTAGTGTGGTGTGGCCTACTCAAGTCAGAGAGCAGAAACCAAGTCCTTGTATCTGGCTCCTTGAGTCAGCAAGGGTTGAAAGTGCTCAAGAAGCAACATAGTTGCAGAAAGAAGGAAAATGGATAATTGTTCAAGTCATTCAACTGGGACAACAGATCTGTTAACACCGAGTGACTCTGAAATCTTGTAGTTGTTGTAACTTGGGTCCTTAAGACATATTCTGGCTTGCTGGAGGCAGTTTTCGCTGAGAGAAGGCTGTAGTGACGCAAAGTGTTCACACTATTCCTTCTGTTGGAGATATGCTGGGGGTGATCACAACAAACAAAGTGGGTAGTACAGTCATTGCAGGGGTTTTGGCATGGCAGCCAGGAAATGTGTCAATTCAGTACACTACCAGGACTGCCTCAATTAGCAGAGTGTGTGAGATTAGACACCAAGCACAAAATAAAACTGGCCCTGGTCAAACCATGACCAAAATTCAAACTGCTGCTGACCACTGGACTCCTCCCAAGGTGGAAATAATGTTTATCCTCACTAGGTGTTAATCCTTTCTGAAATGCAGTGGGCCTTGCTAGTGTGGAGAAGTGCAATTTACACCACCATCCAACAATCAGAATATATCCAGCCCACTTTTGGATGTGTGATCTCAGATTCAGAGAAGCATATTAAATGCATTTACCTGAATATGCACTCTTTCGTACCTGGGACATACAAACTATCACATTACATTTAAGTACAGCAGAGTCTTCAGAGTAATTAAAGTTAAAGATGACCGATCAGGCAAATTACTTTATACCATATTTGACTGCACGATGATCCAAATTTCTACCAAAACTATTTCTAGAGTATGTCACCTTTGCATCTAATTCTGCAACAAAAGCATCACATCTTAATGTATTAAGTTAATAGAAAACGATAATCTCAAAGCACTTTTCAGATAGACAATGCCTTAAGACAACACTCTTGTGAGGTACAGATATCATCCCCATCTTACAGAAAAGGAAACAGATTTTGCCTTGGCCAAAGAAGGGGGTTGGGGAAGGAGAGGAGACTGCAACTAGATGTGATTTGGTAACCAAAATCCTTTGAACAAGACAGAAGGCATTAAAAGTCAGACCGTTTAAGAAACACAGAAAAAGTGATGGAGTGCAAACCCCCAAAGTTTCTGAACTGGTAAAATATACCATATCGTCAGGCTCAGATCTTTCTGGAATGGCAAACTAACCAATCAAACAACAAAATAAATTCACCTTTCATTGAGGATATACATGTACAAATAAGAAGTCCATGAATTTCTCTCTGTGCATCATTTTAAATAAAATATTTAAATAAGATAAACTAATAATGAATATCAAGTATCAGAGGGGTAGCTGTGTTAGTCTATCTGTAAAAGCAGGCCAGAGAATCTGTGGCAACCTTAATAGATACAGACGTTTTGGATCATGAGCTTTCGTGGGTGAATACTCACTTCATCAGATGAAGTAGTGAAATTTCCAGGGGCAGGTAATATATGCTAGCAAGCAAGCTAGAGATAACGAGTTTAGTTCAATCAGGGAGGATGAGGCCCTGTTCTAGCAGTTGAGGTGTGAAACCAAGGAGGAGAAACTGGTTCTGTAGTTGACAAGCCATTCACAGTCTTTGTTCAGCCCGAGCTGATGGTGTCAAATTGCAGATGAATTGAAGCTCAGCAGTTCTCTTTGAAGTCTGGTCCTGAAGTTTTTTTGCTGCAGGATGCCACCTTAAGGTCTGCTATGTGTGGCCAGGGAGGTTGAAGTGCTTCTCCTACAGTTTGTATATTGCCATCCTAATCTGATTGTGTCATTTATCCTTTTCCGTAGAGATGTCCAGTTTGTCCGGCACACCATCACGGTTCATTCACCGCACGTCCACCAATGAAATACGCCATCAATGCCAGCATGCCCCTCTGCATGTAACATCGGACAAACTGGACAGTCTCTACGGAAAAGGATAAATGACACAAATCAGATATTAGGAAGGCAATATACAAAAACCTGTAGGAAGAGCACTTCAATCTCCCTGGCCACACTATAGCAGATCCTTAAGGTGGCCATCCTGCAGCAAAAAAACTTCAGGACCAGACTTCAAAGAGAAACTGCTGAGCTTCAATTCATCTGCAAATTTGACACCATCAGCTCAGGGTGAACAAAGACTGTGAAGCTTGTCAACTACAGAACCAGTTCTTCCCTTGGTTTCACACCTCAACTGCTAGACACAAGGCCTCTCCTCCTGATTGAACTAAACTCTTATCTCTAGCTTGCTTGCTAGGCATATATATACCTGCCTGGAATTTCCCACTACATTCATCTGATGAAGTGGGTATTCATCCACGAAAGCTCATGATCCAAAACGTCTGTAGTCTATAAGGTGCCACAGGATTCTCTGCTGCTTTTAGTAATGAAAATGAAATCCAAGTTTCAAAAGTAGCACATCGATGCATATGGCAAAAATGTACTGTTAAAATACTGTTTCATGTATTATTTGTAGAAGTAGACATGGATCAGGAACTCACTGGGCTATTAAAAAAATCGTATGATTTCATTATTAACGGTAAGACTTTTATAGTGAATTTAGTACCTATGAAAGACGCCTGATTGACAACACTGTAATCTGAATTCCTATTTTACTACAGCTTGGATGGCAACAGCACAAGCTTCCCCATGCCCCCCAAGTGTTCAATTCTGTTCTGTCAGGGACCATCAGGTCTCCACATGTATTCAGTGCTTGATGACTCTACTGAGATTGCCACACGTATCAATTGCAGGGGAATTTCCCTAAAGCTACGGCTGCACTAGAGAGCTTACAGCAGCACAGCAATACCGATACAGCTGTGCTGCTGTAAGTTCTCCAATACAGCCACTCTAAGCTGACAGGAGAGAGCTCCTGTCAGCTTAGCTACTCCAGCCCCTGTGAGCGGTGGTAGCTATGTCGGCAGGAGAAGCTCTCCAACCAACACAGCATTGTCCATATGGCGCTTATGTCAGAGTAACTTATGTCGCTCATGGTGGTGTTTTATTCACACCCCTGAGTGACATAAGTTATGCTGACACAACCTACAGTGTAGACATAGTCTAATTCTCACTAAGGACTGGGAGACCATATTTGAATCACTGAATTTTCTAAGCAGGCCATGCATACAGCAATCAATGCAAGAGGAATGAATGCTTCTATAAACGGCAAGATAGACGTCCGGAAATACTATTTTTGAAAGCATTTTTAATTAAAACATTTAAAAAGTGGTTTCTTTAGAAAACTTGGAGTATTTTGTCTTACAAAGAAAATACTGACTTCTGGTCCTTATTCATTCATAAGTAGTAAGAGACAGTGTTATAAACTCATGATTATACCACAAGTCTCAGTATTTGGTGATTTTCTTAAAGCCTCAGTAGTTGGACTGCATGAAAATCTTGATATTTGAATGCTTAGGATTGGTAATACTGAAGAACATATCCCTATCCTCTTGGGACCATAAACTGGTAACCAAATTAGCTGTAACACAGAAAACTACTTCTAAAAGCCTGAAAAGAGAAAATCTAGCTGTTAAGTACAGCTAAAGCAGCTTTTTCACAATAAGTACAATTGCTTTAAATTTTCTCCAGGAAACTCTCAACAAAGTCAGAGCCTTTAAAGTTTTACTGTAAAAAGAATTAATTCTTTTCAACTTAAGCATGTATTCTGTATGCCCCATTAAGAAAATCAAATTATTTGTAAAGGTAAGAGAGCCTCAAGCTAATCAACACTATGGATTCAGTTTAGAATAGTGAAACTCCAGAAACAGGAAATTTGCTCGTCTGCACTGAAACTTGTTTAGTATGCACCTTTGTCACATGACTATCTTTAAAATGAATATATTTTTGCAGTGGCAAATAACCAGCAGTTTCCTCTAGCTGTGATTCAACACTCATTAAAGCTGTTAAGTTTTTGCTTATTACATACTCAGTTTTAGAGTTTCATTTACTATTGCAGAGACATCCGTTTAGTATAAATTTCAATAATTTAAAAGCCACATTAATAGATTACAGAACACGAAGCCCATATGTTATACAAAGCTTCCATTTCTCAGATAAATTTTTTTTTTTTTAATTACCAAGAGCTGGATTTTTGTGGGGTATTTGTCAGCAACTGATCACCATCACACACCAGCAAAAGAAATTAGGAACTCTAGTTCTCTCAAGAAAACAATATACCCCAAACAAGTATAATACAGTGTTCAAGACCATACAGACTATCTAAGGTCAGAGAGGTTATGTACATTTGGGGGAGAACTGGTAGAGAGGGGACACACATATTTTAGTTTGATTTTTTTAGTCCTGAAATAAAGTGCTATTTTCCTGGACACAGTATATCCCAGCCATTCTTCCAGCTGCTCTGTCAGTGCTCTCTCCCTAATGTATCTTCACTTAAGCCATGTCCACACTACCTCTTATGTTGGCAAAACTTATGTCACTCAGAGCTATGAAAAAAACCACCCTCTTGGGATGGAATCCTATCCACTGTAGACTTCTACCATCTCATAATTCTAATTCTTTCGGGTCTTACACTTAAAAAATATGAGCATGCTGCAGTGCAGACCAAACAATATGGATATCAAAGTGTCAGGGTGGCTGATTCATGTATCTCCTGCTTCAGTCCTCTCTATGGTGACCAGATATCCCAATTTTATAGGGACAGTCCTGATTTTTGGGTCTTTTTCTTATACTGGCTTCTATTACCACCTCACTCCATCCCGATTTTTCACACTTGCTGTCTGGTCACCCTAGTTCTCTCATTCTGGTTTTTGTTTGTTTTTTAATTCCTTAATCTAAAAACAACATATTTGGGTTGACAGCTGCACAGCCCAGGATATTTTTTCTAAAGTTAGAAAAAAAAAAAAAAGACCCCATTACTATGGGGTAACACTAATTAAGGCGAAAACAAGCTTTTTAAAGCATTTTCCTGTTTATTTCATTGCCACTAAATACGCTGCACAACTCACTCGTTGACAAACTATGCTTCAAAATCTAAGTTTTCATCTAAAAGGAGTTTTGTTCCTAGCCTTCATGATAGCAAAGGCAGCCTTTCAAAAGTGAAATGAATATAAATTATGTAGTGTTGTTGCCTTCCTCAGTTTGCAGGCAGTTTGAAGCAATGTCTTTAAGATAGATAAGAACTGCCCCCCATTTGGCATTATGGCATATTATATTAAAATCATAGAAGTGTAAGGCTGGAAGGGACCTCAAAGAGCCATCAAATCCAGCCTCCTGTGTTGTGGCAGAGCCAAGTAAATCTAGACCATCCCTGAAATGCTTCTCTCACCTGTTCTTAAAAACCTCCAATGATTAAACCTCCTCACTCAATTTCAGAATCAAAGGTCAACATTTTTTAACTCTCACTGCTGATCATTTCAGTAGAAACATCTAGCTAATATGTTTATCCCGGCAACTCAAATGACCGTGTGCGCCAAAAGCCCCATTCGTCTCTAACCAGCTGCCAAAACATCTAGTTTCCCAATGATCCCTGATGAGATTACATGGAAACTCACAAATTTTCTTTTGTAGAAGATGTGTCATCCCACAAACAAATGAAGTGCTAATCATCAAATGGTTATCAGAGAAGTTGAAGGTTTTGAGGGTTACATTCTAATACTAAAATACAAAGATGTGTACAAAATACATCTAAGTACTGTTGAGACTAAGAATGTTAGAGAATTGTGAAAGCTGCCTCCTGCTTTCATGTGCATTCAAATGTTAAGTAGCACTACTTTTAACAAAATTGACATTAGACTGGCAGAACAGAAACTTTACTTCTTCAGTATTTATAATAGCGGCCAGATTTTCAAGCATTTTCAGCACCCAGCAGTGCCCGCTGAAAAAAATAGGAATTGAACACTTCTGAAAAATCTGGCCACTTTGTTTGGGTGCCTAACCTTTCTCCTGAAATTGTGGTTCAAACTGCGGATGTGGAGTGCTTTTGAAAATCCAGCGTCTTTTTTATACAACACAACAGGTGGATATTTTAAAATATTGTAATTATTATTTGATTATGAAGCAGCTTCAAATGTTCCATGTCAATAGCACACAGAGAATAAAGGAGAATAATCTTCTATGTAGCAAAAATGTTTAGTCTATTCAAAATTTATTTTCCACCTCAACCCACCCCCCACCAAAAGGCTGACCATTCTCAAATGGTTTGGGGCTGGTTTGTGTTTAAGTTTAGTTCTCACCTCCATCAACTGTAACACTTTCTCAATATAAACTCTTGTTCTCTTCACTATTATTTGATAGACTTACAGATTTTTCAAGTCAAAAGGGACAATCATAATTTAGTCTGACCCTGCCCCCCATCTAAACACAGACAGTAGAATTTTGCCCAATTATTCCTGTATTGAGCCCAGTAACTTGTGGCTGAACTAGAGCATAAATCCTAGAATGTCTTATTCAGTTTTTATTTAAATATTTCAAGGGATGGAGAATTTATCACAACCCTTAAACTGTTGGTTAATAATCCTTATTTAAAATTTATATCTTCTTTCCGGTTGGAATTTGTCCGACTTCCAACTTCATGCAACTGGATCTTGTTATGTCTGTCTATCAGAGCTCTCTCACATCGGAAACCTCCCTCTTTTGATGTACTTGGCATGATCAAGTTGTCTCAAATATCTCTTCAATACCATAAATAGACTAAGCTTCTTAAGTCTCCCATTGTAAGGTCTTCCAGACCATGAAACATTCTGGTCAATTTTGACTTCCATCCTTCATAACTCTTCTTTATTTGTACACTTGATTTCTCCTCCAAACCTCTCTCTTATGTTCCCCTCTGCCTAGATTAATTCCTTTCCTTCATGCTAATTTCAGATGCCGAAGCATCCTTTCTTTAAAAATCTAAAACCTTGATACCATATCATCTAGGTTTTCCTTTCCTCATTATCACCTGGCTCCTTTCATTCAGACTTCAAATATTTTTTATTTCACTTATGCCTAGAGTAACCTGCAGACTGATCAGTATTTTGGCTACAAATAACTTTTCATCATTAAAATTCCATTTTATTAAGTATTTGCATTTCAAACAAAAATGTTTGGTGTAGACTTTTTTTTTTTGCTGTCCATTCCTCCCTTCCAGTAAAATTCTCAGCCTTTTCTTTCTTCCCTTTTTCCCCCCTCAAATTAAAACTCCACATTTTATCAGTCCCTAGAAAAATTCTAGGTTTTAACATACATATAGATATACAGGGGATTCATTCTGATCTCCATTATAACTCTACTTCAACGGATGTGCCCTGCAGGCTCAGATTTAATCTACAACTTTCACCCATTCTCAAATCTGGCATTATGCAAATTAAGGAATTTTAGCCAAAAAATGTCCACTGATGCTACAACCAGATGCAGCCGCAGTTAAGTCTCCTCAGCAGGTTAAACCCTCTTTACTGAACACAATATTATAGGTGCATTTAGAAGATAATTATTTTACACAATGGCACTATGAACATAATCACGCCTAATATATTCCCCACCATCGCCTCTAGGTCTCTTTCACCATTAGTGTTTTCAAAGAGTGTCTCATTAAATTGCTCAGTTTGGGACTACTCCTCCACCACTGTATTAACTTGCATTTTTCCAACTCGCAACTTGGTATTTTCTATTAATAATTCTAATATTCAAGGTATTTATTATTTCTCAATTTCATGCAATTTAAGATCTGTAAATTTCACTACTGTTCTGTGGATTATACCCTCCTCTAGGTCAGAACAGCTTACCTGGACTGCCTTCTTGATTTATTGTGTTTCAAAGGAGCCTAAGGGAGTTAGGCACCCAACCTATATCAGTTTCTAAGGTGATGCAAGAAAAGAATGCACTTTCTTCTGGCAGACTTATTTGTTTTTGTTTTTGTTTTGTTTATGGTTTTTTGGTGGGGCACACACAGCAACAGCCAATTCTAGTTCCTATTACAAGAGACAAGAATTGTCCCAACAGGAGGCACTTTTATAAGAGTGCCTGCCCCAGGGGGTTTCCTCCATCCCCTGCAGGCCCCAGCCCTCCAAACACACAGTCTTCATGAAACAAGCAATTCTGAAAGCAGTTTTCCCTCCAAGCCAAAAAGTGCTGCAATCACTAAGGTATGAGGGACATCATTAGGAAAGGAACAGGTGAAAGTAGTCCATGTCCCACTGTCTGGAGCCATCATTTCCAAAATATTAAATAAGTCATGCTATTTCAATTGAAGTAACTGAATGAAAACTTTTCCATTTAGGGAAATGTTATCATATTAGTAGTAAAATTACAGTAGGTTAGAATTCCTTTAAGTACACTGTCCCCAATAAAAGTAAAACACTAAGGTAAATAATATGTTATTACACAATGAAGGGCAAACCAGTTCTTTAGCTTTACAGTTAAACATTGCCCAAAGCAAACACTTAATTAAAAAACCACATCCCTTTAATTATACATTTTAAACATTCTAACTAACTTCTCTATAAAACTGTCTTTGGGACATAACAATTAAAAGCTTTTCTTTACGTTAAACAAAAGCCTCTTGCATTTCTGAACACATTGCCATTCTTTCCTATTTTAAAACAAAATTAATACAATTCCTGTATCCTCTAACCTGTAATTTTAAAGAGAATTAAGACCATTTTCCTTTTGAAGCCAAGTACTGCCACCAAGTGGTGACTAGAATCTTTAACCAACAATTTGACGGAGTACACAAAAAACAGAGAACCGAAAACACTTATTTTTTCAAAATGAGCACAAAAAAAATTATTAAAACTATGCAAGTAGCTCAGGACAAAATGCATTGGAGCATTTGTTTCATGTTCCAAAACTGAACTTTCCGTTCAATCTGAATAACTAAAGCTTTTTTTAATACTAAAGTAATCTTTTACATATAGTATTTTTTACTGTAGCCTTTAACCATTACTCCCATAGCTATGAACAAAAATAATTTAAAATCTTATATTTATACTGGAAGTTATTATTGTATGATAGAGCAGTTATATCCTGCAGAGTTACAGTAAATTTAATTTTAGTAGTTTGTTAAATTTTGATTTCTATAAGAATTTAGATGTTAAGCTCCAGGGGACAGACAGTGTCTTCCTCTGATCTGCCCAGAGCAACAAGTATATTGTCAAAGTTTAAATGTCTATATCTTTCACTGGAATTAATGAAAGTCAAACAACTTTGAGAGGGGGAAATTGCCTTTTTTTATTATTATTTCTTACATTCCCTTACACACTTTCAAGAACATACTTTTCAAAGGACAATCCAGGCAGGGCTGGCTTATATGTAAGGCTAGCACTCACCCAACCATTACTGAAACTTTTTAAAAATAGTCTTGAATTTCTATATTATCCTCTTCTGCAACCTATACATCAAAGAAGTGTTTTATAGCTCTTTTCAGCAGATATTATTTCATGACTTCTCTTCAAGCTGTCTGATCATGCTGCTACAACAACAGGCAGTCATATATAAGGCTTATTTTCGCGGTAGTTACAGATTTTTATGGGTAGTGTGAAATTGAGTTCTCACAGTGGAAAACATTAATATTCAAAATTCCTAACAGCTTTTTGTTTACTGCAAAGTTGATTGAATAGAATCTAAGTTATTTAATATTTATATTGTTATAGCGCCTATAGGTCACAACCAGGTTGGTCAGGAAATGCAAGAAATCAGTTCAATTTGATTCTTGACAAGAACATTTCCCAGACTTGTCAAACTTTGCAGTTAGCTTGTCCATTAGTCCAAAAGTACAAGTTCTAAAAGATTTTCATATAATGCACAGAAAGATGATAAAATCAGGAGTACAAAGATAGAGAATTTGCATGTCAACAGCATGCTGCCACAGAATGAACTTAAAGTACAGCTTCCCTACAGCCAACTTAAGAAATTTTTAATTCAATTTTACTGAAGTTTGTCATGGTTTTATAACAAGTTTCACATCTTCTGATTTTTGAAATTTTTCAAAGTGAAGTTCCATCAAGCTAAAAAGTGAAAATTCTTTCTTCAATGTATACTGAAACATACCTAGCTACTTGTGATATTTTCTTTGGTTGATAGTGACCATTGCAATCATGAAAATTCATGACCAAATTTTGCCATTTTGCTCTTCAAAAGCAGATTTTTTCAAACTGAAAAAAATACAGTCCTAATCATATGTTCTGTTAAATATTTTATAGGTAACTGGATACTGTATTGATATGATTGATAAACTTAAAAATACAGTGAAGTAAAACTGATGATCTGAGGAAGCCATTCACCCTGCCTCATCAAGATCCATCTTCCCTAAATTAGGAATTCCTCAATGGGAGGTGGAAATGATCAGCACTTTTATTTTCTTCTCTGGCCCCTAGCACACTACCAGCATGCTATCCTTTCCAATCTCATGATGTGCCTTTCAATAGGGAACCTTTTAAGGGCAAACCCTCCCTCTTCTATCACACTCTACAGTACTGGACAATGACTAACATTTAGGGAAGTACTTTGCATCTGTCCTGAGGCCTGCTTCTTATGCTCCTAGCTCAACAGCTGTACTCTTCAATGATCATGTGTATTTTTAATTTATAAACAAATGCCAATTCTAGGCAAGGCCAACAAAGTAAAGATTGGGAGCTAAGAATTTGGCAGTTTGGTGGGGTAGGGGAGGGTTCCCTTTCAGTATTATCCAACATACTGAATGATTAGGAAAGGAACCAAATTTATTTTAGAAAAAAAATTGAGAACTATCAGATGTCCAATGTGCTACTTACAGTAAAAGAGGAACACCAGGTTGTAAAAGAGGAATAGGATACAAGACAAAGGGAATAGTGATACATAAGAGCACCCAATGTCTCTCTTCATTGCCCAAGAGGCATTTGGACTATATTTAGTCTAAGGTAAAATAATTGCATATATCAGTTTGCTTGTAAAAATATTTCAAACTTACTAGACCAGATACTTCAGTTCTCATACACACACAATCTAGTTGGAATCTTCCAGAAGAAATAAAAACACATGTATTACTTTAAAGTTGTTTTTTTTTATTGCTCAAGTAAACGAAAAGTTGGAAATTTGGAATTCTACAATTTCAAACTACAACGATCAAAATTTTAGGATACATGAACGCACAGAACACTAATTGTTCACCAAGTCCATCCTCTCTGCTTTATAGTAAATATATCCTGCTATTTAACAAGTATACCAAGCTAAGTATTTTGATGTCATTACTGTACATTGTATTAGGTAAGCCAAATCTGAGACACAGATCTAGGAAAGAACGGTTAATAATCTTCAGTAGCAGTGGTTCTTCAAGACGTGCTGTCCACATTAATTTCACTCTGGTGCGCACACACCATGCGCTAAAGAGCCAATTCTTTTTGGCTAGCAGTATCTGCTGGAGTCACACCTGTATTATGGATGTCCTCGCACTCTCCCCTCATCTCCCTCCAGGGCATAAAGGACAGAGCTGGCCCAGCTATTTCTCATTTCCTTTGAGGATACAGAAATCTGTAGCTATGAGACATGAAAAAAGCAGAGAAGAGGGGCAGGTGGTAGAAAACTCTGCAGAAACAGGGACTCAACAACAGGCTGTGAGCCACAGCCTGATCCTGGCCCTTTACAACCAACAGGGACTGCAACTGGGGAGCTCTGTCTATAGCAAGGGATCCTTCCCAGACAGCAGAGACCCATGCCAGTCCAGGAACGTATCTTCAGATCTTGTGTGTTTGGTTTGGGTATTTTTGCAGTCTTGTTCATCTGCCACTCAACCATGGCCCACACCACATCCCTCTTCTCCATGCTAGCCCCCATCCTCATACTCTTGCCTCTTCCCTTTCCCTCCCACCAGCTCCCTCTTCCTTTCCTGGTAACCTCCACCCCTCTACAATTCTTCCTCCCACCTATAACTACTCTTTTCCTCTCCATCCCAACCTGCCCCCTCCTCCTGCCAGCACAAACCTAGGTCCCACATCCAATTTGTCCTCCTTATCTTTGATGACATTTGCCACAATCGTGACCTTCCCTCCACCCTCACCATCACCTCCACCCTTCTTGTACTACCATCCTAACCTCACACCCATACCTCCTCCAGCCTTTTCTTGCTGTCATTTCTTAAAAGATCAGTCATTCAGGACCTCTTCCTATCTCACTCTCTCCAGCTCCTGGCTGTCACAGAGATCTGGAGCCCTCTGTCTGACCTGCTTCTGCAGTCACCCTCTTATGGAGGTCCCTCCTTCTCTCACACTCTCTAAGACCATGGTGAGGGTATTGAGATTCTTCTCTCCTGATCCTGCTGCCACTTTCAATAACCTTTCTTCTCCCTTACCAATCTATCTTCCCTCTTTTGAATAAACCTGTATCCGACCCCTCTCCTCTCCCCCTCCAGATTGCTGTCAGCTGCCATCCATTCAACTCCTCCCCGTCAGCCTTCCCTCTGATTTCAACTCCTGGCTCTTTCAATTCCTGGCTCTCTCGCTTCCTCTCTTCTCAGTCTCCCACACTCATCTGCAGCAACTTCAGCTTTTGTGTTGATAACACATCTGACCCCTGAGCTGCTCATTTCCTTACCCTCACCTCTTCATTTGACCTACAGCCCTGATTCAGTTCTCCCACTCACCAAAAGGGCCATTCACTTGACATGTCTCCAGACAGTGGCCTCTCTGTTGTTGAATTCTCCCTCCCTGACCACAACCTTCTCTCTTTCAGCACATCCAACAGCCCCCATGTCCTATCACCCTGCTTTTCGTGACTTCTCTCCTCTCGCCACACCCTTCTGAATAACTCCATACATAAACACAAATTCAACTCTCTCTATGATGAGATCTCACAGATCTACCTCTCCAGACCTGTCTCCTTCTGTCCAACCTAAAATCTTTGCCCATCTGTTTAGCTTCTCTTCTTTTACTGATTTATTGTGCTCTCTGCACTGGCAATATCGCTGCACCAGTGTATCCAAAAAGAAAAGAAAAATCTCCCCCCACATTTAGGCTATTAATACACTGTACCTGTATCTACCCTGTAAATCAGGAAGAAAGCAGTTAAGATAATCATTATCAGGCATGAAGATTAGAGGTAACAAGGGGCCCAAAAGATTTAAATACACACTATACGTGGCCCAACAAAAATCGTCTCCCCATTCATGGTTCTTCTATTATAAACTCAATCTGGGAAGTAAAGATGAAAATCTTTGTGGGCATAGTTTTGCAGAGTTCCGATTGTTCCACTTTTTAAAGTCCGGCTTGAAATTGTCATCAGTCCCAGTGTTAAACATATTCATGCCACTATGATACACCTCTACCTCGATATAACGCTGTCCTCAGGAGCCAAAAAATCTTACCGCGTTATAGGTGAAACCATGTTATAGCGAACTTGCTTTGATCCGCTGGAGTGCGCAGCCCTGCCCCCCTGGAGCATAGCTTTACCGCGTTGTATCCAAATTCATGTTATATCGGGTCACATTACATCGAGGCAGAGGTGTATTGGAAACATTCTTCCCTAGCTAAATATTAACATGATACAATAACCTGTCTGTTTATACTGTTTCCTCCAAACAACAGAAGATCACACTATTCAGCCCAGAGTTGCTTACTCCAGTACACAAACCTACACCAGTAGACAAATTGACATTTCAAATTTGTAGGAAGTGTTCTCCTACAACCAGTGCTGTTAGGTCCATAAACTGTGGCTCCTTCAGAATCTTAGGACAAAAGAGGTGAAGACACAAAGCAGCTCAAACCTATTTTAAAATGTACATTTCAATTTATTTTTAAAGCAGTTTGAACTCATTTTAGGTCTACATATTAATCACAGATCAGAGAAACAAAGCAAGTTCAATATGTGTAAACCCATCCCATCCAAAATAGCAAGTTACCCATTATTTGGTTCAAAGATTACGTTAGTTGAATAGCGAGCAGAAAATGGGATGTAGAGCCTAAATAGTCAGATAAGTGAAGAAGCTTCTGTACATACAATGCCATCATGACCAGGTTTCAAGCACAGAAAGTTCCTTGAAAAATGAGTCCTTAACCAAAGGTGCCATGCTTTAGTAGGCCAAGCAGTAATGCAAAAAGTAGGCCAAGTAGTATGCAGAGAGATTAAAATTACAAAGGCTCAAATTTAATTTCATTACCACAGAGAACATTTTCTATAATCTTGACTTTATAAATCTGTGTTTGTAACAAATTGATCTCTAAAGACTGTAGGTATATTTAGGTCTAAAATGGAGTGATGTCCCTAATAATGAGGGACAGCTGAGTGCACAGGTAATTTTTGGTAATGGAACCTAGCTATTACTGACCAGTGACCCATGTTTCTTAAGTCACCAATATATGCAGATATCTTTCGAACAGCATAGATATTTACAAATGTTATTCTTGATACAACCCAAACTTTTTTGTACTCTGTCTTCTGTGGTGTTATCTACACCTGTCCCCCCAATTCCTCTCAAGCCACATCAATTTGTTCAAAATCATGCAGCACACTTGACTCGTTTGGCCCAGGAGTTATCTTTAGTTTAAAAAAAAAAAAAATCAACCTGTTTGCATGCTTTATTTTACCATGGGATTTCCCACTTGCTGCACAGTCAGAAAGGGTTTGCTCTGACACAGCATTTCATTCCAGCATGTTTCAGAATACATGCCCTAGAAAAAAAGCTTCTTTAACATGAGACTTGGCCAAACTCCTAATACTCAACCCCACTGCCTTAGAGACTCACCTGTTTGGTCCCTTAATTCCCACCGAGCACCCTCGCAAGAAGGTGAGGACACCTTTGATTGCAAACTCCTATACACCTAAAAATGTAAAAAGGAATGCCAACTGATAATCAAAAGAGGTTTTAAAAAGATCTGATTATGTGAATCATTTGTTCTTCAAAGTTAAATTTCCTTAACAAACTTTAATGGGGAATAGGAGAGGTTTTCTGACCACAGAAATCCTCCACAAACAGAATGTCATGAATAAAGAGAGGCCTAGAATCCAGCTTTAGTTAGAATTTCCTTAATCTGAAAATATTTATTGTGAATTGTTCCTTTTTGGCAATGCTGCAGTGAAAAAAAAATTCTCCTCGAGAACATATATTTTGCAGTTATCTGAGAATGCCCATGTAATACTCTGAAGAATATCAATGCTTTATAGTAAAGTCCTTACTAGCTTGTCTGTCAGTCTCATGCCACCTGATACAGTCCCTGAGGACAGGAAAACCAAAGAACATAGGTAAACCTGATGTCCTCTGGTATTTCATTTTGTAAAACATTAAATGTTCTGGTGGCCACTCAAATTTTCGATCTACCAGTTAAGAGAGCTATGAACTGAATTAAATCTGAAATATAAACTTACACAATATTTCTGTAGCACAGCAAACTACATTGGCAGCTTTTCATAATCATGTGAACAATTTGCAGATAGAAATCCACATGAATGAAGTCTTCACTGTTTTTGGTTCTCCATAGCTAGCACAAGTGCAGGTTACTTTCTCGGCTATGGATCATTTGACAGATTTGTCATCATAATGTTAAACACATAGTCAACACAAAACAGCACAAGAATTTCATTTTTTTTAGACCTCAGAAGAGGAAAAATAAGCTATTACAAACAAGTAAACATTCACTTTAACTTACCAATTTATTCCAATTTCTGTAAACCAGTGTTTCTGGCTATTTATAAGCAGGTATTAAGAGATAAAAGATTTGCTACATACCATTTTTAGAAGCTGGTTTTCTACTTACCTTTATCTGTTTTATTTGTATCAAGCTGCGAGGTCTGATTTAAAACAAACCTGCAAAATAATAAAAAAGTGAAAATCTTAGAGCGATCATACTGCTTAGGATCCTATAAGCATTTGATGACAGATCAGCAGAGCACTAAGTGAGGAGTTTACACACATGGAAGTATTTTAACTTGCCACAAGTTGTAAGGATCAAAATCCAAAGGCACTTTCCCTCTCACATGCACAGATATCAAGATGACTGGATAACTACTATAATTAAAAAGGTGAGGAGAGACCCTGAATATCTACAGACCTGACACTTGATACAGTAACAAAAATGTACACAAGATATTTCTTTGTTAAACTGTGTGTGCAGAGCAGGAAAATCATATTAAAAAGTCAGGGAAACCCCCTTGCCAACATCTTCAATGTCTGCTAAGCTATTTCCCTGGACTGCACCAAGCAGCAAACTGAAAGAATAAGTTCAATATCTGGACGTAAACGGAAAATGGGATGAAATGCAACATGGGTTTACCAAAGGTAGATCATGCCAAACTAACTTGATATCTTTCTTTGAAAAGATCTGACTTTTTTAGACAGAAATGCAGTAGATCTAATCTATCTGGACTTCAGGAAAGCTTTTGATACAGTCCCACATAGGATATAATTACATCTCTACCCCGCTATAACGCGACCCGATATAATATGCGCTTTAAAGGGTCCAGGGCTCCGGCTGCTGTGGGGAGCCCACGGCCCTTTAAATCACTGCCAGACCCCTGCTGCTGCTACCCGGGGCTGCAGCAGCACGGCTTGCCAGAAATTTAAAGGGCCCGGGCTCCCCGCAGTGGCCAGAGCCCTGCCGCTGCTACCCCGGGACTGGTGATTTAAAGGGCCCTGGACTCCGGCTGCTGCAGGGAGCCCTGAGCTCTTTAAATCACTGCTGGAGCCCTGCTGCTGCTGCTACCATGAGGCTGCAGCAGCGGGACTCCACCGGCTATTTAAAGGGCCTGGGGCTCCTCACAGCTGGAGCCCAGGGCTCTTTAAATCACTGCTGCAGCCCTGCCACCGCTACCCCAATATAACAGCGTTTCACTTGTAACGCAGTAGGGATTTTTGGCTCCCCACGACCGCACTGTATCGGGGTAGAGGTGTAGTTAAATTGGAGTAGATAAGGTTTAGTACAAGAATTGTAAAAGACAAGTTGTGCCTAAAGGAGAACTATTGGGCTGGACGGTGGTTACTAGTGGAGTTCCTCAAGAGCCAGTTTTGGGACTGATCTTATTTAACAGTTTTATTAATGAGGTTATTACAAATAGTGGAAGACTGTTAATGAAATTTGCTGATGACACAAAGTTGGGAGGCACTGTCAGTACAGGAGGATCAGAATATTGTACAAGAACAATTTGGATGACCTAGAATATCGGTGGGATTGTATAACTGAGTTGCCTATGATGGTGGGGGACCAGACTAAGTGGTCAAGGAAGTTCCAGTCCTGAGTCTTATACCCCTAAATCTAATGTTTAGAGCTTTAGCCAGCTACTTGCAAGGTCAGGAAAGAATCTGTCCCCTCTCCCCCACGCAAATGCATTCTAGGGGGTTGTTTCCCACCCTTCCTTTAAAACATCAAAGATGGTCACATCAGGAGATGGGACACCAGACAGGATAAGCTAGTGCTCTAAGACAGAAAAGAGAATTCTCTTTCAGATGCTCAGTCAAACTGATTGCCATATTTGGGATCAGAAAGAAATTTTTCATAAGTCATATTGGCAGGGATCTTGGAGGATTTTTCACCTTCCTCTGCAGCATGGTGAGCTGGATACTTGCTAGGATCACCTCAGTATATCTCAACAAATCAATTCTGTCATTTCAGGGGCTTTTCAGTCCCTCCTGTTCTCCGCCTGTGGCACACAATATTTTAGTCTATAATACTTTATTCTAATCCAGGTTGATGTGCTCAATACTGGGTGGGGGTTAGTATATACAGGAGGTAAGACTAGATGATCTGGTAGTCCCTTCTGGGACTCTGGGACTCAGACTCTACTAGAGAAGATAAGAAAGCAAGTGGGGAAAGTGAGAACGATTTTTCTAAACCACTTCAGAAGAATCACCAACCTTTTTGAGACCAAGTGCTGAAGGATATCAGAGCTGGGCCAAACTAAAGCCTTGTCTTCACTAGCAAAAGTGTGTTTTTAAGGTGTTGGCTAACATCCCTTAGTTTTATTCTTAACCAGTTAACCTGTTAAAATCCTAGTATAGACCAGGCAAACTGTAGTCTTAACATGTGTTAGTTAACATGCTTTAGCTAACACACTAAAAATACACCTTCCCCCAAGTGTAGACATGGCTTCAAAGGGCTTTGGCTTCGCTGTTTTAGTTAAGGTGCTATAGATAAGTCACCTCTCTTCTCTGTTCATCCCCTTCAACTAGACTCCAGTCCCAAATTACCAAGTATAATTTTATGAACCCCTGTGATTTGAAACTGGGTCACATCCCCTTAAATCCCATTTTGGACTACACAGATGAAACAATTCTAACAAAAGAGCTGTAGATAGAGTTACCATACATCTAGGTTTTCCTGGACATTTCCTCTTTTTTGATCCTCCACCCTCTAACTGATCAGATTTTTCAAATAAGAGGAAATGTCCAAGATTTTTGCAGAGTGGACACTGCAGCTCAGAAAGAGCTGGCTCCACATCTGGATTGGTCCCTGCACTGCAGCCGCCCGCTCCCGCTCCCACCCACCCAAGCCCTGGCCCCCAGCCCTGGAAAGTGGAAGAGGCAAGGAGGCACTGATGGACAACTAGAGCTGTGTCCCAGGTCTGCACCATTGCGCCCCCCCATCCCCATAGAGAGTGAGGCTGCAAGTACCCCTCCCAGTACACATCTCCTCCTGCATCCCCAATGACTCCCCAGTACTCCCAAATACTCCCTTCTGGTACCCATACCCTCCCACACCCCAAATACTCATTCCTGTACCCTCCAAATCCCCTCCCAATATAGACACCTCCAGCACCCCCCAAATACCCTCTCCTGCACCTCCAAATACCCCCTCCAGTACACACACCCCTCCAGCACACCCCAAATGCATCTCCAGTACACACATCCTTCCCATACCGCCCAAATACCACCTCCCAGTAGACATCCCTTCAACTGCACCTTCTCCTCCAGCTGCCCCTCCACCGCCCCCGGCAGTGTCCTCTTTTTGGGAACCTGAAAGATGGTAATCCTAGATGTAGAGTAAATCAAGACAGTAATGAACTCGAAACATTCCATCCCTTCAAATCCTATGGCTTGACATTGTTATGGCCTGTCTTCACTAAGAAAACAATTGAGTTTAAAGGTGACAAGCAATATTTTTAAAAATTGAACTTATAACTTTTGCTTCTTTTATGCTACATGGAGGAAGTCCAGAAGACTCTCTCCCTTTTCCCCAGCTTTATATTCTACCTTTGAAATGCTGATATCTTGTTAGATAATATACTCTGGTTTCACTAGTGGGCCTCTGAGAAGACTCAAGGACATATGTGTGAGCTCTCACATCTTGACTGGAGAGCAAAGGTGTGAAATATTTAGCGATGACTTACCCAAAATTATAAAGTAAGTCACTGAAATTAAATAAAAACACAAAGCCAGAGTTTTAAGAATGTGTCTTTACTGCACAGTTAACTTTGGCTTTTCCTTGGGTGTTGCCCCTAACCTCACTCCCAGCCGCACAACTCTTTCACCTGAGTTTAGTTATGCTTTAAACCCAGGCTAGCTGGCCTGACTGGTGAAGATATAAGCTACAGCGCAGCTGCTGCTTTCACTCAGGCTGGTAGCCCAGGCACTTTGCAGTGAGAACACAGGCTAAATCTCCCAATTGCTGAGAGTCCTCTAATGTCTTCCCCCGGTTCCCCCTGTATGCCCAGAAGGACAGAAAAGTTCTCCCACAATTCACTGGGAAAAGAACAAAAAAGACAGGTTCAATTTACTATAGTACAAAAAAACATGGAATGTGCCCCCAGAAGTCCTAGCAACACACACTGTTGAGGATACATTCACTTGGGTATGGCTTTGCAGTGTGGCTGCTCACAACAGGCTATGCTTACCTGGGTCCTCATACACAGGTGCTGAACACCTCAGCTAACTCTGCAGTGAAGACATCCCTTTAGGATATGTCTACACAGCAACTAGATACCCGTGGCTGGCCCGTGCCCACTGACTTGGGATCATGGGGCTTGGGCTGCAGGATTGTTTCATTGCTGTGTAGACTTCTGTACTCCAACACCCTCCTTACCTTTCAGTTTTAGAGCCCGGGCTCCAGACCAAACGCAGACATCTACACAGTAGTGAAGCAGCCCCAGAGCCCAAGCCCCACGAGCCTGAGTTGGCTGCCATGGGCCGGCCATGGGTTTTCTTTGCAGTGTAGACACACTCTTAGACAACCTAAGTAAAAGTCCCTTTCCCCTCAGATCCTTCATGCTCTTGGTTCTTGTGATGTCCCCACTTTGAGTTCTTCAATTAGCTCATCGTAATTCCCTCAAGGCTGGACAGAATTTTATTCCTAACGATAAAAAAGAAGAGGAGTGGGGGAGGTGGTTTTTTGTTATAAAATTTAAAACTTTTCAGGCCTTGATTATCTATCATAAAGCAGCAAGAAAGGGCACCAGCCTCCCTGCCTTGTAGGTTAATTATAACAACTCTTATGCTCAACTGTGGCTCAAACATGTTATTAGCAAGTATGATCCAGCCTGTGTGGACAGTGAAATTAAGTTATAATCAGATTTTTAAAATACTTTAGTCCAAGTCTCTTGCTTTCATAACAAATGTATCTTACACATGCAGAAGCCCAACAACTGGCATTAAAATAAGAAGACACTAAAGTAAAACTTTGCACTTTGGCTATGTCCTCAAAGAACCACAGTAGCTCCAACCATGTTTCCCTGATCAGTGCAAACAGGAATTTTTATTGCTAAGAACCATACAATAGAGTACTGCCCCCTTGTAGTCAACAGCATGGATTTACCATTCTCACAATCTTCAAATCTTTTGACAACACTTCTTAGGGAAACATTAGCAATAACTGTACTTAAAATGTATCTGTAAGTAGCAGGTTTCTGATATAAATGTGGACAGAACATAGGCTAATTTGAGAACTAAACTATAGCCTATATAAAATAGCAAAATAAGGCATGTAAAATTTCTCTTGGGGATTTCCATTTTCCTTGTAAGATAGAACAGCTTTTGCAGTCCCCAAATCAGTAGCACATTAGAAGCCTTTCAGGAACAAAATGAAGTACTATAATCTGTAATATATTGGTATAATACTACAGTTGGAATATTAAACTAGGAAACAAGGAAGAGGTCTGCAGAGAAATAATGGTAATTAAAAAAAACAGAACACACACCCCTACAAGCTGGAGAAAACAAAAAAAACAAAAACAAAAAAATGCAGGATTCCCAGCAAACAAAGATGTATGTTTTAAGCCAAAAATAAAATCTGTAGTTTACCAAAAAAACTAAAAGACTATTGTTCACAAATTGCAGTCCACAAAGTAGTGGCTGGTCAGACAGCAGTTACCAAAAAACTCTTTCCCAATATAATGATCCCAAATAAGGAATTGCTGTGATTGTCACAGGGATGTTTAGAGATTTAAGGCCACTGCAATGATCTTCTAGCCTGACCTCCTATATAAAAGGTCAAAGAATTTTATCCAGTAATTCCTGCATCAAGCCCACATCCTGTGGTTCTGCTTCAGTATATTTTATAGAAAGATACCTAATCCTGATGTAAAGATTTCAAATAATGGAGAATTCACAACAGGTCTTTGTAAATTGTTCCAAAAGTTAATTTCCCTAATTTAAAAAAAAAATGTGCATCTTGTCTCTAATCTGAATTTCTCTTCTTTCACCTTTCAGTCACTAAAAGCAGCAGAGAATCCTGTGGCACCTTATAGACTTAACAGATCATGAGCTTTCGTGGGTGAATACCCACTTCGTCAGATGAATATTCGTCACCCACGAAAGCTCATGATCTGCTAGTCTATAAGGTGCCACAGGATTCTCTGCTGCTTTTACAGATTCAGACTAACACAGCTACCCCTGATACTTTTCAGTCACTGACTCTTATTATGCCTTTGTTTGCTATTATCAGATATCTCCCTGTCTACTTACTTACAGGCTGTGATCAAGCCACCTCTTAACCTTCTCTTTGATAAACTGGCAGTTTGAGTGGAAAGAGAAGTGATTCCTGCAACTGAGAATAGGAGAAGTGGTCATTCACAAATCTCTCTCTACTAAAATCTGTTCCATGCTATGAATTTTTGAGAAGCATTAGACTACGCTATTGTGGCCTGTGTAAAGGCTACGATGAATCTGCGTTGATTAAATAGAAGCCTGCAATGCTCCTGTCAACACTTTATATTTTTTCTGAGGGAATCATTTATCTTCCTTTCTGTTTATTCCATTAGGAAGGAACCCTTTCCCAAATGAATTCTTGTCATTTGCTAAGGAATCTACTGTTGCATCCACCTGGGATATTTGCAACTGCTGATCTTAGGTATACATTACAAACTTTTTCTGAATTATATTGATCAGAGATGTGATGAGGTGTGATTTTGACTGACACCGCTGAGCTGGCAAAAGTCCTGAGCAGAGACACAGCTATACCAGCAAAACTGCACTTTTGCCCATATAACTTATTTCACTTGGAAGGAGAGAGCGGCCCAGAATAAGCAATAATAGGAAAAACAGTTTTACCAGTATAAACTACACCCACACTATCTGTTAGGTATGACATTAACACTTAGTAGGATGTTCCCACACCAAAAATATAATTTGAGAAATGCAAGTTAAAAAACTTTATCAGAAGGAAAAGATTCACCATGTTCACATTCTGGCTTCCACTTGTTGCAGGCCTGAAGTATTAGAGTCTTACCAACATCTTAAAGAAATCTGAAGACCTTAAGAACTAAGGTCAGAAGGACTGGGGGAAAGAACAGAGCATGTACTCGTTAGGAAAGTACTAGCTAAATCGCAGCTTCCCCACCTAGGGAAGTATGAAGTATATAACCACCTCATGAGGCACTCCTCTTCACACTTACATAATTGCCTTTGAAAGGGATTGAAAAAAGTAGCATTTATCTTAAACCAGTCATTTCTGAGTCAGTTACTATAGCTGACTCAGCTGTTGGACTGAGTATGTGTACTCATCAGATTGCAATCACCAACATAGGCAATCAGCAAGGCTAACTAGCTCTGTATGGAGGTACACAGCTTCCTGCTCCTTTTAAATGCTTGCATAGGGAGGGACCCTGGATGATCTTTATGGTTCCAGTTATGAGTCTGAAATTACTTTATCCACATTCGATTCCTAAGACTAAAATTAGTACCCAGGGTGGAGCAATTTAGATCATCGGTTTACATCATGATTTGAACATGATTTTTTAAAAACTGATTTAAATCAGGTTGAGGCTTTGTAAAACTAACATGATAACCTGTGCTAATGAAATGTAAAATTTATAAAGAGCTAAATTAAAAATGCTCTTTTAGGGCTGTCGAGCAATTAAAAAAAATTATCACGATTAATCACACTGTTAAACAATAACAGACTATCATTTATTTAAATATTTTTGGATGTTTTCTACATTTTCAAATATATTGATTTCAATTACAACACAGAATACGTGTACAGTGCTCACTTGCTTGTAATCAAAAATAAAAATATTTGCACTGCAAATAAAAGAAATAGTATTTTTCAATTCACCTCATACAAGTACTGTAATGCAATCTCTTTATCATGAAAATTGAACTTACAAATATAGAACTATGTACAAAAAAACCTGCATTCAAAAATAAAACAAAGTCCACTCAGTCCTACTTCTTGTTCAGCCAATCGCTAAGACAAACAAGTTTGTTTACATTTGCAGGAGATAATGCCTCTTGTTTACAATGTCACCTCTAAGTGAGAACAGGCGTTCTCATGGCACTGTTGTAGCTGGCATCACAAGATATTTACGTGCCAGATGAGCTAAAATTTCATATGTCCCTTCATGCTTCAACCACCATTTCCAGGACATGTGGCCATGCCGATGATGGGTTCTACTCGATAACAATCCAAAGCAGTATAGAGCGATGGCATGTTCATTTTCATTATCTGAGTCAGATAACACTAGCAGAAGGTTGATTTTTTTTTTTTTTTTTAGCGGTTCGGGTTCTGTAGTTTCCATATCAGTGTGTTGCTCTTTAAAACTTCTGAAAGCATGCTCTAAACCTCGTCTCTCAGATTTTGGAAGACACTTCAGATTCTTAAACCTGGGCCGAGTGCCGTAGCTATCTTTAGAAATTCTCATATTAGTACCTTCTTTGCGTTTGTCAAATCTGCAGCGAAAGTGTTCTTAAAACAAACAACATGTGCTGGATCATCATCTGAGACTGCTATAACATTAATATATGGCAGAATGTGAGCAAACAGAACAGGAGACAAACAATTCTCCCCCAAGGAGTTCAGTCACAAATTTCACTAACACTTTTTTTTTTTTTAAACAAGCATCGTTGGCATGGAAGCATGACCTCTGACATCGGTAGCTGAACCATGATGGGACATACGAATGTTTAGCATATCTGGCATGTAAATACCTTGCATGCCAGCTACAAAAATGCCACGCAAATGCCTTTCTCACTTTCAGGTGACATTGTAAATAAGAAGAGGGCAGCATTATCTCCTTAAATGTAAACAACCTTGTTGTCTTAGCGATTGTGCTGAACAAAAGTAGTACTGAGTGGACCTGTGGCTCTAAATCAGGGGTTGCAACCTTTCAGAAATGGTTGCCAATCTTAATTTATTCAACTCTAATTTAGGTTTCGGTGCCAGTAATACATTTTAACGTTTTCAGAAGGTCTTTTCATAAGTCTATAATATATAACTAAATTATTTGTGTATTAAAGTAATAAGGTTTTTAAATGATTAAGAAGCTTCATTTAAAATTAAATTTAAATGCAGAGCCCCCCGGACCTGGTGGCAGGACCTGGGCAGTGTGAGTGCCACTGAAAATCAGGCTTGTGTCCGCCTTCAGCATGCATGCCAATAGTTGGCTACCCCTGCTCTACAGTTTTCCATTGTTTTGTTTTTGAGTGCAGTTATGTAACAAACAAACAAAAATCTACATTTTTAAGTGCACTTTCACAACAAAGACTGCACTAACAGTACTTCTATGAGGTGAATTGAAAAATACTATTTCTTTTGTTTTTCATTTTACATTGCCAAATATTTGCAATAAAAAATAATACACTTGATTTTCAATTACAACACAGAATACGTATATTATATGAAATGTAGAAAAACATCCAAAATAATTAATAAATTTCAATTGGTATTCTATTGTTTAACAGTGTGATTAAAACAGCAATTAATTCATGTAAATTTTTAATCGTGATTAATTTTTTTGAGTTAATACTGATAACTGCAGTTAATCGGACAGCCCCAGCTATTTCATTAATGCCAGAGATAAGCTATCTTCTTTAAATTTTTACAAACGCTAGAGGCAAAAACAAGAATTCCTGAAATTAAACAACACTGATCTGCAAGCATAAAGAGGTATGTAACTTCATGAATTAACCATGACTTCAGTTGGACTACCTGAGCTTAAAGTTAAGCATGTGCACAAAAGTGTTTGCAGTATCAGGAGCTAAAACTTTATTTCTCCGCTGGAGAAATAAAGTTTTAGCTCCTGATACTGCAAACACTTTTGTGCACATGCTTAACTTTAAGCTCAGGTAGTCCAACTGAAGTCAATGGGTTAATTCATGAAGTTACATACCCCCTTTAGTGTGTGCAGGATCAGTGTTTTAATTTTCATAATTTTGTTTTGCCTCTAGCAGTTTTGTAAAATTTGGTTTGCTCAAGAAACCCTCCCTTACACTACAGAGAAGAAAAACAGACTTAGACCAGGTCTACACTATAATCTTATACTGGTATAATAATGTCACTCAGAGTGTCAAAAATTCACAGCCCTGAGCAACATAGTTATCCAGACCTAACCCGCAGTAGAGAGCACAATGGTAGCTATATCAATGGGAGAAGCCTCCCATCAGATAGGTGTAGATCTGCCCTTAGCTTCCTGAATCTGCTGCTAGATTTTGCCAGTCATATGAGCTTTTGAGTCTAGAAGAAAACTAATCTCAGAAAAGTTGCATTTATTCCTTTTTCCAATCAACCTATTCGAAGAACTTATAATACACATGCTCCCCAAAACCGTGGTCAGGCTTGCAATCTCTCAATTTTCCAGTCTTAGAGAAAGTTTTTATTTGCTGACAGTCCTCATCATAGATGGTGAAGCAGTTCAAAAAGATGCCTGACAAGCACAGGAAACAAATAAAACTGATAGTAACAAAAAATAAAACAAAACAAAACACACCACTACCCAACTTCACAGCCTATACAGTCCAGACAAATAGATTACAAGTCCCCACATGCCAAAATAGAAAAACAAACAAAGCAGTGAAGAATTGTGTCACTCAGTGAGAAGGAAAAAAGTAATTAAAGGAGCTAAAATGAGGAGTGAATGAAAAGATACAGAACAAGAACATGCGCTTCATCAGTTAAGATACTTACAGGCATGGATATTTATTCCAAACTTATACAACGCTAGTAAAATGACTAAGAGAGCCCTCCCTCATGTCAGAAAGAAATAAAATCCCCAGTAGACTGTAGACTCTTGGATGGACACACAGAATTTACTATTAAAAATATAAATGGTTATTTTTCCCCCCTCCACATTCCTAAACAAATAAAAATATTCAATTTTAAGACATTTCTGTTAGAGAGGGTAGGGGAGGAAAGAGAAAAGAAATCAAATACTATTCTTTTAAAAAACTGTTTGGTCAGTATTCAAAGCAATGAACAAGTAGATGACTGAACTGTAAGTGTACATATGAAAATAGCAAAGTTTTCAAAACATTTTATGGCCTCAAACCCTTAACAGATTACATATGCGTATTTGTTATTTGAAAGTTTACTTACTCTGCAAAAGGAAAATTGCCATGATTGGTGGTAATACTCCACAGAGTTAACCCAGTATTTGGTAAATAAAAATGTGTTTGCCACCTCTCACTATGTCAGTGTCTGGTGTCTCTTACAATAAGAACTACCATATAGTAGGATTACATCAAAGATACAAGAAGCAATGCAATTCAATTCTCTACATCTACCTTCTCTCCTGCCATCTTAAGTTACAAGTTAGAGATATCACACCAATACTCCGTTGTACATCTTTCAGCACCACCTTCCACCTTAGTTATCTTGACCAAGTAAAGTAGCTGTCTTAATTTCCTTCATCTACATATCTCAAAGCTAACAGCTTCTCTTGAACAAGGAAAGCTAACTCAAATATAATGCAAGTCTCTCTCTCCATTTCACCATGATCCACAAGTTGCTTCCACTATACATAACCTTGGCATCATCCTTCGCCCTAAACTTCTTTTAGGTCTATGTGTCAGCAAAATCTCTCCAACACATTAGCAGTACATGATACTGGCATGACCTGTCACCTGCTGAAATTTTCTCTGTTTGAATTATAGAAAATTCCTTTTTCTATAGTATCACCAAGTCAAAGTTCTATAATCTCCAGTATGCACAAACTACTGCTGTCCACCATCTCTCATTTACAAAGCTGCATGAACATACAAACTCAACACAGAAGAAGACTTGGGCTATACAGATCCTATTTTATTTCTTGGACTTTGTTCCATAGCAACAGCTATTATTAGGGTACCCTAAGTGTTTCCATTCCAAACCACCATTTTCGGTTGCTCATGTCTTCAAACACCTTATAGGTTGAGAAGTTTTAGACTTGACCTCTGCCCCAAGGTAAATATTTCTGAAGGTTTTAGCAAGAATTGTTCAGCCATTTTTGAGGAACAGACATTTTTCCCATTACAAAAAAATAACATTGCACGCACTTCTCTTAGATATTTAAAATCTGAAAATAAAACTCTCTTAATTAAGAAGTGCTTGAATGTTTGTGAAACAGTGCATGAGAAAAAGAGTACTATCCAAGAGACAGGCTGGTATCTACAAACTGCTGCCCACTTGGCTTCCACTCCCCTCACTTTTGTTCTGCTTCCTGCTCTGGTTTATATAACTGAGCTGCTAGGGCAGGGAAGAGTCTTGTTGATTATCCCCAGGCTGCAGGTGGCAGGCTACAGACAGTCACTTAAAGGGATAGTAGCCTTTTCTCATGCACTCTTTCCCAGCATTCCAGTGAAAAAGATTTTATTTGAAAAACTGCATTTCATGCTTTGTTTTTTAAAAACAAAAGTGCATAAGTCAAGCTTATATATTCAAGTTTAACTTTTCCATTTCCTGACTTGCAGGTTTCACATTTCAACTTTAAAAATAAGTTGTTGTTTGTTTGTTTTTTCCAGAAAAGGGAAAATGTGTTTTACTTATAATTGTTTGAGATCTTAAAACAGTTATTTCTTCATCAGGAACTATACTTTCACTAGGTGCTTAACCTATACATTTCAATCCATTCTGTCCCAACTATGCAATAAGACACAGTCTGGTAGAATCCTTCATGTTTCAGTTGCAGGATCTGGCTTAAAAAAAAAAACAACCAAAACACTAGACATTTTTACATTATTTTAATATCAACAATGAAGGCTTTGTTGGACTAAAACCCACTGAAGGCTCATTCTTTGAAAAGTGGGATTACATTCTAGGTACCAAATACATTCTGGAAAGATATTGAATTTTTTTCAATATTACTGAAGAGACAAGACTTTTCTTTTGGGATGTTGTTTTCATCTGTCATTTTACAATGTGGAACTAGAAATAAATGCTTCTCTACAAAGAATGAATGATTGGTTTACTAAAATTATATTTAGAACAGTCAAATATTATTAAAAGATTCTAAGAATTCAAACTCTGAAAGAGCAATCCACTTACATAAACGTAATTATAAAATAAAATTCTGACAAAAATCAAAGTTTATAAATAACTATATGTGAACATACATTCCCATTAAGCATCTCTTTTTCTGAAAGGCAGGCATTATAAAACATTTCAAATGATATATGAAAACAGTACATTAGGAGTCAAGCCATGTTGATGCTGTAGCAGCAATGATTTCTAGTGGCCATTTTCTTTTCAGTTCTAATACTGTGCCAATTCCAACACTTCTTGCTGCAATCTCTGTTTAAACCCAAAAGTGGCAATTGCTTTAATGCATGGTCTCTCCAGCTATGTATACTCAGATCCCTTCTTCTTCATTATCTTCTTAAACCTAATGTACATTCTTAATTATTTCCGAATCACATATTGCATACCTGTATTTCATATGTAAAAATTATTTGGGTCAATAAAAGTCAAACTTACTACATTTTGTGGACTAGTTTGCATCATACCAGTCAAAACTGCAAGAGAATTAGGGCAGTATGATGGTTATCTTAAATCTATGGCCTACAAAAAAAAAAGTAAAAAAAAAAAAAAAAGCCTATTGAAAATTTGAACTAGACAGAGCTGAAATTTCAAGACAAAAGCATTGCTACAACATAAACAGAATTGAGTACTACTATAATGTAAACTGTATTATCTTTCCACCTGTTTAGGTCCTTATATAACTGCACTACTGTTCCCCAAACATCAGAGTACCTGAAGGACAGTAAAGGCAGGGAAAAGTAAGCTACTAAGGATGTTTAATTAAATGTTTATTGCACTTGTTTTTATTAGGAAAGATTTTTAGCCACCAATTTATATATGTACATCATAGCACCACTATAGTAAGAAGTGATTATTAGAGAAAATACATCCACACCAATCCAAAGTACTGCCCATAGAACCAGGCACAGTAGATCGAAAACGACTGAGATTGAAGCTATTGCAGTTTAGTAATCCAGTATATATATATACACTACTACAAAGGAGACAATAGACAGAAGCTGGAGAAAAAGAAATAGGAAGGTTTAAGTAACCATTCACTTAAGAGAACATAATGGCATCTCCAGCAAGGTAAATGTGTTTTAATTACAAAAATGCATGTAATCTTCCTCCCTCATTTTACCTTTCAAAGAAAATTTGTAAATAAGGGCAGGAAATTAAAAACTGCAACTATGGCCATTTCTATACGTACAGCACTGCATCGGTACAGCTGTACTGGTACAACTGTGCCACTGCAGAGCATCTGGTGAAGATGCTCTATGCCAACAGGAGAGAGCTCTCCTATCAGCATAAAAAAACCCAATCCCCGCCAGCATTTTAAGCTCTGTCGATGGGAGAAGCTCACACAAGCACTTATGCTGATGTAATGCATGTCGCTCACGGACATGGAATATTCACACCCCTGACAACATTAATTTTTGCCAACAAAGGCTATAGTGTAGACATAGCCTAAGACTCCATATCTAACTCATGCAGACTTGACTTCTCAATATGGTGATTTAGACAGATGAAGTCTATTGTCAGTTTCTCACCATCTTATCTTTTAAGGATTTTTTTAAGTATATTAGCTGTGCATGTGAAAATGTTGGTTTAAAAATTAATTTATTTTAAAATTCTACAGATTTTACAAATTGAATAGAAAAATGTGACCTAACACACTTGAATACAAGAAAGATTAATATAATTCACACCTTCAGTCAATTTGGATTAACTTTCCTGAGTGCCCCCTCTAGACAAGACTTCAATTTTCACTCATTTCCTCTACAGAAACTACTCCAGCAAAAACCAGTACAAATTCAGTTTTACTACACCTACAAAGCAGTTACAAAGCTTGTTACTGTAAATAATGTTCCAGAATTCCAAAAGATAATGTGTAATTTCAAGAATCAGCTATTAGATAATTCTTGACTGGGAAAAGTAGTATTACGACTGTTTTGTCCAAACATAGAGAGCAAAGATCTCTAGGATTTTACCACCGTCTATAAACAGTTTTAAAGATAGCCTGCAAAAAGAATTTTTTTTAATTGGACTTGTATAAATTCTGCTTCTTTATAAATTCTATCTAGTCTTCCCTAGTTTTCCATGAGGAGATGCTAAGAATATGTTGAGAGTTCCATCATCTTAACTGAAAGGATGCAAGTGTTAAATGTTTAAACAGACATCTTTTATCCAAAAGGTTAGTCACTGAGGTGAAACAGGTGTTGAGTTATTAAACAAGTCAAAATCCCCTCCTCTCCTCTCAGCTGCTCTACTTTCACCATTGTTTCTTGAAATATTATTTCACAAGTCCCCCAGGTGTCACTGTTTCTAACCCGGATGTCAATATTGAATAAATTCATGACTTTTTTTATATATCACAAAGTGATAAAAAGGGTACAAGCCCATTCCTTCCCGTTTTGCAGGCCACTTTTGAAATAAAGATGTTAGTTCCCAGCAAAGGTTTTTTTTTAAAAAAAAAAAAAAGTTGCAGAACAGTAAACCAAAAGGATCAGCTCGTACTGTTATAGCTTATTTCCATATGGGAAGGGGAATAAACTATCCCAATATAAGGCATCTTTATATCAGTATAACTGCATCCACAATGGGGGCTGTTACTGGTATAAAATTAAACCCTAACCAAAATAATTACATTGGCTCAAAATCTGCACATAAACCAGTACAACAGCATCTGAACAAGATTTGTACTAGTTTAACTATATTGGTTTAAAAAAGAATTGTTAAACCAGTGCAACTTTCCCCATGTAAATAAGAACTACATGATTATATCGTCTCAAAGTCTAAAAAGAAATGTCAAATAAAGACAAGAACTCAGATTCAAGCTTCTGATCTAGTCATTAACAAGGAAAAACAAACAGGATAAAGTATTATAGAATTTAGACATGCAAGAGACCAGAGAAAGCCACAGAGAAGTGACGGTCACACGATCCTGGATCCTTTTGTTCCCCATTAACTTGCATCAAGATAAACTAAAGACATATTTAAAACTTTCTGACTACTACTTTTCTATATAAGTCATTGCTGTATTCACTATGTTGGATTGCAAATAGATGATCCATGAGACAACTGTTCTATTAAAATGCGGACCTTCTGTAAACATCTGGAAACCCTTACACTAGATCATTTTGCCCATCTCATTGTAAACACAGGATTGTTTTATTTAGTACATTTTCTAGTGTTTTTTCCAGAATAGTTTTAGAAGTGCTGAAGAAAGGAAGCTTCTACCACTTCTTTTGGAAATTTATTCTACTGCCTATACATTTCACCATCAGGTAGATTTTCTCATTTTCTTAATTTCCTCCTAATTCATATTTATAGTGCACACAATTACATAATAGTAAAAGTTTCTCACTCTTGCAGTGAGCTTCACAGTCAGATCCCTCTACCCATACATAGTCTCTTTGACTTCAGTGGTGCTCCACATAGGGCAGAGGTTTTTCTGGGGAGAGTTCATTGGAAGATCATAGCCTAAATAATTCTTCTCCCTCTTTAGTGTTTACACCTTTCAAATATTTGTAGGCACTGTACCCTTCACATCCCTTTTGCTAAGTCATCACTTAAACAAGCTATACAAATTTAGCTCTTTTAATTTTTATTCAAATTAATCCCTCCAGCCACATGATAATAGATGAACAACAAATTAACTCTCTCAACCTTGCCAATATTATGTTTAGTTCTGGATGTCAAATTAACATAATATTCCAGGTACGACTGTGTGAGTTTCACAGAGTAACTTCCCTTTCTGCTCCATGATTCCTTTTCATATGCAGCCAAAAATTGCACTGGCTTTTTTTTTTCCTGCCAGCTTATACTACGAGCTCATGCTGTCCAGCTTGCTTTCCATTACCATAGGTCTCTTTCAGAATTAATGCTTCCCAGGTTTCTCCCCACTATCAAGTATTTGTTTCTGATAACTTTTCCTTCCCCATGTATATAGCTTGCATTTTTTCCAAGTTACAGATATTTATATAGTAGCTAAGTTTTGGTGAGGAAATTGATATCCCTCCTCCAATTTCTACATGATAATATCCCATGATGTGAAATTTACACAGGATGTTTCAAAGAAAAGCATCATTGAGATAGGCTAGACAAGAGACAAACTTCTACATATTTCTGGCTAATGTATATTACCAGAAGGCAAGGGGTGGGGGTGGGGGAAGCAGGAGTAAGTGGATAAGCAAAGAGAAACTTGTCACTTATTGGATTAAGGGAGATAGCAACACACACCAAAAGAACTCTGCTAGAAGAATGTTTCAAATTTGCTTTAGCTAAAATTGACAAAAATCCAGAACAGATGGGGAAAATCACAGATTTTGCACTTTATTTTAGCTGTTCCCAGAATAAACTAATTAACTTCAGAATACAGACCCCAGTGCCAGGTTTTTAACTGGAGAGAAAGTGATTCCAGATGAAGAAGTATTTAGGTAGAAAATATTCCACTGTCTAGTGGAGAGTACCTTGTCCTACCAGTATATAGCTTATGTACCCTGTGCCAAAGGGCCCAGAACCAAGAATCCTCTTAAAACAAACCAAAATATGCACTCAGATTAAGAGAATGGGCAACACTCACTTTGTCAGAAAGGCTTTTGACCACCTAAGCTTTAAAAATTGACTAAAAAGGCCAATTAGATGATGGTTCCAATTAATTTATGCAGAGACAATATCTGAAATCTCCACAGTCTGCACCCCTGAAGTGAATCCAATCCTTACAGGACACACCAGGACCCATAAAACAGGGGAGTTCATGGGAGCACTAATGAAGCAAACATATTAACTGACAGAAAGAAGGGAAAGCAGCCATCTTTTTAGTAAAAAATCTGAATGGCTTCCCTATTGGGATAGAAATAGCAGAGCCAGCTCCTTTCCAACAACAGAGAGGAAACACCTCTCCTTGTCCAGACAGAATTCTGATGAGGAATGGGGTACAAGATGGAGGAGTTAGAGGCAAATTGCCCAATGATTAATTAGAAGGCAAAAGAGGAAAAGTTCTGAAGGGCAAAGATAATGAAAACAGCCTAAGAATGGCACGATGGCTTAAAAGGCATTTAGGTCATCTGCTGGCCTTGAAGTTATCACCTCAGTATTTTCACCTGGGAATTTTGCAGCCCTAAGTTTGACTGTCAGTTTGTTAGTGTTATAGCACTACAAGTTAGGATTTTCAAGGGTAAACATAGCACTCCATATTAGTTTCTGAGTAGGGCCCAGAAGTATCATATCTGATACAAAATGCTCAGAGAATGCTTCTGAAAATTAATCCTTCTGTTTAAACACTTCAGGGATGTAAAGACAAACAAAAAAAAAAATTCCAAGAGTATCTGGAATGTATCTTAAAGCGGGTTACTTTGTCAATCTGAAACCAGAAATAGTTCTGAATATTTTTACATTTCCCATTTATATAACCTCAAAAACCTTCTGCAGAGCCAATGAGATACTACAGTTGCTATCTATAAGTCTGGTGAAGGAAAAATACAGAAAAGCTTAAGGAACGTTTAGACCAACTGAAATCAAATCTCCTTGAATAAGTCAAAAAAGTGACATTGGGAGGACAGGCCAGCTTCTTTAAATCTTCTTCTGATTTACGAATATTATAAACAAAGGTATAGCAAGGGAATTAGTATGCCACCTGAAAATTTCTTGAAGACTGACAATATTTAGAAAAGAAGCCAACATCAAAGTGTCTTTCTCAACTATTAGTTAATATTGCTCCCAGGTGTGCATCCTTAAGTTTACCATCAGGCTGTGTGTCTGTGTCAGAGGATAAAGGACAAGACTCTAGAGAGAAAAAGAAGAGAGGTAACTATCTTTGAATTAGTAGTGCTGTCCCCAGATGATATTCAAGTGAAACTAAATTTGAGCAAAGAATGTCACTGACAAATGCTTGTGCTTCAGAGCACCACTTTTAATTCTCAATACTCTCCCAATTAAGCTGTTCCTTAACATCAAACATTTTTCTTTTGTAGATTCCTTAGATGACACAACCTACTTTAAGACTAAGAATTAAGGCTAATGAAGCTGTACGAACTGAAAAACATGAAGATATGAGCACATGTTGTTTCAGTTTAATTTTCTGGGTCCTTAAATTTGTTGTAAGAAGAAACTCTGAAAATATGACCTGAAACAATATTTAAAAAAATGGGAAGAAGGAAAGACCCTTAACATAAAGAAAAGTTTGCTCAAATTTTCAAACACAGTCTGGTCTGAGGCAACAAGGAAACTTTTTTGAAACAGCTTCTCTCAAAGCTATTTTTTCCTCTCCTAGATTAGCTTCGAACCTCGTTCTATCACCGTCATTTTGAAAAAGCTCAACCTGAGGTGCCCACAATACTGACAGACTACTTTTAAAATTCTTCCAGGTCTATCTGCACTGGGTAAAACCAAGTTAATGTACAATGTATAAATAATGTTCCACTAGGTCAACTTTCCAACAGTTTGGCCATCCAGTGTTAAAAACCATCTTAGAGCCCAGAACTATTTTTAAAACAAGATTTTAACAGCTGAACTTACCAGCTAAACCACATCAAAACCAATTTAGCTGAAACAGTGTTTAAACAGTTTATCAATTCTTCAGCTGAGCTATACAGTGCCTTAATACTTCCTCACACATCAATCCTTCTAATCTCTTGGTCAACTTTGTTACACTTGTCCAAATTCTCTGTAGTTTCTTTCTAATATGAATTGCTCAGAAATGAACACATTAGACTGTACCTAGAATAATCATTTCAGTTTTTATCTATATTCAAGAGTTAAGACAAATTAACTAACAGTGTGAAGTTAATATGCATAAATTAAAGCATATTAGTTCACTGTGGAAGATTGACTGGTAACTTCCAGTGCTACTTCCCCCAGGACCCTCAAACATTTAAAACCTCCTGATTCCAGGGCAGAGTTAAGGCAACACACAAGTGGAATCAGCCTTCTCAATCTCCCCCACATCAGTTAGACCTAAAAAGAATCAACACTATGCCGCCACTTTCCTTCTTGGAGGATCAGGTTGAGATAATAACCCCTTTTGACTTGTAGGTTATTAGTTCATTAGGGGCCAATTAAATTTGATCACTACCAACAAAGAAAGCACACTGCAGGGCCCCTTCTTCTGGCTGCAGAGAGCTGAACAAGGCTCCCTCCAAGCCCATTACTCAAGCTCCAGAGACTGACCATGCAGGATTCGGACTGCAAACCTCTTCTTGGTACTATGCCCAGGTGACAGATCTAACAATAAATAAACTAAAGATTTGGGCTTTAAGCAGGAATCACTAGGTGAAATCTGGTAACCCATGTTATACAGGAGGCCAGATTATATGATTGTAATGGTCCTTTCTGGCCTTAAAATCTATGAATGTACTGAAGTGCCTGTATGGTATTTTTGTAAATATTGCGACACTTCAGTTCTACTAGAGCTCAGATGGTGTCTTCCAAGTTCTGTTTCCAATACTGATTCCAATGCACAAATACAAAACATGAAGCAAACTGGCTGGGAAGCAGTACTGCAGAAAAGGATCTAGGTTATAGTGGATCACAAGTTGGAATGAGTCAACAGTGAGATGTGGTGACAAAAAAAGGCAAATTTATTCTGGAATGTATTAACAGGCGTGCCAGATGTTAAGACATGGGAAATAACTGCTCTGCTCTGGTCAGCGCAGGTGATGCCTCAACTGCAGTACTGTCTCTTATTTTTGGGCACCACACTTCAGGAAGGATGTGAACAACTTGGAGAGTCCAGAGGAGAGCAACAAAACACTTTCAGGGATGGTTTAAGTGTACTTAATCCTGCCTCAGTGTAGGGGACTGGTCTAGAGATGACCTCATCAGGCCCTATAGTTCTATGATTCTCTATCTCCAACCCACCCATTCTTTATAACTAACCTGGGTAATTCACCAATGCCTTCTTTCTTTTTTCTACTTCAGGAAAGTTGTCACCGTACAATATCAATCCCTTGCCGACTACTCTTTATAAAAATGCAGTCTACCTGGTTATTGTTTTTCATTTCACAGAAGACAGGACAAAGTTTTCAAAACATGTTTAGAATTTGTCAACTTCAGTGCAATGTTCTTATAAAGTGTACTAAATCTGTCCTGTTGAGTTCCTCAATTTTTCAAAGCTCTGATCAAGTACAGCAAAGATCAACTTAGTGCCTTGATTGAGGCCAACCTAATTAAACAAGAGTAAGGGAACCAGGAGTGGCTAAATGCAGGAGGACAAAGTACACACACAAACGTGGGATAGAACTAGGAAGAAATAAACTGCAATAACTATTGCTGCCATCCACAGATTCAGTGCACCAGGGTGCAATGCATAAGCACAGAGCGGGACACGATCCCTCCCCCTTCTTATTTTTTTTGCTTTTTCACTCAGACCACTACTGGCAATGTTTATACAGTACTAGAAGCATTTTTGTGTGAGGACACAAACCTTGTCTACATAAGGAACATTTTCTAAAAATATCCCACTATGCCTAGAACTGGTCCTAGTAACATTAGGACACAGTTTCATTGATATGGTGGTATAAAGAGATCCAACTGTAGGAACCGTGTCTATACAAAGGTTCCACTCATGCCAGTGGTAACACTGGACATACAATTTTTGGTAAAATTTCCTAAAAGTATACAAAGCATAAAAACAGTGAATTCTAACAAGTGAGGCACTGTCCTGAAAAGTCTGAATAAGGTGAACTAGATGCAACTGCTAAGTAGAAAGCTTTTGCTAGTGAACATGAGTCAAGTCATCTCTCTTGCAGCTTTAAGATTTCACTTTAAGATGTTTCTAACCCTTAAGGTTTGCAAAGAAACTTTCAAATACGAAATGAATGTACACCAATTCATTTTTGAATCTGCACAGAGCTCCAAATCTGCTGTCCATTGTGGCATTCTAAAATGCCACAAAGTACAACTAACAAGACTGGTCAGTTACCATTCCCTTCCAACAGCTACAGCAGACAGAACTTAAAATTTAACAGACACCCTTTATTCAGAAGCTAACACAAAAGATGGAGCCCCAAAAAGGGTCAACACAGCCTTCATGCTACCTCAAGTTGCTGGGTAAGAGTGCAGTGTGCTCTGGACAGCTCCTAGGTAAAAATCCCAGCATCCTCACTTCCCAGGAGCTGGACAACAAAAAGTAGCTAAACTTTTCACCAGACAACATATGGATCATCTTTTCAGTTTACCACAAAATGAATCATTTTAATGTTATACAGTTTGGCTTTGTTAAGGAATACCTCATTTTTCTTCCTTTTTTAACATATAAAAGTTTAATAATCCACATGTACGGCAGAGGACATTACTTAAGAAACACTAACACATCCAATGAAAGCTACAGAATTTACACCTTGTTTTGCCCTGTGTTCAGTGAGCCACAGGTCTGTAAAGTGAGCTATTACCATGTAGAATTGCCAATTACTGATCCACAAAATCGGTGCCCCTACAGAAAAGCTGGGATAATCCTGACTTCATCAGTGACTGTAAAACAGCTGAAGGGAAGCAATTCTAACTTCTCCTCCCACAAGGCTTTCTGGTTAATATCCTATTTGCTTGATTTCTTTTGCATTTGGAAGTCCCGTAACATTATCCAATTGTGGCTTCATATAAATGAACTAAATAGTGGTAACTGAAATTTATAAAAATAAGTGTCCCTCAAAATAATTCGACACTATATATTTGTTTATAAAGTCAATTTGCATAATTTTACTTCCCTTATTAAAACTGAGTAAGGGAAATTGCAAATTTGAACTGCACGACTACATTTAAAGAATTGCAATTCCATTTTTAGAAAATCTAAACTTTTACATCATAGACATGTCACTAATTAGTTATTTCAGGCACCTTGGAAGTAGTCATCCATACACTGACACTATTCCAGAAGTTCTAGCAATCACAGAACTGGAAGGGATCTAGTCCAATACCCTGCACTCATGGCAGGATTAAGTATAATCTAGACCACCCAAGACAGGTGTTTGCCTAACCTGCTCTTAAAAATCTCCAGTGATGGAGATTCCATAAGCAATTTATTTCAGTGCTTAACCATCCTGACAGCTAGGAAGTTTTTCCTAATGTCCAACCTAAATCTCCCTTTCTGCAATTTAAGCCCATTGCTTCTTGTCCTATCCTCAGAGGTTATGACGAACAATTTTTCTCTCTCCTCCATGTGACAACTTTTTATATACTTGAAAACTGTTATGTCCCTTCTCAGTCTCTTCTTTTCCAGATTAAATAAACCCAATTTTTTCAATCTTCCTTCACAGGTCATGTTTTCTAGACCTTTAATCCTTTTTGTTGCTCTTCTTTGGACTTTCTCCAATTTATCCACATCTTTCCTGAAATGTGGCGCCCAGAACTGGATACAATACTCCAGCTGAGGCCTAATCAGCGCAGAGTAGAGTGAAAGAATTACTTCTCGTGTCCTGCTTACAACATTCCTGCTACTACATCCCAGAATGATGGTGTTTTTTTGTTTTTGTTTTTGCAAGTGTTACATTGTTGACTCATATTTAGCTTGTGGTCCATTATGACCCCTAGATCCCTTTCCACAGTACTCCTTCCGACGTAGTCACTTCCCATTGTGTATCTGTGCAACTGCTTGTTCCTTCCTAAGTGGAGTACTTTGCATTTGTCCTTATTGAATTTCATCATTCAGACCATTCCTCTAGTTTGCCCAGATCATTTTGAATTATAATCCCGTCCTTCAAAGCACTGACAACCCCTCGCAGCTTAGTATCATCTGCAAACTTTGTAAGCATACCCTCTATGCCATTATCTAAAATCACTGATGAAGATATTGAACAGAACCGGACACAGACCCCTGCAGGACCCCACTCATTATGCCCTTCCAGCTTGACTGCGAACAACTAATAACTCTTCTCTGGCAATAAATTTTCCAACCAATCTGAACTTCATACTGATTTAATCCTAAGATTAACATTGCCTTGTCCTTGTATGAATTTCACATGATATGCTGAAAGACTAAACATCATATCATCATTCATTTGGTCAATTACATGAGTAATTGTTAAAACTGCTCAAAATCAAAAAGTATAAATAATTCTTAGAATTCTAATTATTTACAGATGGAACTGGTGAATTTAGTCATTTCTAAAGTACCAACTCCGATTCCATAAATATTAGTATCATGCTTATGCCAGTTTGAAAGGAAGTTTTAAATATTATCAAGTTCACTAAGAAACATTAAATAAACTGGTTAACATTGGGTGTAGACAAAAACAAAAATGCATACTCACTGTTAAGCCAGTTTCTTCCCCCTTAAACCTAAGTGGCAATAATAAACTGTGCTTATTCATCACAACAGCTGCCGTATACCGCTAAACAGCCAAAGTACACACAACTACTCATTTATCTTACACTTCAGATAATACAAACCAAGGAACCAAAATAAGTGGATTTCTCTTATTCAAAGAGCGACTATTTAAATTTGAGTATTGTCCGATTCTGAGCAAAACACAACTCATACCCAGATCTAGGATGACTGCTACAAACTGAATAACAAGTAACATTACTCTTCCTAAAGAATACGTACTCATGTCAACGATTCGGAAATCTTATATTAAAGTCTATCCAAAGTCACTGATCAATGCCTTTTCTTGGCAGGCAGCAGGAACGGATTTACCATGAAACAAACCGAAGTGGCACAGGGCCCCCAGTAAGGGGGGGGGGGGGGGCGCGATGGGGCAAAATGCAGGACAAATAACTGACAACCAGCATGAGTCCTAGCTGCTGGCACAGCAAGGCTCAGGTAGGCAGGCTGCCTGCATGCTGTGGCCAGTGGCCCCACGCCACTCCCAGAAGTGGCCGGCTGCTGGCACATCTCTGCGGGCCCCTGCTGGGGAAGAGGGACGCAGCTCAAGGGGTGCGCAGAAATATGCTAACAGCAGGGCTAAGGTGGCTCCCTGTCCGCTCTACCTCCCTCCCTCCGTGTCACTTTGCTCCTGGAAGCAGCCAGCATGTCCCTGTGGCCCCGGGGGCATGTGTCTCTCTGCACACAGCTCCCACTGTCCAGGAACTGTGGCCAACGGGAGCTGTGGGGGTGGCGCCTGCAGGCAGCACCATGCGGAGAATCCCTTGCCTCCCCGACCTAGGAGCCGCTGATGGAGGGGTGTGTGTGCCGGTCGCTTCAGGGTCCACGCCACCCAAGGTAAGCGCTGCCCCCCTCCCGCACCCTACACCTCTACTCCAGCCCAGAGCCCGCACTCAGCACCCAAATACCCCAAACCACTGCCCCAGCCCAGAGCCCACACCCAGCACCCAAACTTCTTCCCTGCACCCCAAACCCCACCTCAATTAAGGTACCTCACTTTATTTTCATTTACTTCCCATTACTTATAATATAGGAGGAGGATGAAGGAAAAAAAAATGAAAAACAGGGGGAGATGAGAGAATGTTTTTTTTCTTGGCTGGGTCCCAAGGGGGAGCTCCCGAAAATGAAACTGTGTATAGGGTCTCACTAATTTTAAGTCCGCCACTGGCAGGCAGCTGTCATCTCAGAACCTAATAAAATCCCGCACAGAAAGTATTGCTGTATCTATGGTAAAATTCCATGAATTAGAAAGAAGTGAAGGAAACTATATTGAATATGGCAGCGCACAGCAAAGACAGGAGGCGTATTCCTATGGCCTCTGAATAATATAGGTGTGAAAGTGCTGATGTAAGTAGTACACACACAAATGGAACAGCAAACATTCAGAAGTTTTTAATGTTAAGGGTAGCAGCATGTTCAGACAAAGAAACGCATGAAGAAGGAGGCTCTCTCACTCCCTACCCCGTTTTTAAATGGGGAAAAGGCATTCCTTCAAAGATACTTCATGTGATTTGACATCCTTTTAAATTCATTTTTGGGACTACCCAGCTTAGTAGCATCCATCTGAGAAACAGCTTATATGTAAAACATCATATTTCTGTGCAATTTTAATTATCCACCCAAAGTTTTACATACTTGGCCAATAACCCAACGTACTTTTCTATAACTAGGTCATGCCTACAAGAGAAAATTGTACTGGCTTAATTAAAAAAATGTGATTTAAAACCAATTTATAGTTAAATTGGTGGAAAATACTAGGAACACTTATTTTGGTATAAAACTGTCTCATGATTTTAAATTGATAAATCTATTTATGCTAAATCAAAATAAGCAGCTCTTAAACTGAAGTAAATGTCCACACAGCGGTTTGCACCAGTCTAAATCAGTTTTTAAAAAAAATCAATTTAAGCTAAACCAGTCAAACTTTTCAGTTTCATGCCTTTGAAAAAAAACAATGACAGTACTGTATTTCTACCATAGACTACAAATAAAACTGCCTTATGTTCAATTTAATTTAGCTCTTTCAAAACACAAAGTTAATACTGGTTTCAGTACCTTGAGATACCTGGCAGCAAAAATCTTAGAAAAGATGCCCTCTCCTAAGAGCATTACTTATTATGCTTATTGTTGAAGACAAGGAATTCTTTTCTTCTTTAAAAAACCAACAATGAGGAGGGGGAAAGGTTTGAGTTCCACAGAGTCCACATACTCTTGTTGTGCCATAATCAATAGCAACTCCCATCTGGCTATTGCATCAGAGGTCCAAGTATTTTCACTAAATCCAACTAATTGTGAAAAAAATTTCTTCATGAAACTGTAATGGGAATTATGTAGCCACTCTATACTTTTTTCCCCCAATTTTAAACTCAAACAGCTTTTGCAGGTCTGTAAGTAAGTCTGTCAGTGCTCAAAATTAAAAACCTACAGGTCAGTAACTGTATAATTAATACTGTCCATCACTTTAGCATTTTTTCAAAGTGTGTGTTTTCTAGGGGTGATTTTGAGGAACTTGAAGCAAAAATGCATGCGCATTAGTACATTCGGTTCATACATACAGCTATACGCAATCTTCTTGATGATAAAATGCAGTCATCCCTTAAATTCAAGAAATATCCATAAATAAATTCAGAATGCAGTTATTTCAAAATGGAAAATATTACTACCATTGTTCATTATCCTGTTTATTCAATTGCTGACGCTACCACTCTGACATATGTTCCAGTCAAGTGTTACATTGCTAGAGAAGACATGTAGGATGCTCAAAGTCATCATCATCTTCTCTTCTGACCACCCAGGTCAGCTAAATGGAAACAGCAGAGACAGGTTTCAAGATAACACTGCAAGAAAACCTTTTTAACTCAAAAACTTTATAAGTACTTTGTATTGTTTTGTAGATAGCATCTAGCACTACTGAATCTAAAGATTTATAGATATTGCATATTCTGCAGAAAATTCAGAAAGTAGGAGAGGGAAAGGTGTTGCACTGAAATCAGAGGAAAAGCACTAAAATGCAGAGTTTTATATTAAAATGTATGAAAGTCATACAAGGAGTATACAGACACAGTATTCTGGCTTTCCTTTAGTTATTTCCATTACAAGAAAAAAAATTAGTGAAATTAGTGACCAATTTATTTTTGCATCCCTTCTCTCATACACGTTTATTTGAGAAACAGAATGTCACTTTTTGACACAAGACAAACATCCAGTTTTAAAAGCTTAACTGAGATGGCTGTGGAAGTAATACATAAATTAATATTCTGAAGTTGATTGCAAATTCTGGTTGTAATTCATGAATATTTCTATACCACATCACTTTACTATCTTATTGACAGGTTTGCAACAACAGCTCTGATTATAAGTCAGTGTAATAGGACTGTCACACTGCACTGCTCCTTCATGCACTCTGCTTAAACTCTTCTCCAGTAAGGGAATTGCTGAATTCTCTCTGCATCTAAGTGATCCGTTAGCAGCTTTTCAAGATTTATTTTCTCTGTCTAATCACTCCACTCCTGCAGTCTTCAAAATCAGCTCATCATGTAATCCTGGTAGTGAAGAATTTTATGCAGAAGGGTTAAATTAAATTGTGGAAGTCTTGAAGCATCTTACTCATCTTAGTGTAGTAAGATTCTTCTGTTTAAAATTATTTCTTATCTTGAACCAAACCAGTAATTTAGAACCTGCTTTTAATGGAAAAAATATTAAGAAGAATTCCTGATATAAAGCTACATACAGCTATAATCCCATCATGGAGTTTGAGAAACAACTATTCAAGGGTTGCTCTCATGGTTTAGGTCCTCATTAAGATACCCAAGATAAAATGGTTGCCTTGGCTGGGTGCATATGGTTTCTAATATGCTTCTAACTACTAAATTCCATGATGCAGCCTTCATAATTAAATTAACTGCTAGAAAATCAGAATATCACTTTTCAATATTGCAACTAAGATTTTGCTTAAAGTGTTATTTTTCTGCAACACCAATGGGAACCTATTTGGGCATATTTTTATTAATGGCATGTCTTATCTTACAGTCCACAGAGCCACAATGCATGCCTTTTCAACAGGCCTAAAATACATATAAGGCATTGAAGAAAGAAAACTTATTTTGGGATTTTGAACAAGTGGCACAATGGCAAAGGGGCTTCAACTTAAAATTGTATCTGGGCTCAGATTTTTTTTGAACACCTAAACTACTAACTTTTCCTTAGGTTTTGTAAGTCATCTTCATATTGTGAAGCATGTGCCCAGAAGACAATGATGATGCCACCATATTCATAGCACAGGCTCCTCAGACTCCACAATGGGCCACAAACGTGCAAGCTTCAGTAACAATGACATACGTTTTGCTGACCTCCTGGCTTCATGCAAACGGAACAAATGTTGGAACAGACTTAGCACCACACCCAGGTGAGGCCGCCACTCTCTGCCACCATGACCACGCACCCAACTGGGCACGGGGTGTGGCAAGCCCCACTACACTGCCGTGCCTAGAGATGGCACCAGAGTTGGCAGAACCCACCACGCTCATTTCCACACCCAGGGACATCGGGCCTGTCAGACATTACCAGAGTGACCCCAGCTGCCCTGCAGCTTCTGCATCCTCCTATCCCAGTCACCCTCTGGGCGTCCCAGCGGGCGGCAGCACAGCCGGCGGGGCCCTGGCACCACTGGATGGGGGCTTTACCTCTCCTCCCCGCGCCCGAGCTTCCTCTCGGCTCTACCGCCCGGCAATCCCGCGCCCCTGGGGCGACGCCGGGCTCCCCCAGCTCCTCAGCGCCTGGCAATGGCGGCGGCCCCGCTCCCCCTCCCAGCTCCTCGCTCACTGGCTACGCCGCTTCATGTGACCGAACAAAACCCTCCTCAGCGCAGCCCTTTGTGTCCGGCCCGGCCAGGGCAGCGGGGAAGCCGCCCGCTTCCCCGCGCGGGGCTCCCAGGGAGCCCGCTGAGCCCGGCCGCAGCGCCGCCTCCCCCGCGTCGCCTCCGCTCCCCACCACCTACCCTGCAAGGGCGGCCGGGGCCGAGTCCCTTTGCCGCACCAGCTCGGCGACGGCGGCGGCCATGTTCCCCGATGCGGCAGGATGGAGGGGACGCCCCCGAGCCGCTAGGGCAGCCGGTTCGCCCCCTTTCGGGTGTCTCCCCCTGCCCTCGACCGCGCGTTCCGCCCTTTCCCTGCGCGCCCCCTCCCGCAGAGAACCACCCTCCCCTCCCCCACTGTCAGCGCCGGAAAAAAAAATCCATAACGGGAAACTCACGGGCTCGCCAGGGTGTGCGTCACACCGCGGTTACGTCCCACGCTCCGCGTCATGACGTCACCGCGCAACTTCCCCCACATAACACACATCGCCCCCTCCCCTCCGTTGGTGAAGAAACACGCAGGCGTGTAGGTTTCCCGCTCCAGCGGAACGTAGAGCCCCAGCCTGAGGTGTCAGTGGAAGGCGCACAAGTGTCCCTGCTCGAAGTGGGTGGTTGAGCAACGTGACTCTAGGGGCTGGCACTAGGAGTGCCGCACTCCCCGTGCACTTTGCCAAGTACCCAGCCAGTTCTCACGCACAGGGCGCGTTACTGTAGCAGCCAAAGGCTCCAGCTGAGATCAGGGCCCCTAGGCACTGTACACGCACCTCATAAAAGACAGTCCCTCCTCCGGAGGGCCCAATCCTACTGACTCTGAGGGGTAGAGCCCTGTGTCCGTGTAGATCCTCCCTGAAGTCAAAATGCAGAACCGGGGACTAAACGGGAGGGGGGGGCGGGATTAGCAGTAGTAGCTATGCTTTACTGGTAGGGAACCAAGGCACATCGCTCAAGAGTTTGTAGGTTGTCCTGCACGTCAGACTGACTGGATAGCTCACCTGTCACACAGCCAGGTCAGCCAATGGCCCGCAAGGCAGAGTGAGATCTTGCCCTGGGGAAAGTGCCCTGAACTGGAAGGTAGGAGAATGAGTTGTGGTCTCTCCTATAACCGCTGCTGTTTATATTTCTCTGCACATCGGAATAGCTGTTGTGGAGTAAGACCTCATACCTTACCCTAAAAGGCAGCTCCGTGTCATTCCAGACTGAAGTGAGCTGAGTGGTTGCACCAGGGCCCAGCTAGGAACAGAATCTGAGATTCTAACAGGGCAGCCCCAAGTCTTACCACTGAGTTATGTGGCCTTTCAACTCTGCGAAGTTGGTTCCCTTGTCTGTAACCACTCAGCCTCTCTCTGCTCTCAGAGCCAGGAATAGAACCCAGACATCCTGATCGGGACTCTGGAACTTGGGGCGCGGACTGCAGTAGCACTCCCAGCTTAGAACACATGGCTTCCAACACATGCAGGTTTTTGATGGCTATCAGCACCCCCACTAGAAAAATAATTGTAATCTGCTGCCAGAAGCCTCCGCCACAGCTCCCTTTAGTGACTGCTCTACATAGAGGATCAATTACTCCTTTTGCTCAAGTAGTACTGTAGACATCTGTGCTGAAGGTCCAGGTTCAAGGCTAGCCGATCCCCCATGTGGGGTGACAGAAATTTGTTTCCTTTTTTAAAAAACAAACAAACCAAGGTGTTCTTAATTCACCCAAGGAAGAAGCATCCTTAGCAACAGAATTTATAGTTTAAAAACACTGTAATCCATCATCGACAGTGTGACAAACAGCAAACCTCACCGGCATGCATCACATGTTCAGTGGCTTGCATCGTGCACTGGCAATGGTCGAAGGTTGAAGAGGCACCTGCAGGGCTGAATTAATCTTTTGTAAGCCCTGTGGCCCCTTCCCTGCTCCGCTCCAAGGCCCCATCCCGGCTAGGCCTCTTCCCACTGAGGCCCACCCACTGCTCGCACAGGTAGGAGCCGTTGGAGAGGAGCACCCACTGCCAAAACCAAAAGTCAGTGCCTATGGTGCTGCTACAGCAGCAGCCTCTGGCTAGCAGTGGATTCCATTAGATACAGGGTTTACAGTTTGCTTCAATGACTTTCAGACCCCCCCCCCTAAAAAAATTGTTCCAACACCCCTGCACGTTTCCCCTGCCTATTAAAATAAAGCTGCTTCAGCCCTACAAACAGCAAGAGAGGCATGGGCCAGGTCTGGAGAGTTGCAGCCCATAGGATAGGACTTGAGGCAGAGTTCACCCTAGGCATAGTTTGACTTCTATATTTGGGGGAAGGGGAAGAACTCCAGCCAGACTAAGGGGGCTGTGGATGTGTGTGTAAATTCCACACTGCTCCAGGCTTGCGGTGGGGGAGGGGGCAACCTCACAATAGGTTTACCAACTTTGGTTGGACAAATTCCTGGAGGTTTCATCACATGACATTATCTTTAATTAAAGATGAATCTTTAATTCCTGGAGGGTGGGCAACCCTACCACACAGGCTGGGCAGCCCTTTCAAGAGTACTTCCTATATAGGGCTAGCATTCCTTGGGAACCAGAGTTACCTGCACTCCATCACCCCATGGCATCCTCTCACTTATACAGGTGAAAACTAGTTACATCAGCCATATAGGTTGAGACAGCAAGGTTGGAATGAGAGTTACCCACATGGCTGAGGCCCTCCGCAGTTTGTATCCTTCTTGAGTGATTTTTTTTGTCCTTTATTTTGGCTCTTTCAAGGGTGACCATATGACCCGTTTTGGCCACGATAGAATCATAGAATATCGTGTTGGAAGGGACCTCAGGAGGTCATCCAGTCCAACCCCCTGCTCAAAGCAGGACCAATCCTCAACTAAATCATCCCAGCCAGGGCTTTGTCAAGATGGGCCTTAAAAACCTCTAAGGAAGGAGATTCGACCACCTCCCTCGGTAACCCATTCCAATGCTTCACCATCCTCCTAGTGAAAAAGTTTTTCCTAAACCAAACCTAAACCTCCCCCACTGCAACTTGAGACCTTGTTCTGTCATCTGGTACCACTGACAACAATCTAGATCAGGGGTCGGCAACCTTTCAGAAGTGGTTTGCCAAGTCTTCATTTATTCACTCTAATTTAAGGTTTTGTGTGCCAATAATACATTTTAACCTTTTTAGAAGGTCTCTTTCTATAAGTCTATAATATATAACTAAACTATGGTTGTGTGTAAAGTAAATAAGGTTTCAGAATGTTTAAGAAGCTTTATTTAAAATTAAATTAAAATGCAGAGCCTCCTGGACTGGTGGCCAGGACCCGGGCAGTGTGAGTGCCACTGAAAATCAGCTCGCGTGCCGCCTTCGGCACCTGTGCCATAGGTTGCCTATCCCTGATCTAGATCCATCCTCTTTGGAACCCCCTTTTAGGTAGCTGAAAGCAGCTATCAAATCCCCCCTCATTCTTCTCTTCTGCAGACTAAATAATCCCGGTTCCCTCAGCCTCTCCTCATAAGTCATGTGTTCCAGCCCTCTAATCATTTTTGTTGCCCTCCGCTGGACTCTTTCCAATTTTTCCACATCCTTCTTGTAATGTGAGGCCTAAAACTGGACACAGTATTCAGATGAGGCCTCATCAAAGAGGGGAATGATCACGTCCCTTGATCTGCTGGTAATGCTGCTACTTATACAGCCCAAAATGCCATTAGCTTTCTTGGCAACAAGGGCACATTGTTGACTCATATCCAGCTTCTCGTCCACTGTAACCCCTAGGTCCTTTTCTGCAGAACTGCTGTTTAGTCACTCGGTCCATAGTCTGTAGCAGTGCATGGGATTCTTTCGTCCTAAGTATAGGACTCTGCACTTGTCCTTGTTGAACCTCATCAGATTTCTTTTGGCCCTAATTTGTCTAGGTCCCTCTGTATCCTATCCCTACCCTCCAGCGTATCTACCACTCCTCCTAATTTATTGTCATCTGTAAACTTGCTGAGGGTGCAATCCACACCATCCTCCAGATCATTAATGAAGATATTGGACAAAACCGGCCCCACAACCGACCCTTGAGGCACTCTGCTTGATACCGGCTGCCAACTAGACATGGAGCCATTGATCACTACCCGTTGAGCCCGATGATCCACAGCTTTCTATTCACCTTATGGTCCATTCATCCAGCCCATACTACTTTAACTTACTAGCAAGAATACTGTGGGAGACTGTATCAAAAGCTTTGTTAAAGTCAAGGAATAACCCATCCACTGCTTTCCCCTCATCCACAGAGCCAATTATCTCATTATGGAAGGCAATTAGGTTAGTCAGGCATGACTTGCCCTTGGTGGAATCCATGCTGACTGTTCCTGATCACTTTCCTCTCCTCAAAGTGCTTCAAAATTGATTCCTTGAGGACCTGTTCCATGATTTTTTCAGGGACTAAGGTGAGGCTGACTGGCCTGTAGTTCCCCCGATCCTCCTCCTTCCCTTTTTAAAAGATGGGCACTCCATTAGTCTTTTTCCATTCTTCCAGGACCTCCCCCAATTGCCATGAGTTTTCAAAGATAAAGGCCAATGGCTGTGCAATCACATCAGCCAACTCCTTTAGCACCCTTGGATGCAGTGCATTGGGCCCCATGGGCTTGTGCTTGTCCAGCTTTTCTAAATAGTCCTGAACCACTTCTTCCTCCACAGAGAGTTGGTCACCTCCTCCCCATACTGTGCTGCCCAGTGCAGTAGTCTGGGAGATGATCTTGTTCATGAAGACAGAGGCAAAAAAAGCATTGAGTACATTAGCTTTTTCCACATCTTCTCTCACTAAGTTGCCTCCCTTATTCAGTAAGGGGCCCATACTCTCCCTGACCTTCTTTTTGTTGCTAACATACCTATAGAAACCCTTCTTGTTACTCTTAACATCCCTTGCTAACTGCGACTTCAATTGTGCTTTGGCCTTCCTGATTTCACTCCTGCATGCATGAGCAATATTTTTTACTCCTCCCTGGTCATTTGTCCAAGCTTCTACTTCTTGTAAGCTTCGTTTTTGTGTTTAAGATCAGCAAGGATTTCACTTCATCAGTTGGCAATAGCAAACGGGACAAATGCCCACTTTTGTCAAAAAAGTGGGGTGCGGAGGAACGTGTAGGGAGCAAGCAGAGATGCCAGCCCCATGCGGGGGGAGAGTTCCAGCACACAAGGAGCCGCCAGGGTCTGAGCAACCAGTGACAGGCTCATGCGGGGAACAGTTCTGGCAAGTGGCTGAGGCCAACGCCTCGGGGGGTGGGGCAGGGGAGGAAGAGGGCACTCGGGCCAGCCCTGACTGTGTCCCATTTTCCCTTTGGGAAGTATGGTCACCCTAGCTTTTTGTCAGAGCTGCCAAGTTTTGTACAGCTCCATGGGCAGTGGCACTGGAACAATTTGTTTCGTGGGGTTACTGAAAGCCATTGAGCAAAACTGTAAACTCTGTATATGATGATAACCACTTTAAGCCAGGGGGTGTTGCTGCACCCCCAGAACACCTAATTCCAGCACGCCTGTCCATGGATGACAATTTAGGCAAATTATTGAATGAGCTAAATTGCATATAACTTGTAAGTAAACTCCAGCTTCAGCAAATACTGTGTTTACTTAGTGCTTGTGTAGCCCCAGTGAATTAAGCTCTGTGTTCATTTACAGGGTGGAAGCAGGTAAGCATAGCTCTGCCAGCCTGCCTCAGCCCAGCTCTGTGCAGAACTTCCTCTAAAAGGAGGACAGACAGGTCAGTCTGTAGCACACCAAGCTCCTGATTTGTGAAATAGGCACTGGAACTGAGATTCAAACTTATGTCATATGGGGGCAACTGAACTTTTAATCTCTACTGAGTTAGGCTGAATTCAAAGTGGAGGCCTGCAGTCACCTTAGGCACCCAGCCCATTGCTAAGTTCTGGCAGTTTTGGGTACTTACATAAAATAGCTCTTCCACTAGCTGCACACACAAGTAACAAACATATTGCACACACTACCCTTCATCTTCAAATAATTCCTATAATGTGTGTTCCAGCCTGTTCTTAGTGGGACAGCTCCAACTAACCAAAATTCAACCACTAAAAATACAACACAAATATTAACACAACAGCCACATTCATCTCTAAATATATTACTTTGCAATATAAAATCATTTCAACAACTATTTGAAGGTCATCACATTTGCTCACACATATTACCCCCAGGATCAGTTGGCAGGTATGATCCCATAACTTTCAGCTGTATAACAGAAACCCCTATAGCTCTAGATACAGAAGCAACACCTGGATAAAAGATCGTTATACTTCAGGAAATCCGCCTATTGAGCAAAAACACAACACACTTTATAGCGGCTACACAGTTATTTGTGAATTAGCACTAGAATGTTTGGTATTAATATTTCTGGTCTCTCAGTGTTGCCGACTCTCACAATTTTATCACAAGTATCATGGTATTTGGTGTTTTTCTTAAAGCCTCAGCTCATGGCCAGCAGTTACTACATGAGAGTCTCATCTTTTTAAATAAGTTACTAGCCTTCATGTTTGTAAAAGAAAAGCCTTGAAAATGTAGTCTATTACTGTATACCTTACAGAAAAAAAGGAAGCAAATAAAAAGAATGCAGAATCTTGTTGGAGTGTTGATTTGGTAAATCTCATGATTTTAGATCTCTTAATTTTAACATGATTTTTAAATGTTTCAGTCTGGCAATACTGTACTCCTGGCTGTGGGAGGAGAGTAGGGATTAAATCAATTGAAATGCCCATTTTTAAGTCATGTGCAGAGACTGAACTTGGAATATCAAAGAATAAGCCACAACCACTTAAGCGAAAGGACTAAGCTCAAAGACAATAGCAGACCCAGAAAGCTCTCTCTGTGGCCTACCCACTAGAGAGGAACAAAGATCCACTGTGTTAGTATGAGTTAGACAAGCATATAGTTGGAACTAGTTCATCAAAAGGCAATCTAGTAAATGATTGAGATGTGGACCTGTCATATTAGAAATCGGGGTTCCCATGCCTAGAGGTGCTTACAGTGACAGTCCTATATCTCAGCAGAATGAGCAAATAATAATTGTCTTCATGAAGGTTGGGGGGGTGAGGCCTTGTTTAAGAAGGGTTAAGAAATACACAGAAATATTAAGAACCGTTAAAAGAGCTAGGAGTAGAGTGCATGAACTCTTGGCATGTAGTTCAGTGCACCTTCCTGTAGGCTGCAGGGTGTTGTCTGAGTGAAAAAATACCTGAGATATGTGACACTTGGCAGGGTCTGGTAGTTGTTGCAGATTTCATCCAACATTTTGGCCTTCACTGGTGGAGAGCTATGGGCAGCTTTGGAGATTGCTGACCCCACAAACAATGAGGGAGACATTTAGCACTGTGGCTGGAGAGTTCCTCTCTTACCCTCAGGTCGACAGTGTTTTCTAAAACAAAACAGTCCATAAGGAAACTGTTTTTCCAAACAGATTCAATGAGCAGTTTAGGGTGACCCTTCCCACACATGCAACATCCAGCTACTCTCTTCTTTGGCATCAAGTTCTATCCCAAAAGGCTCTACCACACAGTTATAGAAGATAAGAAAAGTGTGTTTGGAGTAAAGGATCATAAAGCATGACTCCTGGAAACAAGTTTTAAGCCATGCAGAATGATTTTCCAAAATCCTAAAACGGGTGCAGAGAAAGGCTATTAAGATGAGCTGAGGAATGGAAAACCTACCTTTTCAGAGGAGACTTAAAGAGTTTGGCTCATTTAGCCTAACCAAAAGAAGGCTCAGGGGAGATCTGATTGCTCTCAATGAATACATCAGAGGGATTAATACACCTCTACCTCGATATAATGCTGTCCTTGGGAGCCAAAAAATCTTACTGCTTTATAGGTGAAACCGCGTTATATTGAACTTGCTTTGATCCACCTGAGTGTGCAGCCCTCCCCCCCCGTCCCCGAGCACTGCTTTACCGCATTATATCCAAATTCGTATTATATCAGGTGGCATTATATTGAGGTAGCGGTGTACCAGGGAGGGAGAAGAGTTATTTAATTAAGTACCAATGTGGACACAAGAACAAATAGATATAAACTAGCCAGCAATAAATTTAAGCTTGAAATTAGATGAAGGTTTCTAACTGTCAGAGGAGTGAAGTTCTGTAACAGCCTTCCAAGACAAGGGGCAGGGGAACCTAACTTGCTTCAAGACTGAGCTTGGTAAGTTTATGGAAGGGGTAGTATGATGAGACTACCTACAACAGCATGTAGGTTATCTGTGACTGCTAGCAGCAAATATCACCAGTCATTGGTGATGGGACACTAGATGAGGAGGGTTCCCAGATACTATAGAGAATTTTTTCCCAAGTGTCTGGCTGGTGGGTCTTTCCCACAGGGTCTAACTGATTGCCATATTTGGAGTCAGGAAGGAATTTCTTCCCGGACCAGATTGGCAGAGACCGTGGGGTTTTTTCACCTTTTGCAGTATGAGGTACAGGTCACTTGCAGGTTTAAACTAGTGTAAATGGTGGATTCTCTGTAACTTGAAGTTTTTAAACCATGATTTGAGGACTTCAGTAACAGCCAGAGGTTAACAGTCTATTACAGGAGTGTGGGGGTGAGGTTCTGTGGCCTGTAATGTGCAGGCTGGTCAGAGTAGCTGATCATGATGGTCCCTTCTAACCTTACAGTCTATGAGTCTAAAACATATTAAACTCATTCATAGTGGCAGATTAACAAACTAATTTTAAATTTTAATGCATTCATTTTTGTAGATGAAGCCACTGAGGGAAACTTGCAACAGGCCTAAGCTGAAGTATTTTGAATGAAAAAAGATTGTAACTGTATCCCACACTAACTAGAGGGAGAAACTTTATGATTTTTTTTACATTTATATAGCACCTTTCATTCCCATAGGATCTGAAACACTTCATTAACTATAAGCGAACAGCTTCCCCCCTGTAATGCAGCTGCTCACTGCATCATTCTTTCAAAATCTAGTTTGTAGTTAATACATTTCTTTCAATAACAAAATACTCTGTTGCTTCTGTATACGTGCGCACAGAGAAAAAGACAGATTAAAACTATAGTTTGTCAGATAGACAACAATTTAAGTGGATGTGACTTTCAAAATAGCCATGCATTCTTATAAAATGGACAACTTGTACAAATCTCCACTACTTCCCCTCCCCATCCTTATCACAAACTTGGTACATTAACTAACTTCTCCTGCCACACAATTTTCAAAACTGGCCCTACCCCCATTTTGGATTAATACTTTGATGGTGAAAGCATAAAAATGTATGCAGTGTCGCTGTAGCCATGATGCTTCCAGGATAGCAGAGACACAAGGGGGGAGAGGTGAGGTAAGATCTTTTATTGGGCCAACTTCTGTTGGTGAGAGAGACAAGCTTTTGAGCTCTGTGTAAGCTTGAAAACTTCTCTCACCAACAGCAGTTGGCCCAATAAAAGATATTGCCTCATCCACTTTGTCTCTCTGAAGCATAAGAAGACATTCATGCAAGGCAGCTAAGAGGCACTGCAACTGTAGCATGAAAGATGCCGGTGTCATTGGTTGGGGTTTGCCATAGAAATTTTCTTTACAAATTTCAATGCAGGAGGGTCAGATGCATTTCTGTGTTCTTATCTGTTCCTATGTAGATAAATTACTAATTTTACCAGTTCCAATGCATTCAACAACTTCATGCAATGGCCATTGCCCCACCACCGCCACCTCCCCAACAGCAAATAAGAGGTTTCTATAGACAGACATTATGGAAGAACTTTAATTTTAGTTAACCGGGAGATTTCTATTTCACTTAAGAAACTTAAAATTTAAAGGAAAAAAAGTGTCCTTTTCTGAGAATTTTTTTGAGCCATAGGTCTCTCTGCTGTTGCCCTGCCTCCCTGATAGATACCTTTTTAAGAAGAGTGTCAAACATTTCAAGCAAAGACAATGCTATTGTCTTTTTTTATGAAGCAAACAAAAAGTTCTATTTTAACTTCAGTTTAGTTCCCATTTTCACAATTGGTCACTTATATTTAGATGTCCACGATAGGCACCTTTTGTCTTTATCAATTACACTTTTACACTTCAGAGATGTAATGGTGCAGATATAAGGTACAGTAGAAAATTATAGAGATCAGATCAAATTCAAACCTACTTCCAATACTTGGAATCCCAGGGATTCTCAAGTTAGTTGTAAAATAAAGTGCTTCTCAGTAGCAGGATTTCTAAATATTATTTGCTTGCCATTGCAAGTAAGCTTTAAAATGGATGGTCTGACAAGGTATGTTGAAAAATAAAAGATTCCTAATATTAAACAATAAAGATAATTCCCATTTTAATTTGCTGCTTCTAGGATTTTGTCCTTGAGTGCTAGGACAGTCTGACAATATTTCCTCCACATTGAATCCTTTCCCACTGTGATACTAAACTAGTACATTTACAAAACACTATTTTGTAGTAAACATTAAATGTGCAACTGGAGCTCCTATAATTCTGTGATGTTTTTTGACCTCTTCAGTGGGGACTATCATTATCTGCCACTGAGTGTAGAGGAATGGCTTCTGGACTTCCTGGACGATCACTTTCTTCTAGCCCACATTTTTCTGCTTCACACACCACAGTGGTATCTTACTATTTTAAGTCAGTGAAGTAGTATATTTATTTTACCACAACATTTATTATTTGCTTCACAACTATTAGTTTCTAAGGCTAGGAAGAACTTTAGACACTTGCTGATCCTCAACAGATAAGCCACCGTCTCTTTATCTCTTTACCTCCTTCTGAAAGGTCAGCCATACCTTGAGCTACAGGCAGACATTTAGGAAAATTAATCCTAAATAATTAAAGGTGTGGATTAGTTGAACTGCATTAAACCCCTGTGTAGACACTCATTCAGAATTAAAGTGGCCTTAATTCAGTTTAGCTTAATTTGCTTTCCTGAGTATCCCCAACTAGACAAACCCTGAGAGACTTAAGCTCAAGCATGGGGAAAGGATGGCTGATCTTTCAAAAGGAGCAAGAGGGTTAAGATATAGGGAAGAATTGGTGATTCAACAACTTGCTGACCCTCAACAGCAGGCTGTTATACTTATCTATTTTCCTATAAGAGTTCAAGGAGCATAAGAAAAAAGAGATGCTATACTTAATTGACTTTCTTTAAAATAGTATGTTCTCTTGGATAAATGCCATAGTTGCATCACACAGGAAGTATTAATGGGAAAATATGCTATGAGCAACAAAACTAGTCTGTTGATCAATGATAATTTAGTGGAAAAGGAGAAAAGCGGTGGTGTAAAGTGAAAAGAAAAAGGACCACAGTAGATGAGAGAAAGGAAACAAATATTTCTGTTCCAGGTACGAATGACTGAAAACAAAACACTGAAAAGAAAGACAACTTTGGGCCCGATCCTCAGCAGGTATAAATTCTTGTAGCTCCAGTGAAATCAAGTTGAAGAACTGATGCATTGTATATTACTGCACTCAAACATGAAGAGTGGCTACTGTAGGAAAGAAGTTGGTGCTCACCAGAACAACTGAGTGGTTATGGTTCTGGACACTTCTGGTCAACCTGCACTAATTAGTTGCTGTAAGAAAGAAGTTGCACTTCCTTGATTCAGGGCTGCCCAGCTAGGGTTGCACAGCAGCAGCCCTAGTTTAGGGGTGTAGAGAGCCAGGCATAGAGAAGCTCAACTCTGCCACACACCCCTGGCACAGTAACCCTAACATCCCCCTCCTTTCTTTGTGCCTGGGGTGGTGACAGCTGGCATGGGAAGCGAAGAGCCACGTCTGTCAGTTATATACACAAGTAAAGATTTTCCTGCACAAGGAGAAATCTCAACTCGCCTTTTCAAAGTAGCTGTAGCAGACCAGAGAGTTGGCCTGAGGTCTTCTTAATGACATTTCCTTCATAGACTTATCTTCAAAGGGATTTACCATGTGTTTTACCATCATTTTTCAAAATGAACAGAACCTCTTAGATGGCATCTTTACTTCCAGTTTATTAGTTTCCATGTAGTACATAGGCAAGAAAGAATTCAAACTTCCCTCTTCTCGCCACTAGCTCCTGCTGTTCTGCCCTCTCATTCATATACTTCTATTTTGGGGTCACTGTTATTAAATAAGCTGGACATTTGTCCTATTATTCTGATGTTTATTCTTTGCAGCATGCAAACTACAATTATATCTAAATACCAAGCAATGAAAAAAATATTTTATTAGTATTAATAGTAAAGTACTGAGGTGCTTGTTTTGTCTTCAGGTAAGATCACAGCAACAGAAAATCTGTTTGATATGCCAATATCTTCTGTTTTGTTTCTTAATTGTAAGGAGTTTGTTTTTGATCAAGACAATTAATTATGAATATAGCTGAATTTTTTAACAGAGATAAAGCTTAGAAAAGCTACAAAAGCTTTTAAAATATACAGTATTGTGTATATATCTACAATGTATGAAAAGCGACACATTTATAATGGAAACTTGAAAAGAAAAAAAAAGTTACCTAAAAGAAAAATCATAATTTAAAAAAGATTTGAGTATAGCATATATCATATGCATGTGCAATAATCAGCATAAAATATAGTGGGTTAATATACATAATTTCAATGTATTGGTCATTATAAAAATCTATGAAGACATTGGGAATGACATTGGGAATGTAATGTCTCCTTTTGTGGAATGAAAGCACTGACAGAGTAGAGATCCTTAAAAACACCAAAAAAGAGATTGAGAAATCAAAACACATAGTTATTAAATGGAAATGGTATTACCTGAGGATTTTCTTTCTGGGACTAACCTCCCTTCTAGTCCACACTATTTGGTTTGTTCCTTTCTGTGCAACTACAGGACTCCTGGGCTTGACCATACCCTTACACCCACCTGCTAGAAGAGTCTCTTCAGTGCTGTAACCAACGCTGAATTAAAACATTTCTTTTATTAGAAGAGCAATCTAAAGTTCTATCTATTTGGAAGGTAGCTAGCAGCAGCAAGAGCAAGAAAGAGCAGTAGAGATGCAGAAATAAGACAGGTACAAGAAAAGAAATGTTAACCTTTCTGTAGGGATTGTAAGCAATAGATAATTTTAGGGACACATGCTTGGAGCACGTTCATGCTGAAGGAATTTTCAGCAAAGGACTGCAGGTCGAATCTATGATATTTGATAAAGATATGGATGAAATACCAAGTAGAAGCCACATAGGAGTTCTGCCATGGTTCTGATCAGGGAACACGATCCTTTAGAAAATTCCTACAGGAGTAGAGGAAGTTGGAAAGCATGGTGGGGCCATGGAGGAAAAAGGGGTAGACTGACTCATTTTACCACATAATTTAACATTTAAAAGCTGTGAAGTAAAGGTAGGAATGCTGTCTATGCCACCAGTTTTGATAGGAGAGTAGAAGGGGCTTGGTCAAGTCCCAGAGCCCTAGGGCTAAGACTGAATTACAGAGGGATGTGTACCCCAAATAGTCCACAGAAGCAGGTATCAGTATCCAGAACAAACCTTTTCAGTAACCAGCAGCAGGGGTGAAACATCCACTGAAGAAAAAAGAAAAAGTCAGACACGAACAATAGCATCACGAAAAGGTGGCCACAACATTCATCAATATGCAGCATGTTCTTCTGAGCCCTTTCCTTCTGAGGATGAAGCCCACCTCTCCCCCTCCCCATTCTAACCTTTGCTGATGACTGCCCACCCATCTATGCTGATAAATCCTCTATATTCATATTATGCCATTCCACAATGAGAATTCTTTTTTCAGTAAGTTATAATGGTATCATACTTGGCTTCTCTCTGGCTCATCCCAGATTTCCAGGCAAACAGCCTAACTATGCTTTCTGAGGATTGTAGGATTTTGGTGTTATCAATGGGTTGCTATCATCCCACATAGAAAGTGTGTCTTGTGTTTAGGATTTAAAGGCAAATTTTACGCGACATTGCTACACTTTTCAGCATGTCACATATGGGAGCATAAAAGGCTTGATTAAAAGCTTGTTGAAACCATTGTAAAGACTCCTATTGACTTCAATGAGCTTTTGATCAAGCTCAAAGAGGAAATTTTAGCTCTAGTTTTTTCTAGTAATTGAAATCTACGTTCTTAAAATAGCTTTAAAATAATGACTTCAATATACTGAAATGCATGTGATATATATCTACTGAACTTCCATTAGACAAAATAAAGTCTGAAAGATCTGAGAGAGTTCTTATGTTATTTTACTTTGTTCTTAATTTTGTCCCATCTGAGCAGTCAAGAAGAGACTGGTTTCCAGAAGTACGCTGTGACGTTGCAGCATATATGATTTTATAAATATATGCTAATGAGTGAATATAATGTAACTGGAATATGCTTTATGCAAAAGATCTCTTGTAGGTATCGTTACAAAACTTATAATCTACTGAGTGTGGTCATCCTATTTGTATAAATGTATCAATTTAGTATCTGAAACCAGAAATATAAAATATAACTCTGAGGGCCTATTGTAATTATGCAAAATGTGAGCCATTAATTTTTGTTCAAATTCTTAATAGCTCCCATCAACCAGGACAATTCACTGTGGGTGGCTCTGTTTGCAGGCACGCCTTCCTGTTAGTCAAGCTGGGAGGAATAAAAGCTTGGGGTCTTAGCGTGACATGTAATCATGTCACCTGAACTAAAACCCATCTTTAATCTACTGCTTTTCCATTGAGAAGTGGGGGGTGGGAACCTAGAGGGACAAAGAATTCCCATCTTATGCAAAATATATATAAATGGGTGAAACAGAACAAAACAGAGAGCCATCATGAGGAATCCACTAGCTACCACCTGAGCAGGAACAAGAGCTGGATCAGGGGAAAGAATTGTGCCCAGGCCTGGAAGATGTCCAGTCTGAGGAAAAAACTTACTGAAGCATCTCTAAGGGTGAGATTATCTGTATTCAGTATGATTAGACATAGATTTGCGTGTTTTATTTTATTTTACTTAGTAATTCACTTTGTTCTGTACGTTACTACTTGGAACCACTTAAATCCTACTTTTTGTATTTAATAAAATCACTTTTTACTTATTAATTAACTCAGTATGTGTTAATACCTGGGAGGGCAAACAGCTGTGCATATCTCTCTATCAGTGTTACAGAGGGAGACCAATTTATGAGTTTACACTGTATAAGCTTTATACATCTGTGTTAAAGACAAAAACACTTCTGTTAGCTGCTTTCAGGTAACCCTGCAGCTGTTAGGGGACGTGATTCAGACCTGGGTCTGAGTTTGCAGCAGACTAGCGAGTCTGGCTCAAACCAGGCAGGATACTGAAGTCCTAAGTTGATAGGGCAGAAAAGGAGGGGCAGAAGTAGTCTTGGCACATCAGGTGGCAGCTCCCAAGGGGGGTTCTGTGATCCAAACCATCACATATGCCTTACACTTGGTGGGAGAGAAGGGAGGCGACATGGACACAGGATAATCTTTCAAAGTCTATTTTTATTTATAGTTAATTGAATAAAGTTGGATAAAGAGCAGAGCTAGCTCCACTTTCATAACTCTAGGCAGGGCCGGCTCACAACATTTTGGCACCTAAGGTGGGGAGCTCAAATGATACCCCCATACCCCCTCACTTGGGCCAAAACTTTGAAAGGTCTCAATTCTGCCTTCTTCCTGTTCTGCTCCTCTCATGGTACTGCTCTTCTATCTGCCCCAGTAAAGGAGAACTAACCATTTAAAATGCCTTGTTCAAATTTTAAGTAACACTAAACTCTCAAACACCTGAACAGCAAATGTAACTTTTCTTGTCTGCATAGTAAACACTGGCATTTTTATCTGTTTGAATAATTAAAGTGGTGCTTTCCATGCCTTTTTGGTTGCAAAGATTTGAACTGCTCCCTGAAGGTCCACAGTCTGGACCAGCTCATGCTCTGTTGAGATGGTTGCAAGGCCGACCAGCCTCTCCTGTGTCATTGTGGAAGTAGATGTGTTTTTATTAACTTCAGCTTGGAGAAGTTGCATTCTCCACTGGCAACTGTTACAGGAAGTGTTAGAAGTATGCACAGAGCAACAAAAGCATTTGGAAAGAGGGTGGTCATCTTATTTGTGCATGTATATTCCAGAACAGCCTTTGGAGTTGATCCTGTTGAAATGTATCTTGAAAGGGCTTTCAGTTTATCACCTAAATCACTCACATCAATATCGTGCGTGTCATCATGTGTCAACACTGTCTCTAGTGCCCTGCATTGTTGGTGTAGGTCTTCTTCAGGTATAGTGAGGAGTTTTGGAATATCATACAACATCCCAAATATACTGTTGTGTTCCTTGGGCTGCATGAAACATTCTTCAACTGACTGTATTGCACAATCTAGCACCTGGTTAAAGAATTCAACTTTGAATTGTTGTTTGGGGTCTCTTATGGGATTATCCCGTGCCTCGTAATCAAAATGTCTTCTTCTTCGGTGACTCTTGTATGAATGGGTGGAAAATAAGTTCAGTGTGAAGTTCCTCTGCCAACTTCTGTGCACTCTTCAAGATGTTTTGAAATCCCTCATTTGACCGATAAGACTGTAGGTAGGACTTTGCTTTGTCCAGTTGTTCCATTGCTCCAAATATACAAGGTCAACACCTTGGAGTCTCTTGCTTAAGGCATTTATTTCAAAAGTATCATGCCGCAACACTAAACCACACAGAAATTTGAAGTTATGTATGTTTCTGATTATTCCATTTCCTTCTGCCACTGTTCTCCCACAAACAGTTCCTGTCATAGCATTATCCTCCATAATGGCAACTATGGCATCATCTATTTTCCAATTTTGGTGTTTGATAGGCTTTATTGCCTTCCACTCGACTTTCCCATAAACGTGGCACTCCAGTGGTTTCAGTGTCAGAGAGATGTTTCCCAGATGTTGTTCAAATCTGCCATCAATGAGTTGATGCAGAGAAAATACATAGATGCTTTGAATTACATTAAAAAATTTCACAGTTGACTAGAAAGCGATGCTGAATCACTGACCACCAAGTTTCAATGAATGAAAACTGCATGGGACAAAAAAGCCACGAAGGGTTTAACTCTTGGATCCGTGTCTGCATCCTCTGTTTTTCCTCTCATGTTGGCATCATTATTATAGCCCTTGACCTCTATGTCAGCTATTGCAAATCCCGTATCTTCCAGTTTTAAGAAGCACATTTATACAGCTCCTACAGTATTCAACAGTGTCAATAAATTCTAGAAAATGCTCTCTGACAGTCCACCCATTGCAGGGACATTTTCACTAAGATTCGTTGTTGTTACAAAATGTACCATTTAAAATTATTTGTTCCGTATGGCTGATGTCAGGGTGGCATCCAGAATAACACAGTAAATCTTGCTGACCTTCGATTGCCACAAACTTCTGTTTTCCAAGGTAGTGGTGCGTGTACATTTCATTGGGTAATGGCTCTTCTACATGCTCCTGGAGTACAGCATCAAACTCAGCTGTTAGCTCCCACAATTTTAAGGAAGTGTTCCATTGTTTGGTACATACAGCTGATCTGAAGTAGACACAGGGCTAGGTTTTGGGTAGCAAGCATTCTCACAATGACAATGAGCCTTTCAGTCATTTTACCAGTAAAGAGACTCTGATGCAATCTTCCCAGATGCGATCATCTATGGTGCCTCAACTTTAGTCTCATCCAAGTTCTGTTCCCAACATGAATGCTCTCTGGTGATTTGCTGCCTTCTCATGGCATGCAGATTTCTAGCCAATTTTTCGCAGTCCTTTGTTCCTACATTGACTGGAAAGAGTTTGCAAACAAAAACAGCTTGCAGCAACTGGTTTTTTTTGAGTACAAAGCATGGCCTCTCCAGCTTTGTCACCATTGGGATTTCACGCCACGTAATGTGTTGGATGAAAACTTCTATTTCTTTGTCTTTGGGAAAATGAAGTTTTTTCAACTTGCTGTGGCCCATGCAATACAAGGAAGTCCTCAGGCTACTGCCATGTGGGTCCACAGTCTGGATCATCTGACTTAAGGAACTAAACTCACAGCAGCTGTTTCTCCCTCGCTCCACCACACTTTCTCTGATTACTCTTTGCTTCAGGAATGTGCATAGTTACATCATTTGAGATGAGAATATGGAATGCTGCAGTATCTGCCAGGTCACTACACTCTTGACTAACTGGACAGATCAGCATCTCCTCAACCAACACATCCTCATGGGGCCAGAAGGCTCACCGTGAACATTTGTGTCTATGGATTCGGAGAAGCTCCTTTCTGCTTAGATAGAAAAGCTTCCCTTTGCTTTCTTCTTCTAAATGCTGACCCAGCGGGTGTGTTTCTCCTTTTACTCATGCCTGCTGCTCGTGCCAGCTATAGTTAGCTTCTCAACACTCAGTGGAGGGGACAATAAGCAGGCTGGTAGCAGGGCGCTAATGAGGGAAAGATATCAGTGTCTTAAGGGCCTAACTGACTCCCTACTACTTCAGCTGACTGCCTGTTCTCCTAAGTGGGTTTCGGGAAGCAGCAGGAAACAAGAAGCTCCCTGGAAGCTGGTGTTAATCAGTCCAAGCTCCCGCTGGAATGGCTAGAGAAGTACATAACGAGGCTCCTGTCTCCTCTCTCTCCCTGCAGCTCCTGCTGCTTTGCTGTTATCCCTCTACCTTTTCTCCTGCCTGCCTGTTATGTCTCTCGTGCCCTCCTTCCTCCAGCACAGCACTCCACCATCTCTGTGCATTTAGAGCAGAGAGAATACATATGCACCAGCAGCAGATACAATTTTCTACACCCTGGGTCCTAGTGGCACTCCCACACAATCTGGCACCTGAGGCGGCCGCCTCAGTTCACCTCATGTTAAGGCCAGCCCTGACTCTAGCAAAAAAACAGCTACATTTGAACTTCAGCCAGTTCTCAAGGCTATTATGATGCAAAACCTGTCTAACTCCACCCAAAAAACACATTAAATTCCCTTTATAAGAACTTGTGTTTGGCTTATCATTCAAAAATACTCTGGGCTCTGAGTCACAGTGTCGGTATTTCTTTTTAAAAACAACTACACTGCTACCTCGATATAATGCCAGCAGTATAACGCAAATTTGGATATAACACGGTGAAGCAATGCTCCGGGGGGGCAGGGCTGCGCACTCCAGTGGATCAAAGCAAGTTCAATATAACACAGTTTCACCTACAATGCAGTAAGATTTTTTGGCTCCCAAGGACAGCATTATATTGAGGTAGAGGTGTATTTTTTATTTATCACATTCAAAAAGGGCTCCTGCTTTTGAAACAATACAGAAGTCAATGAGTTAATTGTCTAATATTTCACTTAAGTAGCGAGTCATTAAACCAAATCGATGTAAGATTGGGGGTACCTTGAATATGTCCTGTTTCATGCATTTTGTTATATTCTTGTATTTATCATTCAATCAAACAAAACTTGGGTCTTATATAGTACATATCTATAGATCTTTATAAAAGAGGCAAGTTGGGATAAAGGTAGATGGTGAAACTGGGGCAGAGGGCAGTGAAATAAGGTCACCCAGTGTCAGAGACTAGCACCCAGGTCCCCCAACGCTCAGGCCAGTACCCTGTCCATCAGGCCATGCTACCTCTGACCAAGATTGTTACAATACTATGGGTTGAAGAAAATAGCACAGTTTGATGATGAATTCGTGAAGAAATAAACTTCCAACTCTTATCCAAGGCTTTACATAATATTATTATATTATTGGATTTCTGGTTGCTTCTTTAAAACAATGACTTACTGAACATAAAGTTTATTTACCCACTTTTATCATTAACTTCTGATCTAGAGTGGGTCTCATACCAAGCACCAAAGTCAGTATATACTTAGAGTTCAATTCACTCCCAGTTATCCACCAGCAGGAACAAAGGCTACAGGTTCTTGGTGGTAGAAAGCCAGTCTGGCAATATATTGAAGCAGCACACAGCATTAGCAACTCTTGTGCCATAGAGAGTTCCAGAACCAGCCAGTGCAGCAAAATGAACAGTTCTGGCCAAAGACAGGGTATGGCTAAGGTAGCTGTGAGATAAGCCAGTGTGGTTCACTTAAGATTTATCAGTACCTGTCTGATGGGTGCACAAAACTGAAGGAGAAAAGTATTGTTACAACCAATATGAAATCTATATAACGTTTACTTATTGTTAACATTAAATTAGACAATGAACTAGATTTAGTTCACTTTATAGCATGAGAAAGCCTCACATAAGGAAAATCATCAGTATTAACTTCTATGTTAGATGTGCCAGTAGCTGACAAAACAAGTGTAATTACTTTGCAGAAGTTTCAAGGTGATAAATTATAGAAAATACTCTTAATAAAGGGTGTATTGATCAACCAGGGCTATAGCATGCCCTCCTCCACTATGAACAGAGGAGATAAAAACCCTGCAGCTCCAGCTGAGAAGACACACTGCCTTTGCTGCAGAGTTTTCTCCTTTGTTGACCCCAGAGAAGCCTCTCCATGGTGGTCTGTGAGGGATCTGCTGTTCTAGATGGGGCAGGGCTGGGAGAGATGGTGACCCTTCAATTCCATTAGACCCCTGTCCCCAACTCCATGGGACTTTAGCAGGTAAGTTACTGCTAACTCACCTACAAGCTGTGGGACTCCCCTGAAGCAAAGTTCTGGGGGCAGCAGCCAGTGGTAGAACCCTTGAGCTGAGGGTAACTGGGAGCCAATGCCGATGCACCAAGCCTCCAAGCAGATAGCCCTGGCCTCTCCAGATCTCAAGCAATCCTCAGGTTGGGTGGCTGAATGGCTTGCTGTTTCCATTAGGCCCAAGGAACCAGCCTCACTTCAGTGGCTCCCAGCTAGCATGTGAATTAATTTCCATACGAAAAACTTGTGAGTTTCCTGTTAACTGGCTGGGAATAGCCCATGTAGATGATGATGATTTTGATACTGTGCAGTGTTTCCAACAATGCTTTTAACTAAATCAGAACAGAGACCCATGTGGGTAAATCAGTGCAACCCAATGTGTGGACATGCAAAATTAGTGTAAGAATAGCTTATCTCAATCTACTATAAATCAAGCTGAACTGATACAAGACACTCATGCCAATTTTAGAGTGTACTTGATTTAATTACATCAATTTTTGCACTGATTTACCCAGTGTTATAATTTGTGTGTAGAGAAGGCCTGAGTATCAAGAGTGATTCAAAGTCTATTGAAGTCAATGGATGTCTTCCAGCTGATTTCACTGAGATGTTGATCAGGTTCTAGAAGCTAAAAGAATAAAATTATGCATACTGAGAATGACACCTGGAAATTGCCTACCACAATGGGAATTATTGCAATAAAAAACAAACAAACAAATAAATAATTGGTGCCAGTAAACTGCTGCTGTTTAACATATACTGTAGTTAAAGTTATTTATTATTTCAGTTTTTATGACAATATTCTTGTGATAAATATTTCTACAAGTTCTAAAATCAGAAATAGGCTGGAAAAATCTGCAAATTCTACACATTACCATGAATCCAAGACTTGTCAAAAGAGAATAATAAATAATAAAAATAATAGCAATGATAAAAAAAAAATTCAGACAGCATCACTCTCATTAAACACCTAATGATGCCACAGGCATAGTAGTGCAGAGATACTCGGGAGAATCATGAGGGTTTTTTTTAAAAGCTGCCCCTGAGAACACTTGCCAAACTGTTTGTACATTCTGCCGCAGGCATTTTCTTGAAAACAATGGACACACGAGTGGAGGGAGTCAATGGCTATTAGATGCTGATGAGGGAGAGAGCAAGCAGAATCATTGATGCTAGAGATTAAGGGCTGTAGTCTGTTTTTGGTTATGTCTCAACATTCATAATATTTAAATGAATGTTACACAAGGCATCTTTCCTATCTAGGCTCTTGAGTAGCCATATTCTCTTTTCTGGTTTAGTTTGTTACAGGAAATATGCGAAGTCATGAAAGTGCTAGTGTATGAAAGGGGATTTTTAAAATCAGAAAAGCTCAAGGTGGGGAGAGAGGAAGGCAGCAGGTAAACTGATTCAGTGGACTAATATATAATCATTCCCAAAGTACATTAGGTGCTTAAATTACAAGTGAGCTGAAATGAAATAAATACACAAGGATATTTAAGATCCTGAACCATTATGTTCATGCTCTTATGAGGTGCTGAGTGCCTCCAGAATGGTGCTGAGCAGTTAACTCCCAGGGCTCCAAGGGATTTCAGGATGCTGAGCACCTTGCAGGACTGGGCTATAGCAGATTTTTTGAAACATAAAATCTTTTTTGAAATTATATGACTATTGTTTCCAGCTGAAGGGCTTGTTCTTGCAACGTGCTGATCAGTCTCAACTGTCAGGGTAGCCTGAGCACCTTCTTGGATCAAGCTCATATCTATCTGCCAAAACCTGACTGAAAGGTCCTATATTTCCAAAAGATTTCAGCTGGGTGCTCTCAATATTACTAAATACGTAATAAAATACTACACAGCTCTTTTCTTCAGTAACTCTCAAACCTCTTTACAAAGTAGGTCACTTGACAGTGGAAACATAGGTCTACTTTGAGTCAGAGCGAAAAAAAAAAGCCTTCCAGCTCATCTTTAAAAATGTACTTAGTTGTAATTCTTTCATCTAGAAATGTGCTCTGGGAATTAGTCACAAATCTTAAACAGTTTATTAAAAAGTATTTCAGGTCAACTTTAATTAAATAAATAGATACAGGAAACTATATGGACTATCCTGCATGGTGCATAGTCCTTTCTGAAAGATCTTTTGTTCCGTCATTCTTCCTTGAGGTTAATGGGAACTTCGTGAGCTCAGTGTGTCTCAGGATCAGATCCATTATTAGCACACTACTTGTCACTGCATCATATTGTATATTGCAACCTTGAAAAATTCTAAATCGCTCATTGGCCCAAGGCAAGATTTCCAACATATACACCTCATTTCATAGATTCATAGACTCTAGGACTGGAAGGGACCTCGAGGGGTCATTGAGTCCAGTCCCCTGCCCTCATGGCAGGACCAAATACTGTCTAGACCATCCCTGATAGACATTTATCTAAAGCTACTCTTAAATACCTCCAGAGATGGAGATTCCACAACCTCCCTAGGCAATTTATTCCAGTGTTTAACTACCCTGACAGTTAGGAACTTTTTCCTTATTTCCAACCTAAATCTCTCTTGCTGCAGTTTAAGCCCATTGCTTCTTGTTCTTTCATTAGAGGCTAAGGTGAACAAGTTTTCTCCCTCCTCCTGATGACACCCTTTTAGATACCTGAAAACTGGTGTCATGTCCCCTCTCAGTCTTCTCTTTTCCAAACTAAACAAACCCAATTCTTTCAGCCTTCCTTTGTAGGTCATGTTCTCAAGAACTTTAATCATTCTTGTTGCTCTTCTCTGGACCCTCTCTAATTTCTCCACATCTTTCTTGAAATGCGGTGCCCAGAACTGGACACAATACTCCAGTTGAGGCCTAACCAGCGCAGAGTAGTACAATCGTCATGGTAAAGAAGAGGCGAGTAAATGTTGTGCTTGGGCTCCTAAATTTTCATGGCAGTTCTGCAAGGCTGGAATACTGGGAATTTTTGTCTACAAATATAGTCTGTTAATGACTTGCATCTCAAGCAGATGTTTTAATTTATTAAAACAAATTTTTTTCACAAAAATTACCATTCATTCATTCTTTCATAGTGGAGCAGAAAGATCTTTGATGTTACTAGTCACATAACTGAACGATGTGAAAAATGGAAACATTTCTCATTCAGGCTTGAGTGAGAAGGGAATGAAAGAAAAACAAAAAGTTTGCAGTAGTAATGATTAACAGAAATGGGACTACTTGCTTAAACTCAAGGCAATTTCTTAGGGCTCTCATGCACCCTGAAACAAGTAACATGCATGGTCACATCCAAGATCTTTTAAATAACTTAGGCCCTGATTCAGCAAGATTCTTAGCGCTTGTCTAACTTCAAGCATGCAAGTTATCCCGTAGATGTAGTTGTATAATCTTGAAAGGAAAAAAAAAGGCAATATAGCAAAAAGAAGGTTACTCATTTGTGCAGTAACTGAAGTTCGTCGAGATGGTTGTCCCTGTGGGTGCGCCACTTTAGGTGTCTTGGCGCCCCTGCACTTCTAATTGGAGATTTGTAGTAGCAGTGCCCCGGTTGGCCACACACGTGCGGCAGCCATATCACACTACTCCAAGAGGTCACCCCATGCATGCAGCCAACCATCCCCCACTTCCTTCCCTATGCCACAGGATCAACATGAAACTCTGAAGTAGAGGGGAGGAGGGGGGGATAGTGGAGCAGCCACAGGAACAACCATCTTGAAGAAACTCAGTTACTGCACAAGGTGAGTAACTTTCTCTTCTTCGTCTTCTTCTTCAAGGAGTGTCCCTCTGGGTGCTCCACTTCAGGTGACTGTAGAGCAGTGCCCCTCAGTGGAGGAGAGGGGCTTCGGAGTTGATTTATGTACAGTGGAGAGCACCAAGAGTCCAAAGTGAGCATCTGCAGCTGACTGCTGTTCTAGGGCATAGTGTTTAGTGAAAGGACAGGGTGATGCCCAGGTAGCTGCTTTAAAAATATCAGTGATGGGTACATCTTTGAGAAAAGCTATCGATGTGGACATAGCTCTAGTGGAGTGTGTGCAGAGTCTGGAAGGAGCTTGCAGATTGTATTTTTGGTAAGATAATTCAATACTGTTAGAGATCCATTTAGAAAGTCTCTGTTTGGAAATGGTTTGACCTTGTGACCATTCTGTTGTGGATATGAATAGCCTGGATGATTTTCTGAATGTTTTTGTTTTCTCTATATAGAACACAAATGCTCTGCAGACATCCAGCATCTGAAGGGACTCCTCCCTGATGTCGGCATGTGGCTTGGGGTGAGTAAATGGGTTGATTTAGATGGAAGGGGAAGGCGACCTTGGGTATGAATGTAGGATGTGATTGTAGGACTACTTTGTCCTTGAGGAATGTGGTATAAGGTGGGTGTGACATTAGAGCACCCAACTCTCCCACCCTTCTTGCTAACGTGATCGCTACTAGAAAGGCGACCTTCATGGATAAGTGCAGGAAAGAGAAGCTCACTAGTGCTTCAAAGGGTTTGCCTATGAGGGCATGGAGAACAAGGCTGAGGTCACACATAGGGGTCTGGGATAAGTGTTCTCTAGACCCTTGAGGAAGTGCTTAGTCATTGGAAGGGTGAAGACAATGAGTCCGTCCACGTTAGCGTAAAAGATGGTGATGGCTGGCTGATAAGTGCATTCTGAGTGAACTAGTGGAAAGGCCCAATTTTTTGAGTATTAATATGTAATCGAGGATAGTGGGTAGTGTGGCTGATTGTGGAGTAATGTGCTTGTTCCGGCACCAGATGGAGAATCATTTCCACTTGTGCAAGTATGTTTTTCATGTGGATGATCGTTGGCTGTTCATTAGAATGTCCTGTACTTCCTTGGAACAGCATGTTTCAAGCTCTGTCATCCGTGGATTAGCCAAGCCTTGAGATGGAGTACTGGAATGTGGGAGGCGTCCTGTGTCAGCAGATGGGGCACAAGGGGAAGGGTTTGTGGTGGTCTCACAGTCATTTGGTCCAGGTATGGAAACCATTTTTGCATGTTGGTGCAATTAGAATGACTCTGGATTTGTCTTTTCTGATCTTGAAGGACATTGCTTAATAGGGAGATTGGGGGGAAGGCATACAGAAGCAGGGCTTCCCACTTGATAAGGAAGGTGCCTTCCAGAGAGATGTGCCCCAGTCCCGCTTGGGAGCAGTATTGTGGGCATTTGGCATTGGGGGTCCTTGAGGGAAATCCCCATTGTTTGAATATAGTTTGCAGTATTCCTGGGTCCAGCTCCCGCTTGTGCATTTGTGAAAAGTTCCTGCTTAGGTCATCTGCTGTGGCATTCTGGCTTCCAGGTAGGTAGGATGCCACGATGTCTATGCTGTTGGAGATGCACCATTGCCAGAGGTGAACTGCTTCTGTGCAGAGCAGGTAAGATCATGCCCTTCCTTGGTGGTTTATATAAAACATAGTCACCAAGTTGTATGTGAGAACCTGGATAGTTTTGTTGCGGATACAGGGGAGAAAGTGGTGGCAGGTGTTTTGGACTGCTTGTAGCTCCAGTAGATTTATGTGGAGATTGTACTCCACTAGGGACCAATGGCCCTGGCTGCTGTTTTCAGACAAGTGCCGAAGTGCCCCACATTCCACCAGAGAGGTGTCCATGGTGATAATTACCAATGGGGGTTCCCATTGGAAGGGGACCCCAGAGCAAACGTTTGTTTGTTTTGTCCACCATGTGAGTGAGTCTTTCACTGTGTTGGGCATTGTAAGGCATCTGTTGATTGAGTGTCTGTGAGGAATATAGACAGTGCGTAGCCAGATTTGTGGACATCTCATATGAAACCTGGCATGTTTCATGACAAACGTCATAGCTGACATATGCCCTGGAAATTGCAGAAACATTCTGGCAGATGTTTCTGGGCTATGTCTTACTGCTGTAATTAGGTTTGTTAAGGTGAGAAAGCATAGTTGGGGTAGCTGTGCTGATACCATGATACAATCGAGATGTGCTCCTATAAAATAATTTGTAACCCTAGGTTTGTAAACAGGGTTATAGTGGTGTGAGTGGCATTGACCACCTCCTGGTATGCTGGTGCTTTTAACAGGCAGTTGTCTAGGTAGGGAAAGTTTATCACACCCTGCCTGTAAAGATGTGCTGCAGCAACAGTGAGAACTTTGGAAAATACTCTGAATCGTGGATAGGCTGAAGCGGAGCACTCTGTACTGGTAATGGAGGTTCCCAAAAGTGAATCGGAGGAGCCTCCTGTGCGCTGGGTGGATGGTGACGTGAAAGTAAGCAACCTGTAGGTCAAGTGCCGAGAGCCAATCTCCTTTCTCCAATGCCAGAATTATGGTTGCTAGGGTTACCATCATGAAACGCTGTGTTCTCACAAACTTGTTTAGTTTCACAAGACCAGAATGGGCCTCCATCCACCTATTGTCTTCTGAGTGAGGAAGTAATGTGAGTAAAACCCCCTGTCCCTGAACTGGTACAGGTTCCACCACTCCTAATTGCAGGAGATGGTTTATTTACTGCTGTAACAGGTACTCGTGAGATGGGTCCCTGAAGAGGGACAGGGGAAAGGAGGGTGAGTAGGTGGAACAGAGACAAAGGGGATGGACAAGCCCTTCTGTATAATTTCCAAAACCCACTTGTTTGAGGTGATGGCTCTCTAGACTGGGTAGAAAGGTATAAGGAGGTCCCCAAATGGGCTGGAATTTAAAAGAATTGGAGAATGTGGGCTCTTGTGTCCTCGACCAACACTTCAAAACATTTGCCTGGAAGTGGATGCTTGAGACATAGATGACTGCTCTTGCGTTTGTCGGTGTCTTGTCTGGTGCTGCTTGTGGTGTTGGTCAAAATGTCTTTGAGGCTCGATGTATGGGGCAGTCTGGAATTGTTGGTTATACACTCTGCCCTGTTTCTTTTTGTTCACAGGGACATATATTCCCAGTGTCTTTAATGTCACACGGGAGTCCTTCAGGGTACGTAAGGACATATCCATGCTCTCTGTGAACAATTTTTGGCCTTCGAAAGGTACATCTACAGTCGCCTGAATTTCCCTGGGGAAACCAGAGAGATGGATCCAGGAAGCTCTCTGCATGATGACAGATGTGGCAATTGATCAGGCCGCTGTGTCAGCAGAATCCAAAGAAGCCTGCAGGGCCATTCTGGCGATGAAGAAACCCTCTGTTATATTGGCTTTATGTTGTTCTTTTTTATCTGCTGGAAGGTTTTCAATAAAAGTTAACATTTGCAAAAAATGTGTGTGTACTTGGCTAGTAAGGCAGAATAGTTGGCTATGTGAACTGGAGGGCAGATGATGAATAGGACTCAGGATCGGAGGCAAATCTGAGGGATTTCTCCATCATCAAAAGTTTTAGTTGGAGATCCCTAGCTTTCCTTGTTCTAGATGTCAGTTTCTTGCAGTGGGGACACATTTGGGTAATATGCATCTTCCCCAGACAATGGACACACTGCACGGAGCTGTCTCTGACTGGTATCGAAAGTCTGCAGGTGATGCAGCATTTGAAACCTGGAGATCCAGGCATGTCGGAGAGGCTGTGTTGAATAAAGAATGGGAATAGTCCTGTTCTAATGTCTCTTTAGTTGTTAGGTGATTGACACCTGAGGCAAGGAAAAAGGGGAAAAAAAGTTGTTGTTTTTTTAAAAGGTAAAGAAAAATGAAAGGAGAAATTAATAAAAGAAGGATAATAACAGAGAAAGGGCTGAAATAAGAGGAATATCTAGAGTTGTTAAGGGTGCTGCTGTCATTCCAACCAAAGCCAAAGGCGTTAGAGAAGAAACTGGGGACGGTTGGCAGCGCACAAGGGGTAACCACTCAGAGAAGTGCGAGGCAGCTGCTGTGCACGTGTGGCCAGTCGGGGCACTCCTACTACAAATCTCTGATTAGAAGCGCGGGGGCAGAATGACACCTAAAGTGGAGCACCCACAGGGACACTCCTTGAAGAAGAAATGGCTATTTTGCAGCTGCGGGTGGCGGGGGATGTTTTGTATTTGGTTGTCATGGTTTTTGTTCCTATGGCAACTGAGTTAGATTATTAGGGGATAGCCCAGCCAGCTTCGGACGGTTAGGCGAGCTCTGTGTCTGTAAATAAATGGTAGTTTTGTTAGCTGTCTGCTGTCTGGCCTCAAGTGATTTCTTCCTAAACCGGCTGCCCCCCAGGTGGCAAGTGGTGATGAGGATGGGATTCCAGTGTTGCTTCAGTAACAGAAGGAAGTAGAAGTCAAGGTAAAGAACAAACAAACAAAAAAACTGCTTGTTTGCACTGACTGTGAAAGTGAAACTAAAAATCATGGCTACTCTGACCAGGCCACTGGAACCTTTTGATGAGAATATAGTGCAGTGGCATGTGTATACTGAGCGTTTTGAGCTTTTGTTATGCAAAATGACAATTACACGAAGAGAAGAAGGTGCAATATTCTACCTGTTGTAAGGGCTAAAACCTACTTCCCTGCTACGACAGCTTACTTAACACACAGTTAAAGCCTGAGACTAAATCTTAACATGAACATTGTTGGAAATCCTGGGGTCCCATTCTTTCCAAAACCACTCGAATTGCTGAAAATATCAGTTCCACAAAAGAGACCCAAAAAAGAAGAATGAAACATTTGTACAATTTGTAGGCAATGTTAAAAACTAGCAGAAACACTGTGAATTTTAAAGAGATGTTAAATGATGTCCCTGCAGACAGGTTAGTAGTGTGGCCTGTACAGGGAAGCTATAACACGGAAGCACCTACTGAAGAGGCTCGATACCTACAAAAAGGCTGTTGATATGCTGCTCCATGGAACTGGGCTAAAGGGCAGGTGCAATACAATCGGTGCAATCCCCTGGGGGTGCAAAAAATGTGTCATCAAGAACCTACCCCAAATCCGTTGCAGAGTCCCAAGAATGTTACCAGTGTGGTAAGCCAGGTCCGCAAAGCGTCAGAATGCTGGTGTAAGTGACCTGGGTGTCGAAACACTGTGGCATAAGGGAACACATCGAGTGGGACCTGTAAACAAAGAAAAAAGAGGCGCTGTGGTCTGCTGACAAAAGAGTGAACAACTGCATACCTAGCAGACCAGGATGATAAGGTGACACCCTCATCGCAAGGGGAAGTGCCACTGCATATTTTGTCTTTGCAGTGGGCGCACAATAAATACTGGGTAACCCCATTGTTGGATGGCAAACCTTATACGATAAACTGGACACTGGTGGCAGCCATCTTGCTGTCTCCGAGACTGTGTATAAAAGAAAAGCTACAGTTATTCCGCTTAGCAACAAAAACGGTTCTGAAGACGATACAGAGAAGCTGGCCCATGTTGGGCGCTATTGATGTAAGGTGGAGCTCAATGGACAGGCTTGCTAAATTGCCACTGTTTGTGGTGAGAGTAACTACCCGCAGCGTAAAGGTAGGTCTGGTTGGCGAAGATTCAGCTGAACTGGGCAGAAGTGAACCGGATGACTAAAAGAAGAAACCAGTCAACCCCTAATACTAAGGTAAACATGCTGCTTGTTTGGGATGATTTGGGAAGTATGAAAGGAGAATCAACTGTGATCATTGAACATTAAACCTGACAGTCCACCAAAATATCTGAAAGCCCGAACTGGGCCAAATGCCATCAAGCCAAAAGTTGAGCAGACCTGGAGCGCCTGGTCCCAAGGGAGTCCTAATATCAGTACCCTAGCTCATGTGCCACTCCTATCGTCCCAATAGTGAAGAAAGGTGGCTTCTCCGGAATTTGCCATGATTTTTAAAGTCACTGTCAATCCAGTGTTGTGTGCAGAGCAATACTCGCCTTCCCCACATCGATGACCGCTCGCAGGCCTGTCTGGGGGGAACAAAGTTCAAGTAAGATTCGTAATCTGAGCAAGCCATCATTACAGATGCACGTGATGAAAAGTCCCAAGAGCTGTTGAAACTATTGTGACTCATAGGGCCTTTATGATACTGTCCGCTTACACTTCAGAATAACCGTCTCTCCGCCCTGTTCCAGAAGCTAGGGACCAGTCTGGTGTGGCTTGTCAGAAGTTCAGTGTATCGGATGATATCTTGGTCGCTGGAAGGAATCAAAGGAATCATTTAAAATTAGAGCTGACTGCAAAGACTGGAAGATCAAGGCCCTACGAGTTGCAAAGACAAGTGTGAATTCTTCAAGCTCTCTGTTGAATAATTTGGGACACATCATTGATTCCTGCAGGTCTTCATAACCCCTGAAAAGTTAAAGTTATTGTTGGAGGCCCCCACCTCAAAATATAGCCAGCTGGCCGTTTCGAAGGAACTACTGAACTATTTATTGGAAAGTCATCTCACAGTTTTAGCCAATTGCTAAATACCACTTCTCCACGAGCCTCCTGGGCCGAAACAAAGGCCTGAAGCGGACGAACCTGTGATGTTGCATTTAACAAAGCTAAGGATGCATTGCTAAATTCTGAAGTTCTAACGCACTTTGATCCATCCTTACCCCTACAATTGGCCTGCGATGCCTCCCCTTATGCAGTGGTAGCAGTCGTGTCACATATTATGTCTTCGGGAGAAGAGAGACTTATTGCTTTTGCTTAACGCACTCTAAGCAAAGCGGAAACTAACTATGCCCAAATCGAACGTGAGGCATTAGGAATTATTTTTGGAATTCGGAAGTTTCATCAGTACCTGTTTGGGCGAAAGTTTACTCTTCTCACAGACCATCGACCTCTGACGTCCAGGGGGGGAAATCAGAGTTGTTTCCACAGAGAGTAAAACACTGATCAAGTTCATAAGATAGAGCTATCTAAATAGTGAATGGCAGCCCATAGAAGAAAGGCTGGACTCCAAACTCTAGGATCCTGCAAGGTGGGAGGTTCCCAGACCCTGAGTTCCAGCCCAGCCCAGCCATCTACATAGCAATTAAAGAACCCCTGAGCCAGAGCTCCACAAGCCACAGTCAGCTGGCATGGGACAGCCATGGGTATCTAATTGCAGCGAAAACATACCCATTCTGCCCTCCCATGTGGGATAGCACTAGCATAACTGAGCACAGGACATGGCCTGCAGAATTGTAGTGTTCACTGTGCACAAGAAGGAAAAGTTCAATGTGACTTTCAGGTCTCAGTTTGAGTTTGTAGCCCATTAGAAAACAACATTTTGCTTCCCAACATAGATAATCTGATGTGAAGCCATTGGGACACAAACATGGAAACTCACAATGCCATTTTAATAGGGTTGTTTTTCAGAAGACAACATGAGAACTAAAATGCAAGTGATCTTGTTTGACTATAATTGCATTTTAGATTCAACACTACAATCTTATGAAACTCTGCAAACTTCAGGTAATTTTTTAATGATTAAAAAGGATCATCTGTTCTCAGTGAACCAAATCAAGCCCCGGTGTAACTCCATTTAAGTCTGCTGTTAACTTCAGTGGAGTTGTGCCAGGGATGGATTTGACCCAGTATCTTAAATCACAGACTGTAGATGCCCAATTAATAATGTAGTTAACATTGCTATATGCAAACACTCCCAAAGACACAAAGATGTGCATTTCATATTAATATTTTATATGAACTTTGTGTGTACATGAAAAATGAGTAAATGGAGGGACACAAGTGTGTGTGTAGAACATGTGTTTCATGTGTGAAAATTACAACTGAATCCTAGTTAAAAAGAATAGGGCATAAAACCAGTGACAGAGGTGATGTGTAAGAGGGCTCTGGAAAGCCTAATGGAGTTTGTCAAAATTATGTATTATATATATAAAACACAACTTGCAGACTTTCAAACACCATACACAAACAGTAGACCACCTGCAAATGAGATACTCAAACCTCCAGGTGTTTCTAACTTTATATACTTAATGGTAATTCAGGGTATGTTCTGGTCAGCATTTGTTGTGATTGCCCTATATTTGCTTTGGTGTAATTTATAGATGTGCTGAGCAGTAGTGTTTGGAAGAGAGAGTGCCCCCTAATATACTCTTAGGGTTGTCTATGCTTGAAATGCTACAGCAGCATAGCTGCAGTTGTGTCACTGTAGCACATCAGTGTAGACACTACCAACACTAACAGGAGGGATTCTCCCATCAGCATAGGTAATCCTCCTCCCCAACAGGCAGCAGCTAAGTTGACAGAAGAGTTCTTCCATCAACCTAGCACCATTACACCAGGAGTTAGGTCATCTTAACTGCCGCTCAGGGGTGTGGATTTTTCACAGCCCTGAACAATGCAGCTTGGTTGACCTAACTTTTTTGTATAGATCAGGCCTTAGTCTGAAAGAAATACAAGTTGTTTGGCCACCCTATAAGTAAATGGAAACGCATTCAGAAACAGAACCCTGCTCCTTCAAAGGGATACCTGCATGCAGATATCTACACCCCAGTGGGCCCCTTTGTAGAGCTCAGACCTTGTAGCAGGCTTCACTCAGAGGCCAGCAGGCCTGCTGGGCAGGCCACGGCTCAATAGTCCCCCAAATATCATGATGGCCTTGTCAGGCAGTCCACATACCTGGCAGCCTAGCTGCAGTCTGTCATTCCCCAGTGCTCCCTGAATTCTCCCACCAGAAAAGTTGGGGGGAAGATAGGGGCACCTACGGCCCATCTCTCTCCATTAGGTACCAAACCAGCACTGAAGGTAGAAGAGGCAAGGAGTATCTCAGTCAGTACTTCCTGATACACCAAGCCAGCCTTTTCTGGACCACTTTCTACCTCCCTGCTCTCTTCCGTTCGGGGAATGGTCACAACACTCCCCCTCCCCCCGCACACACACCTTACTCAATCCCAGCAAAGAGTTCCCAATCTCAGCAGTTCAGCTAGTCAAGTAGGTACACCCAGCTCACATCTCAAGGTCCAGTTATTCTCTCTTGACAGGGAAAAGGATGAGGCCTCTGACCACTTCCTGGGGTCTTAAGCACAGTCCAGACCCTTCTCATGTTGATCACTCTGTTTCAGAAGCTACACACTGTTTTTGTCCTTTCAGATACCAGACAAGCATCCCCCCGCCACTCCCCGGTCCCCTTTTAAGCAGATCCTCCATTTGGAGCATTGTCTGCAGCTGCTATGGTGGGGGGGGGTCCATCTGGCCCAGTTTTGGCTCCTTCACTCCCTTAGGGTTTATAGACTTCACACAAAGGCTATCACAGACCTACAAAAGCACTTATAAATATACAGAGGGGTAGCCGTGTGTCATAAACAGATGGTTAAAGGTTAATGTCTCTTTTACCTGTAAAGGGTTAACTAGCTCAGTAAACCTGGAACACCTGACCAGAGGACCAATCAGGAGACAAGATACTTTCAAATCTCGGTGGAGGGAAGCCTTTGTTTGTGCTTTTTGGGTTTTTTCTTTGTTCTCTCTGGGTTCTAAGAGGGGCCAGACATGTAAGCAGATTTCTCCAATCTTTCTGAAAAAGCCTCTTCTGTTCAATTTAGTAAGTACCAGTTATAAAGGCGGTTTAGTCTTTTTGTTTGTTTTTCTTTATTTGCAAATGTGTATTTTGCTGGAAGGATTGTATCTCTGTGGCTGCAACTTGTATTTGTACTGGGGGGAGGATTCTCTCTAGTGTCTATAAGCTGAAAGACCTTGTAACATTTTCCATCTTGATTTTACAGAGACAATTTTTACTTTTTTCTTTCTTTTAATAAAAGTTTTCCTTTTTAAGAATCTGATTTTTTTTTGGTTATCTTGTGTAAGACCCAAGGGGAGGGGGTCTGTACTCACCAGGGTATTTGTGGGAGAAAGGAAAAGGCCTTGGAGTTTCTCTCTTGTGTTAGGCATTACTGTCTCTCTCAGGGAGAGTCTGGAGACGAGGTTGATGGAGAACAGGGCGTGGGAGGTCAGAGTGATTTTCTCTTCTCTTTTAAGATTCAAGGTAGTTGATCACAGGGATCTCCTCAGTGGTTACCAGGTGGGGGAGAATCATATTGGGGGGAATAAAATGGAGGGATGGTTTATTTCCCTTTGTTTTGAGATCCAAGGGGTTTGGGGGCCAGAAAGTGCCCCAAAACACTATATTTTTGGGTGGTGGCAGCTCTACCATTTCTAAGCTAGTAATTAAGCTTAGGGGGGTTCATGCAGGTACCCCATCTTTTCGACGCTAAGGTTTAGAGTGGGGGTTCATACCTTGACACCGTGTTAGTCTGGATCTGTAAAAGCACCCACGAAAGCTCATGCTCCAAAATGTCTCTTAGTCTATAAGGTGCCACAGGATTCTTTGCTACTTTTATAGATATACACTTAGCTGGGGCACATTCCTGCATTTGGGAGGATTTCCACATGCAGAGTGGCTACAAGACTTGTCCTATATGCTTATGAACATCATCCAAGCTGTTTGGCTGCTTCTGCATCCAAGCTGGTTTTGATAGCTCGTTAAAAAAGTTTAGGTAAGAAATAACCTGAGCACGATCATTGGTATCATTCACCTGCCAGTGTCTACACTGTCTTTCATTTCACAATACATTTTTCTAGCGGGCTGCCGAAAAATTAGAAAAAAAAAACCCTTTCAATTTTGTTTACCAAAACCCCTCTCCTTATAATAAAAATGCATTTTATATGAGAGCTAGTTCTCTTTCTATCTAGAGAGGGGAAAAAAACCATTTAAATTACCTCTAAAATTATATTAAATATCTTTTCTCTATATAAAAAAATAATTACTTTAATGTCAGATCTCAGCCTCTTCCAAGGCTAGAAAAGTGGGAATCTACACTTTTTAGTGATATAAGTCTTCTCTTTTCCTCTTCCTCACTCCCTTCTTCCTTTCTTCTCTCCGCTTTACAGGTTATATGCTTTATAGGCCCACGCCACCATATTTTCTTGTGATAAGGTCCACCGATAATATAAGGCCTAATACTACTATAGCCAAAGGTCTCGAGTTCTGCCCCACCTAATGACCATGTACTGCTGTGTGATCACAGAATCGTAAAAATCTTCTTGGTTTGTAGGGGGACACCCCACGCTGCTCTCAGGTAACTATCTCTGGACAGCTCAGAGGTAGCTGGGAAGGGGAAGGAAAGATGGCATTGTGGCTGGGCATCAAGGGATTCTGTGTTGCACATCTAAGAAGGACAGTACAGAATAAATAGCACAAGCTGTGGGACACCATGACAGCTTGAAACCATCTTTGCATCCTCCTGGTCCGCTTCAGCTGCGCCCACCACAACTTAGACAGCCCTGAGGGCCACCTATGTTACAGCAGCTCCCATGGCTGGAATTGCCCAGAATCTCTGCAGAGCTACATGCTGTGGCCTCATGCTGACATTCCCCTCCTATTTTCAAATTCAGCCCTACCATCAGCCCCCTGTGCCAGAGCTTGCAAGTGGGGAGGAATGAAGGGGCGTCCAGGGAAGACAATCTTATGGCTGTCTTCCAATAGTGACTGTAAAGGGGGAGTCCTCCCTGGGCCAGATGTGGGGCTTTTGGGACCCCTTCATATTGCTCCAGCCCTTTCACTCAGCATAAAGGGTCCAGAACAGGAGTGAGATTCTCACCTATGAAATCAGAGGCCTGATTCTCCTTAGTCCTGCACCTTATGTGGTCATTTACACAAGCACAAAAGGGGTGTAAAACTCCACCAAATCAGAATGGTAGTGTTTTGCACACACTTTGCATTCATTTTGCACTGGTGTATATGACTGCACAAGATTCAGGACAATGGAGAATTAAGTCCCCTGTTTCTTCCACTGACTTTCCATGTGACCTTGGTCAAGCCACCTAAATGATCTCTGATTCAGTTTTCCCTTCAGTATTATCCTCAGTTTATAGATATTCACATGGGTATTCTGAGGCTTAGGGTATGTCTACATTACAGTGGCAGAGCTGCAGTGCTGCTGTAGCACAACTGTCCAGATGCTTCCTACATCAACGGAAGGGGATTTCTCATCAATTTAATTAATCTCTTTTCTGAGAGGCAGCAGACAGATCAAAAGAAGAGTTCTTCCATCAGCCTAGCCACATCTATACTGGGGGTTAGGTTGAACTAACTGTCGAACAAGGCGAGAAATTTTTCACAGCCCTAAGCACTGTAGCTAGGTCATTCTAATTTTTAGCTGTAGACTAGGCCTTATAACCAGATTTTTAAAGGTATTTTGGTGCCTAAAAATGCAATTAGGTACCTAGTGTGATTTTTAAAAGCACCTAGACACTCAGACGGCAGTCCTCAAAGGTATTTAGCCACATAACTCCCATTGATTTCAATTGAGCTAGGTACTTGGGTGCCTATCTGCATGTTTAAGCACCTAATACCAGGAAGCGGGGCCTGCAGTGGAGCCTGTAGTAGGCTGCCTGATTGGCAATGCTGCTGGATAGGGACACCACCTGATCCTTTGGAAGAGTCAGCAGACCAGCTCTTAAGCCCAGCAGCAGTTCAGTGGCTGCTCAGAGTGTTTACCCTACTCCAGACAACCTGATCCTGATTCTTAGCTGGGATTCCTGATTTTGCCTCCGACTCTTGGCTTTGGCATCTGGTCTCTGACTCCAGTTCTGAGCTTTGGCTCTGATTCCTGATTTCTGACTCTGGCTATAACTGCCCATGCCCAGCTCACTGACACCTACATACTTTGAAAAACTGGCCCTTAATTATTAAATGCTTGTAAATGCTTTGAGGCTCCTGGATTGAAGGTGCTACAGGAAAGTAAAATATTGTATGATTGTAATGAAACAGGAGGAGTGATTGATATTCTTCATGTACCTATTCCGTTTTCAATAACTATCTGCTAACGGACAATCAGTAGCAAAACACCAAGACTAACACAAAGCAGGAGCTAAGAAAGTGGAGCAGCGTGGAAAAGATGGGCATAGAAAACAGGGGAGGTTGGGCTTAAAAATAGGGCTTGAATGGCAACAGGGAGCTCGATATTTTGTTTGTGTTTTTCTTCCCCCCACTACTTCAACTATTGGGTCACTCCCTTCTACCCATACCAGATTGTGTTTACGCTCTAGATTTCGCATCATTTTTTTTTTCCAAAATGGAAAGTTACGGAGCTCTCTCACACTTTAACTAAAATAAATGTAATATTCTATTTGTCCAAAAAATTTACATGAGTAGAAAGATCCCTGAAGTCATATTAACTGCCTGCTACTTATCACTGATGGGTATTCTCAAAGACAACACTCCTGTTTAATCTTTATGCTCTCAACAATAACCCTTCTCTCTTTTGATCAAGTGTTTAATTTTCTTGAAAGATTTTCTCTGACTTTAGTTATTATTGGAGGGGATTTTAACTTTACCCCAACTCTTTATTGGCTAAATCTTATATATCCACTGTTTCAAATAGAGGTATTTCAGTTTATCTAAGTAAACAGTTCAAGGATTTGATCTTGACAGGTAGGTGGAAAATTTCAAACCAAACCAAAATTGAAATTGCATTTTCTTTCCCATCTCAGAATAGAGTTTTTAGACTCAGAATGACCTGTAAGTGTATTGGAATAAGAAATTGATAATATTACAGAGAATATTGCAGTGTCGTTACAGTTTTTACCAATCAGAATGACAGCACTGTATGTGAAATTAGTTAACCGGTTATTTTATTTCATCTGCAAATGATCTATGATAAACAAGATATAAGAGGCAAAACAAAGGGATGTTTGATATTAACTATATTCTAACTTTTTTAGATTCCCCACTGAAAATAGGTATCATTTCTAAATTCTCTTTATTTTTGTATGTTAGAACTTTAAGAAATAAGACAAGAATGGAAAACATCATCACCTCTGAAATTAGCAAAGCCAGTCCCTGCTCCCCTGTGCCCCAAACTCTGGGCGACTACCCTTTTCATAAGTATTAAGGAGTAACAGACATTTCCCACTGTTACTGTGTCTCCAAGAAACCCATAGGAATTTTAGATCATAGACAAATATTTAATGTATACAGTTCCACAAATCTGTTCTGAGTTATGAAGCTAATGATATGTAGATGGGCTCTTAAATTTGGTTTCTCTGCTCTGTATCCATATAGCAATTTATTAGCCTTAGTCATAGAACCTGAAGTGGATAATAATGGAAACTCAGAGGCCCTTGGTCTGCTCCCTTGAATTCAAAGGAACTCCCTTCCTTGTAAGCGTCTCCCTTGGAGTTCTAGGCTCCCAAAATAAAACCAATCCAAGTGCGTTTCAAGGGGCCTTTCCTACATCACACAAACAAATGCAGAACATTAGTTCAATTAACCTCCTCCTACCCTTCCTCAATTATTTTCTACTATTTTGATAATGAAGTTTCTATAGGATGGTATTGGAGGGATGCAAAGGCAAGGATAGGATACAAATCTTTTAGGTGACTAAAGGTTGACCAGGAATTCAGTTGAACAAAAGATACAGCTGAATTAGCTGGTGTTTACTGACCCTACAGGAAAGAAGTTGTGATGGATGGGAGCTTTGACTTTATTATTCTAAAGTCACATATCTTAGAATACTTAAACGGAATAATTAAATGGAGTTTTACACATACAGATATGAAAACAAGACAGGCTTAAAAAAGGGACCTACCAGCCTTGAGCATATCCCGTTAAAAGTCAGCTAATGCCTTATGAGAAACTTTGAGATTGACTAGTGTTCCAGCTCTGTTTCCAGTGGGACAGCTGCACTCTGCTACGCTTTTCCTTTCCCAGTATATGAGAGTAGACTCTGGATCAGCAGTACCTATGGGGAAAAAAACCAGCAAGTAGTGTCCTTAAAAGAAATAGAGCATCAGGCTTAAGAAACAGGGTGCTTCTCTTGGCATGTCAGTTAAAGTTGCCAGCATGTGCTTTTATGCTAGCAGAAAGATACATTTGCCATAGCCATACAAGTTCCTTGCAGCTTTTGAGTTTATACCCTTTGCCTACATATTGTGATGGGGCAAGGCTAGATGGCTACAGTAAAGTACTGAGAAACAGGTATGTTAGCCTATTGGCATCCCAGGGGTGGGCGGGCGAAGCCCGCCCATTTCTAAAGGACCTCCCTCCA
>NC_133775.1:33619408-33634871 GCF_003597395.2 Chelonoidis abingdonii
AAAAAGGAGCTCACNTCCCAACTCCTGATCAGACATAGGAGGAGCTGACCCAGACTGTGGGTTCCACAAGAGGGGAAGATCACTGAGGTGAACAAATCCGCCAATAAACACAGGACCCACCAAGGTAGAGGAGGAACTTTGTCACAACATATAAATATTTTTTCACAGTTATCACTTTTAAAAAGTCCTAATCAGCCTTAGCATAGGACAGACTTTCTCTAACACTTTATTTTTCTAATCTCAAAGGCTCAAATGAGATGTGTGGAGAATCTTTTCATACTGTCCTTCACACTTACATTTGAGTTTTCTACGCTGAGCAAGCCATAGGCTGTTGCTCTGAAACAGAGGACATTAATAGTTCAGAAAAAATAAATCCCAGCAAATTAATCACCATGCTTCTTCATGGGCCAAATTCAAATCAGCAGCCAGCATGTGAGGCAGACCATCTTTGTACACACAGTCTTACTGATAAGGATATTAGTCATTCATTGAGTCTGGCTTTGACAACTGGGTCCTACTCTGTTAATAACTTCAAATGTTACCAAAGGTCTCTCTGTGTTAATATTCTCATGAAAACTGACCATTGGCAGATACAAAGTCATGTATCGACTGTCTGATTCCATCAGCAGCCTCTCAAGCCACTCTTTGTCAGCTAGTCATCTTCCTAGTGAAGATGTATCTGTTTCATGCATCTTGCTTTATAACCTGTTTTATTGATTCAAAAACTGCATTAAACCCATAATCATCACACCAGAATCCAATGTAATAATCAATGAGGAGTCAGTGAATTCCACATGTGTTAGAGACCCAAAAATTTGGATAATTCATAGTGCCATCCCTTTCAATAATGACCCTCGCCTTCCCTTGGAAAAGCTATTTGAGATCCACAGATAAAAAGTGCCATGCAAGAGCTAAGTATTATTTTATCATTATTTAGCAAGTTAGCCGGCTCCTAGACCCCAGTCATCCCATCCGTTATAGTGCAGGGGGGACAGGAGAAGGTGGAAGCAGTGCTAAATGTAGGCCAAAAGGATGCAAAGTGCCTCAAAACTCCTTTGCTCTGTTGCTCCTGTGAGGGCAATAGGTATAGGACAGCTTTATAGCACTTAATGCTCTGGAAGCACAGAGCAAGGTGAGTGGCTTCAGGACAAGGAGATGTGGACGGATGAGAAACGATACTATGTTCTCTTCCCTCTCCCCCAACAAAGCATGCTCAGAAAAGACACAAATGGAGTGTAAAGTTAAGCATAGTTCAGCTTCTCAGTTGCTCAGATACTTGGTTAACGATCATGCTAGAAGAACCTATATAGAATAGAATACTTTAATTTATGGAGTTGACAACATGCACCATAACAGCCATGGTGGCTCTCTAGGAAGTTGCAGTGAATTTCAGCATAAAAAGGCAGCAAATACCAGTTCTTTTGGTCACCTCTCATTCATCTCCTTCCTTCTTACTGGGTAAAATCCTGGTACTCCTGAAGTCAGGATGTAGCCCATTAATAGGGAAGGAGTTGATGAAATCCAGCCTCATTCCTTCTCTTCACAAATCCCACTAGCTACCAATAGTTTTGGTTTCCTGGATTCTTGCTCTTTATAGCAGTGAGTGACTGCAGAATGCTGTTTGAATCCCCTTTATTTTGCAGTGTTTACAGGCAGCGTGTGTCAGTGATGTATCTATGCAGCCTGAAATAAATAGTGGTTGCTTCCTTCAGTTCCAGTTATGCCCCAAGAAAGAGAAAAGGTTACATTAGGGAAGATAAGAGAAAAGAGAGCTCCACTTACAGGTCAGTTTCAGGTATTACTGAATGAAGGGCTAGCAACTAAGTAGTTGCATGATTGTCTTCTTGTGAGAATAGTATGTCAGCTCCAGGCACTTAACTGGTACCCAGGGAAACCACTGTTTTCCCTGACCAAGCATTCCTCATGGCCATGTCTATGGTCATACTATGGCATTTCAGTAAAGAGTGCTTTGTATAAGCAGTATTTGCCCCACCTAACTGTGCTGTGGGCCAGAGCCTCAGCTGCTGTAAATCAGCATAGCACCATTGAATTGAGTGAAGTGTGTCATGTGATCAGCTAAAGATCTGGCTCTGCATTCACTGTTAAAGGGGGGCGGGGGAGAAGGGGGAATGTTTTTTTGTTCTCCTCCAGTCATGCCTCTGCAGCTAAATTAGGGTTTAATCCAGGGGGTGGAGGGGTGGTCTACTCATCATGTCACAAGAGGCACTGAAGACCTTGTAGAATCAGGCCCTCATAAACAGTGATCCGGATTCTGCAAAAGAATCTATCCACCACTGAGGTCAATGGGATGCCAAGCAAGCATGTCAATCTAGGTGGGCAGATCCCTTTGCAGAACCAAGATCAATGCTGGGATCTCAAACCTCTTTGTCAGGCATATTACCACATCGCTTCTTTCTAGACTCAAGTAGATTACTGCAATAGACGCAAGTATGTTTAGTTTTTAACGACACATAAAGACTCTGCCTAGAATCTGTCAAACAACCATACTGTCTGATCTAATGGCATGCAAACAGTGTGTGCTACATTGCTTAAAATGGAACTCAGGTTACTTTTTCATTGCTACTAGAGCACGTATTGCTGGAGATGAAAGCAACTGTCTCAGAAGAGCAAGTATGACATCTGGTATGTAGTACCAAAAATAAATCTTTAACTTCCTCTCATACCTGCCAAACCCACTCCAAGGAAATAAACCTAGGAAGTATCACAAATACACACTAACCTCTGATTTCAAAGGGAGAGCTGACCTATTTTTTTCCTACAAAATCTTTTTGATAAAACGAGTAGAAGATGTCCTGTGTGAACAAAAATTCAAGGAAAACTCTGCCCATTTTGTTAAAAAATGAAAGGATGTGCGGCCTAATATTTGTATCAGGTATTTATGCTATTATAACTGTCCAGTAGCCCCTCATGCTAGACATTGCTCAAGCAGAATAAAAGGACAGTCTCGGATTTAAAGTAGATTTATATTAGTGATTTTTTTTAAAGACTGTGTAATTCACACACAAACAGTAGGATATTATTAGATTATTTTCTCCACTCATATTTCTGAAATAAGTATTCTATTTATCCTTTAAATAGCTGCAACTGACTTATGAGAGGGGACAGTAGTTTAATGGAGAAGACGATCCACTTACAGAAAAAATAATTTAATATTTTTTCCCATTTGCAAGCTAAGCTGAAGAAACATTCTCAGTGTGTATATCAGACTAAAAAAATTGGAAATCTGTCTTGGCTATTGCATTTAGATCATACTATAGGGTTTGCAGTGGCATCAAAAAGGTAATAGCTAAAATAAATTTTCAGTAATGTAAACAAGACACACTTGGTAATTGTCCCTGAACTGATCGCTCACCTGCTTTTATTACTACTTTCTTCATTCTCCTTGTCTTTGGTTTCTTGCTCTTGTCGTTAGTCAGTTATGTGTAGGCATCTACTTCGCATATTCTATATGAAAATGTAAATGTTAGTGAAAACAGTGAGACAACTGCATGCAGCTTCTTTATCTCATGTACGTTTGACACTAACATGTCAAATACAAAAGCTTTCCATTGCATCTTCTCAAAAGCAATTGACAGTCTATTTTTTGTAATGTGGATTACATTTTTACCAGCAGGTGGCAGCTCCCTGTAATTTTTAATGAGTTTCTTTGTGAACAAATGACTTAAAGTTTTAAATGTTTTGTAAGAGCCTCAAGCAGCGCTTCATTTGTTCCACGGCTTGCCCAGGCTGAGCCCGGGCACCTCTAGGGTTGGCAGTTCATAGCCCTGGCACCTCTGGGCTTACTGCATCAGTTATGAATGTAAAAAAATTGCTTGAGCCCAGGTACCTAAATGCTTGAGCCCCGGCATGTCTTTCATTACAAATTAAGCACTGGCCTCAAGTTATCATTAATTTCAAAGTTAATTTTTTAACCATTCCTGCTTACAATTCAAGGCTATAGCCATTCCTTTTAAAGACTGTTGTTAACCCAGCCCAAACACAAGTTTTGTTTGTCTGAGAATGGATTCATCCAGCATCTTTGGGCTTTATCTAGCCCCAAATAATCACCATTGTTGTTCTTCCTTAGAAGCACGCTTGATATGCTTCTAATGCTGTGCCTGCACTGGGGATTCTTGTACAATGTTGCTAATACCACTGGGGTACCACTGGTAGGAGGAATGTGAATAGTGTGAATGTATCTGAGAAGCCTGCTTCTGAGCAATGTTAAGTATCACTGCTAAGAATGCTGGCACACACCTGACCCAGCTGCTGTACTAGTGCTTCCACCACTGCTGTCCATCACCTGCAGCTGATCCAGTCTTAGCCCTGGTCTACACTACAAGGTTAGGTTGATTTTAGTCGCTTTAGGTCGATTTTATAAGCAATGCGTCTACACAACCAGCCCCGTTCTGTCAACCTAAAGGGCTCTTAACGTTGACTGGTGTACTCCTCCCTGGCGAGGGGACTAGCGCTAAAATCAACCTTGCTGAGTTGAATTTGGGGTAGTGCAGATGCAATTTGACGGTATTGGTTTCCGGAAGCTATCCCAGAGTGCTTCAATGTGACCACTCTGGACAGCACTTTCAACTCCGATGCACTACCCAAATACATAGGAAAAGCCCCGGGGAAATTTTGAATTTCATCTCCCGTTTTGTCAGCGTGGTGAGCTCAGCAGCACAGGTGACCATGCAGTCCCCCCAGAATCGCAAACAAGCTCCAGCATGGACCGAACGGGAGACACTGGATCTGATTGCTGTATAGGGGGAAGAATCTGTGCAGGCCAAACTCTCTTCAAAAAGAAGAAATGCAAATATATATGCCAAAATTGCACAGGGCATGGTGGAGAGAGGCTACAACAAAGACACACAGCAGTGCCACATGAACGTTAAGGAGCTCAGGCAAGCCTACCAAAAGACAAAGGAGGCAAATGGTCTCTCCGGGTCAGAGCCCTATAACATGCCGCTTCTATGATCAGTTGCATGGCATTCTGGGGGGGGGGACGGGGACCTACCACTATCCCACCACTGTCCGTAGACACCTGCAAATAAGGAGTCTCACACAACAGGGAGAAGGATTTTGTGGATGAGGAAGAGGAGGACAAGGACAATGCGCAGCAGGCAAACAGAGAATCCATTCTCCCTGGCCGCCAGGACCTTTTCATCACCCTGGAGCCAATACCCTCCCAAGGTGGGTTCCTGGACCCTGAAGCCAGAGAAGTCACCTCTGGTGAGTGCACATTTGTAACTACAGTACAGGGTTTAAAAGCAATTGTTTAATGTTTGATTTACCCTGAAGAATCGGGATGCATTTGCGGCCAGTACAGCTACTGGAAACGTCTGTTAACGTGTCTGGGGATAGAGTGGGAATCCTCCAGGGACATCTCCATGAAGCTCTCCTGGAGGTACTCTGAAAGCCTTTGCAGAAGTGGATGCCTTATTTCATCCTCCACGGTAGGACTCTTTACCACATCAAGCCAGTAGCAAGTAGTCTGGAATCATTGCAGCACAAAGCATGGCAGCAAATGGTCCTGGGTTGAGGTCACATTCAAGCAACATTCGGTCTATATCTTCCTGTGTTAGCTTCAGGAGAGTGATATTATTCATGGTCATCTGGTTGAAATAGGGGAATTTTTGTAAGGAAACAGTAAAAGGACCCCATTCATGCTGGGCTGTTTGCGCTTGGCTAAAAGGGATCATCCCTGAGAATAGCCATGCGGTGGGAGGAGGGGTGAAGGAATCATCCCAGAGAATAGCCACATGGTGGGGTGGGAGGAGGGGTGTGCTGCATATTCACCCCAAAACCACAGCCCCTCCTTTTAAATGGCAAACCGAACCAGAATTGTTTACTATGGGAAAGGAGGGCGCTGCAGTTTGAACCATTCCCACGTTATGAAGGCAGAAGCAGCCAACCTTGCATACCCTTTGGCTTAGCATGGCTGCTTGGAAACCGAATTCTGTTGCCTAGCCATGTGTGATGTGTCACCGTACCAGCAGGCGCTCAGTATAAAAAGGCAAAATGCGACCTTGTACCTAAAGCACATGTGCTGTCTGCTGTGAATTGCTTGATTCACTGTGAAAAAGTCTCCCTTTTGTTCTCAGAAATGTATCTTCTTAAATTCTACTCTCCTCTTTTATCTCCCCGCAGGTGCAAATCTTTCTATGCTCCCCCTATCATCTCCATCCCAGAGGTTATTGCAGATTAGAAGGTGAAAAAACCGCACTCGCGATGACATGTTTTCTGAGCTCATGCAGTCCTCCTGCACTGATAGGGCACAGCTGACTGCATAGAGGCATTCAGAGACAGAGGCCAGGAAAGCATTAAGTGAGCGCGATAAGAAGACCCAAGAGGCGATGCTGAGGCTAATGGGGGAGCAAACAGACATCATCATTCGTCTGGTGGAGCTGCAGAAAAGGCAACAAGAGCACAGACCACCGCTGCATCCACTGTATAACCACCTGCCCTCCACCCCAAGTTCCATTTCCTCCTTACCAAGACACCCAAGAACGCAGGGGGGCTCCAGGCACCCAGCCACTCCACTCCAGAAGATGGCCCAAGCAACAGAAGGCTGTCATTCAAACAATTTTGATTTGTAGTGTGGCTACAATAAGCAATGTGGCCTCGTCCTTCCCTCCTCCCCCACCCCACCCGGGCTACCTTGTCAGTTATCTCACTTTTTTTTAATAAAGAAAGAATGGATGGTTTCAAAACAATAGTGACTTTATTTCCAGCCGCGATCAAAGGGGGCAGGGGGCTTGGCTTACAGGGAATTAAAATCAGCAAAGGGGGCGGGTTTGCATCAAGCAGAAACACACACAACTGTCACACCGTAGCCTAGCCAGTCATGAAACTGGTTTTCAAAGCCTCTGATGTGCAGCACGGCTAGCTGTGCTCTTCTAATCACCTTGGTGTCTGGCTGCTCAAACTCAGCCGCCAGGTGGTTTGCCTCAACCTCCCACCCCGCCATAAAGGTCTCTCCCTTACTCTCACAGACATTATGGAGCACACAGCAAGCAGCAATAACAATGGGAATATTGGCTGCACTGAGGTCTAACCTAGTAAGCAAACAGCGCCAGCAAGCTTTTAAATGTCCAAAGGCACATTCTACCACCATTCCGCCTATAGTTGAACTGCTCCTTACCACTGACCAGGCTGCCTGTGTACGGCTTCATGAGCCATGGGAGCAAGGGGTACGTTGGGTCCCTGTAGGGAGGGGCCCCCCTCCCCCTCGCTCCTGAAGGGAATAGGCCGGAAAACCTGCGGCCCCAGGCGGAGGCCCAGCCGCCTATCCCCGCCCCCCCCCCGGAAGTTAAGGGGCGGGACAGGAAGTATAAAAGCCCTGCCCCAGCCCTCAGTTAGGAGGAGGCTGCCAGAGAAGGCAGACGCTGAGCCCCGAGCTCCCGCTGGGCCCAGCTTACCCCGCGCCCGGTATCCGGAGGGGTACTGGCCTGACCTCCCCTGGGGCCAGTCTACAAGTCGGCACGGAGCGACCCATGCATCAGCTCGGCGTGTGAGGACTGGACAGACGCCCAAACCCCCGTACCACCGCAGGACTTAGGACCGGAAGCCGGCCATGAACCTCGTTAGCCATATGGAGGAGTGATTGGATCCTCCCCGAGCTATGAGGACCTAGGTTGGGAACCCCCGGACGATGCTGGCGAAGAGCAGGTACCCGGAGGGGGGAGGTTGGAAGTGGCCCGGGGGCAGCCAACTCCCGTCTGGCTGCAGACTCGCCTGAGCCCATGTCAGTGTGTTTCAGTCAGGATCCCCCGCTGACCGTCAGCGGCGTTGACCGCTGCTAGGGCCCCGGGCTGGAACGCAGTGGAGTGGGAGGGCCTGCGTTCCCCCTGCCATCCCTTTAAGGGTGGCAGACTCCCCACTTCCTTTGCCTAAGGAGACCACCTACAGTGGTTGCCTTACCTGCTCAGCCCCTGCTGAAGGGCCTGAGCTCAAACTGTGTGTTGCCCTGCCCTGCCCAAGGGCCTGGGCTCAACTATATACTGGTGCCTTACCTGCTCAGCCCCTGCTGAACGGCCTGAGCTCAGACTGTGTGTGGCCTTGCTTGTTTAACCCAACCGGAAGGCCGGAGCGTGGTGAGCCGGCGTGGCTCCCCTCCCCTCCCTGATGGAGGGTTGAGCCCCGGTCACGCTCGACTACAGTCCCCAAGGATAACTTTTGGCATTTCAACAGCCCTAGTGGTAATTTTCTGGTCTTGCAGCTGCTCAAACAGCCCGGAGTTCCTAAAGATGCGAGCATCATGCACCTTTCCTGGCCATCCCACCTTGATGTCAGTGAAACATTCCTTGTGATCCACCAGTGCTTGCAGCACCATTGAGAAGTACCCCTTGTGGTTTACGTACTGGTTGTCAAGGTGGTCTGGTGCCAAGATAGGGATATGCGTTGCGTCTATAGCCGCACCACAGTTAGGGAACCCCATTGCAGCAAAGCCATCCACCTGCACAATTCACGAGTCACTACCCTTGTTAGCAGAAGGTCAGTGATTGCATTGGCTACTCGGATCACCACTCACTTCTCAACTGTCAAGGCAGCTCTCATCTTGGTATTCCTGAACTTCAGGGTGGGAGGAAGCAACTCACCAAGTTCCAGGAAAGTGGCCTTACGCAAGCAAAAGTTTCGCAGCCTCTGGGTATCATCCCATACCTGCAACACTATGTGGTCCCACCAGTCTGTGCTTGTTTGCCAGGCCCAGAATCGGTGTTCCACTGTATCAACCTGTTCCACTGATGGCATGATATCCCAATTGGCACATCCCATGCGTTCAGGAACATCTGTGTCCATGTCCTCCTCACAATCGTTCTCGTGCTGGCGGCTCCTAGCCAGATTCTTCACATATTGCAGGATAATGTATGAGGTGTTTACAAGGCTCACAACAGCAACAGTGAGCTGAGTGGGCTCCATGGTTGCCATGCTATGGTGTCTGCACAGGTAAACCAGGAAAAAAGGTGCAAAACGATTGTCTGCTGTTGCTTTCATGGAGGGAGGGAAGGAAGGAAGGAGGGAGAGGAGACTGACGACATGTATCCAAAACCACCTGCGACAATGTATTTTCCCGTTCAGGCATTGGGAGCTTAACCCAGAATTCCAATGGTCAGTGGAGACTGCCAGGACTGTGAGAGAGCTACCCACAGTGCACTACTCCATGAGTTAACGCTAGCCACGGTATTGAGGATGCACTCTGATGACTTAATGCGCTTAGTGGGAACATACACAATTGACTGTATAAAATCGTTTTCTAAAGATCGACTTCTATAAAATTGTCCTAATTTCATACCCTTAGCAACACTGGGGAATTTTTGCCAAAAAAACCTAGCATGAATGCAGCCTAAGGGAGGGCTTTCAGGAATTCTGCAGCTGCCCAACATTGCCAAAAGAACTAATGTGCATACTGTGGTGTACACCAAGGGCTGGAAAGCAGTGCATGCTGTTTCACTGATTTTTTTTTTTTTTTTTTTAAAAGGCCAGGAGGGACAATTAGAATAATAATGTCTGCTCTGCTGCGTGACAGGCCATAGATTTTCATCCAATTATCCCTGAATTGAGCCCAGTAACTAGTGGTTGACTAAAACATATCTTCCAGAAAGGCATCCAGCCTTTAAAGATGTCAAGAAATGGCATATCCACCACTTCCTTTACTCATTTGTTCCACTGGTTCATCATCCTTACTGTTGTTCTGCTTCTTATTCTTACACACACACAGACAGCTGCAATGGCACAGGAGCCAGCAAACAGAGCTGTAAACAGGAGAGTTTCAGTGGGAATTTGCGGGGGAGACTAAGAGACCTAGGCAGAGGAATTGTCAGGCTAGTGAATGGAGTGGGTGGTGTTCTGCCGGTGTTCTGGTGCCTGTGGGGGGTTTGTTTTGCTGGAGGTGGTGGTGATTTGCTTTGATTTGTTTTTCCTGGACTAACAGGTTTTAGGTGGGAAGGCTATGACCAATAGAGAGGCAGCTGTGGAAGACACAATGAGGATGACTGGATGTGGAAGCTGCGGCATGTACATGATCCTGGAGGGGGTACTTGAAAAGAGTTTCATCTGCATGAAGTGCTGTGTGATAGAACTGATGGAAGAAAAGATCTGAAGATTGGAGATGCAGGTGGAAACTCTGGTTGAGTTTAGAAGGGGGGTCGAGCAGATGATGGAGCAAAGACATGAGGAGGCTGAAGGGAAAAGCTCAGACTTGCAGATAGAAGCAGGACCAAAGAATTCTGACAGGAGACTGCCGGGTGAGGAAAGTGGACAGTGGAAGCATGTGACTAAGAGAGCCAGGCAGAGGAAAAGACGAGCCAGTGAAGGACAAATAGAGCTCAGGAACAGGTTTGCGGAGTTGGAAAATGAAGAAGGGCACAGCAGGTGGTCACTGAAGGTGAAAGGGCAAGGAAGAAGAGAAGAGCAGCTAGTCTCATAGGAAGAGGGGAAGAGTCAATGGAGACAACACCAAATATGAGCCCCAGGAGGATGCGGGATGGGTTGCGGAGGATTGCAAAGCACACTAGAAATCGAGAGGACTTGCAGCCAAAGGGAACGGGATAGACCAGAGAATTGCACCATCACCAGGAAAGGCAGGTCTATGTGACTGGGGACTCCTTACTGAGAAGGATAGACAGGCCTGTAACTAGAGCTGATCTGGAGACCAGAAAGGCGTGCTGTCTACTGGGTGCTAAGATACAGGATGTGGACCTGATGCTGAAAAGGATCCTAATGGGAGCAGGAAAGAATCTGCTGATTGTCTTTCATGTGGGAACAAATGATACAGCTAGATTCTTGCTGGAACATATCAAGGCTATGCCAGGCTGGGGAAGATACTTAAGGAAATTGAGGCTCAGGTGATCTTCAGTGGGATTCTGCCTGTTCCTAGAGAAGGGCAAGAAAGGTGTGACAAGATATGGCGATCGACAGATGGCTCAGGCAGTGGTACTATAAGGAGGGCTTTGAGATGTATGGCCACTGGGAAGCATTCATGGACAGAGGACTGTTCTCTCAGGATGGACTTCACCTGAGTAAGGAGGGAAATAGACTTCTAGGATGGAGGCTGGCACAACTGATTAAGAGAACTTTAAACTAGGAATTTGGGGGAGATGATTGGGAGATGTCCAGGTAATCTCCATGCTGGAATTTAACATTGAGAGGGAAGAAAATGAAGTAAGAAAGGATACAGCCATGGGTGGGAGAATGCACATAAGGAGGCAGGGTAGTGTAGATACAAGTCTAATAGGTGATACTGGTGGTAGAATGTCTGTGCCTAGTTGGGTAAAGAAGGTCAGTGAAGCCAAACGGCAAAAATGAAGATGTTTGTACACTTATGCAAGGAGCCTAGTTAACAAATGGAGGAACTAGAGCTACTACTGCAGGAAGTGAAACCAGATATTATAGGGATAACAGAAACATGGTGGAATAGTAGTCATGACTGGAGTACAGGTATTGAAGGCTATGTGTTGTTTACGAAAGACAGAAATAAAGGCAAAGGTGGTGGAGTAGCATTGTATATCAATGATGAGGTAGACTGTAAAGAAATAAGAAGTGATGGAATGGATAAGACAGTGTGTGTCTGGTCAGAAGTCACATTGGGAAAGAAAGCTACTAGAGCCTCCCCTGAGACAGTGCTTGGGGTGTGCTACAGATCGCCAGGATCCGATTTGGATATGGAAAGAGACCTCTTTAATGTTTTTAATGACGTAAACACTAATGTGTGATCATGGGAGACTTTAACTTCCCAGATATAGACTGGAGTACAAGTGCTAGTAATAATAATAGGGCTCAGATTTTCCTGGATGTGATAGCTGATGGATTCCTTCATCAAGTTGTAAAGAACCACCAAGAGGGGAAGCCATTATAGATTTGCGTTTTGGGTGAGTAGTCGAAGGACCTTCCATAAATAAATGGTTGTAGGGGACACCTTGGTTCGAGTGGATCACCGAGCTAATTCAGTTAATAGAATGGACAGGATAAACAAAAATCAGGTCTGGGAGTACTGGAAGGGTTTTTTATTAATCAAAAGGCTTAACTTAAAGAATAAGGAAATTACGTTGGGAAATTTTATTGGACTGAAGAACTTGTGCGATCTAAAAGTGGAGGAGCCCTGGAAGTACTTCTCAAGTAAAGGACCTCGGAGTGTCGTTATGATACCAGGATGACTAAAGCCCAATGTGACATGGCTGTTCAAAAAGTTAATGCGTCTGTGGGATGGATCAGGCAAGGTATTCCCCAGTAAAGGATAAAGGAGGTGTTAGACTGTTGAGACCTCAATCTGGAATATTGTGTGCGAGTTTCTGGTCTCCATGTTAAGAAGAATGAATGTCAAAGCTGGAATAAGGTAGAAGACGGGCCACTAAGGATTATCCGAGTGAATGGAAAACCGTCTTATGAAAAGGAGACCTCAAAGGGCTGTGAGCTTGTTTAGCCTGGCCAAAAGAAGGTCATGCAGGGGGATACTGATTCGCTCTTTATACAATATCATCAGAGGGCATAAATATCAGGAGGGAGAGGAATTATTTAAGCTTAGTACCACAATCGTGCGAGCAACAAAAACAATGGATATAAACAGGACATTAGAAAGTTTAGGCTTGAAAATTAGACGAAAGGTTTCTAACCATTAGAGGAGTTAAGTTCTGGAACAGCCCTCCAAGGGGAGTAGTGGGGGCAAAAGACACATCTGGTTTCAAGACTAAGCTTGATAAGTTTATGGAGGGGATGGTATGATGGGAAGCCTAATTTTGACAATTAACTGATCTTTGATTATTAGCAGGGAAATATGCCCAATGGTCTGTGATGGGATGTTAGATGGGGTGGGATCTGAGTTACTACAGAGAATTCTTTCCTGAGTGCTGGCTGGTGAGTCTTGCCCACATGCTCAGGGTTTAACTGATCACCATATTTGGGGTCAGGAAGGAATTTTCCTCCAAGGCAGATTGGCAGAGGCCTTGCTCTGCAGCATGGGGCACGGGACACTTGCTGGAGGATTCTCTGCACCTTGAGGTCTTTAATAATTTGAGGACTTCAATAACTCAGACATCGGTTAGGGGTTTTTTACAGGAGTGGGTGGGTGAGATTCTGTGGCCTGCATTTTGCAGGAGGTCAGACTAGATGATAATGGTCCCTTCTGACCTTAAAGTCTGAGTCTATATTAACAGCTGGATTGAGCTCTGAGGCTCAGCCTATTAGTGCCCATGTGTGTCTGTGCAGTGCCAGGAGGAGTCTAGAGATGGAATAGTTACTCAGAATCACAATTGCATCTCTGCTGCAGATGCAAAGTAATTTAGTACAGCTTACTTCCCTCCCATAAGCCAGCTCTGCCCCCTCCCTGTCCTCCTATTCTAGGAAAGAGTATTGGACATACAACCCCCTGCTCTCCACCATCATTGTCTGCACCTGAGCTGCAAGGCAAGGAGCCCCAACACAGTACTCACAGAATGAGGGGAGTCTAAATCTCCCTTCCTCCCCTGCTCAGCTGAATTAGGGAGAGTCACAGTCTGGACCTAAAGAGTTATTGTGTGCATCTTCCCAGGGATTTCCCAAGGCCAGTGCCAATAGGATGGCACTGGAACTTGCATAGCTAGCACCATTTATTCCCCTTTGCATAGTTATAGCAGTGCAGGGCAAGATGTAACCCATGGTATTCAAAAGGTATTGGAAGCAACATTACACCAATTTTCCCTGTTCCCACTAACTGACATTTCACAGGATGAGGGCAAATTATTCACTATTTCAATCATGTAATACATAAAGAGGAAGGCTGAGAAAGGTTGGTCTGAATCTGTAAATTAGTCCTGGAAACTCACATCCCTAATTAGAAATCAATAGTTATGGACCATATTCTTCCCCACCACCGGTGCTCCAGCCACATTTCAAGGCCATAAAGAGGTCACAAGAGACCAGGGGAAAATTCCCCCGCTGCAGGGGCAATGTAGGCTTAACACCACCAGCCATATATTGCTCCCTCACAGTGTAGGGGACATAGGCAGAAGGTGGTTTGCTCAGATTGTTCATCACTATGGGCATTCTGGATTGTAGAGCACAGACTACTCAGGAAAAATTGCCATAAGCTAGCAAAATTAGGATCTTATTGGAATTCTAGGGGCTGACAGATTGTGCAGTTGGAGTGACCAAGACAGCTTCTTTTAATCTGCTTCTGGTCAGTATATTGTGATCCTTCCTACTGGATGTGGACATTGGTACTGTTATCCATGGCTTTGGCTCTTCAAGCCTGGATTACTACAATGTGGCCAGCATGGAGTGACACCGTAAATCAGCTCAGAAACTGAAACTCATGCAGGAGGCAGCAGCCTGTTTATTAAACAATGTTGTTCACTGTGAGCTTTTCTCTGAACTTGCACTGGCTGCCTGTTGGTTTCTGGGTAGAGACTAAGGTGTTAGTTCTGACTTGAAAATTAGGCACTTCATGTCGCAACTTGGGCACCCAAAAATGGAGTCTCCCGAAAGAACTGAACACTTTTGAAAATGTAGGCCTTAGTGCCTATGCCAGAGCTGGCAATAAAATATATTGTAGGAGAACAGGATTGGGCCATTTGTGTACAAAGGGAGAAACCATTCATCCAAAACATCCCTCAGATAGTGAAGAATCAGCATTATAACTCACATGTTTTTGCGGGGGCGGGGGGGAGGAGAAGAAGGCATCATCCAACAGAAGTAGAGCAAAAGCCATCTTCTTTCCTAAGGGAAACATGAACATAGGACACAGGATACAGTGCTGGAAGGGAACTCCTTGGTCATCAAGTCCCCTGCTATCAGAGGCAACCTCATCATGTAATCTTGTACATTAATGTATTAAACTCCATCTTAATAGTAGTTGTCATAAACAGATAGCTAAGGGTTAATGTTTCTTTTACCTGTAAAGGATTAACAAAGGGAACTACACACCTGACCAGAGGACCAATCAGGAAACCTGTGTCGTCTTTTGTCTCCTCCGTGCACGCTCTCCTGAGAGTGATGATTGGATGAAACTTTCTCTCTTTCAGCTGTCTGTATATATCTCTGTTTGCCCCACCTAGTTGTAAGTACAGTGATATACAACGATCCTCGACAGTGTATGTGATAAATGGACAGTATACCCCCATGACGGTCATTGTGTGTGGTTTTTTTTTTTTGTTTTACATGTGTTTTTAGGTATGCGTGAATGTTTTTTAAATTGCAATTCTGTATTTGATCGTCGTCTTCTTTCCCACTTCCTCCTGAGCTCTGCTCTTCTTGATTTTGAGAGATCAGTCGGATAAACAGATGAAAGAAAGACAATAAATCTATCTCACGCGAATATCTTTACACAGCATGTTTAATATACAAAAAACAATAGAATGTTACTGTCTTTCTACCGTTGTACTTACAACTAGGAACAGAAGATTACAGAAGCTTCGAAGAGAGAAAGTTCACTCTCAGAGCCGAGAGACAAAAGACACACACCCCAAAAATCCTCCCTGAGCTTTGAAAATCTGGT
>NC_133775.1:33646525-33683442 GCF_003597395.2 Chelonoidis abingdonii
GGGGTCCCCCTAGGGAAGGTTTTGGGGAGACCAGAGTGAGCCAAACACTGGAAATTTTTGGCTGGTGGCAGCGCTATCAGATCCAAGCTGGTAATTTAAGCTTGGAGGTTTCATGCAGGCACCCACATTTTGGACTCTAAGGTTCAGAATTAGGAATTATGCTTATGATAGTAATTAGGTTGTTTGCCCCCACTACTCCTATGGGAAGGTTGTTCAAAGAACCTATAAAAACCCAATAGCCTATTAGCAGTCGGTGAAATACTGAAAAGTCCTTGTTTAACTTTTGCCCAATGAAGAGCTGAAAAAGGACTTCAGAAGCTGGCCCAGTGTCAAAGAAGATCTTTGAACAAATACCATATTCATCTATAGTAAGGGATGTCTTTAATCAGCCATGAGAGGTGGCCAAATTCAGGAATAATTTCTCCACTAAGGATCATCTATTATATACAATAATATGGGCATGCAAATATACTTATCACATAACCGAGGCCTATATATTATAAGAGTTGCAAGCGTTACTAACAAAAGAGACAGAGATACAGAACATTTTTGGTTTCAATTCCTGCTAAGAAAGCTGTTTGTTGAGAACAAGGCTCACGAATGTGGAAGTGAATTTTGCTGGACTAAACCCTTAAAGTTTAAAAGCAAACACAAACACGTCGAGTGAAAAATAAACAAAATATCATTTAATTTAATTTGAGCATCTAAGCAACGGATTCACAAGTCAGTTTAGTGTTTAAAAAAATCTTAGTGCAGTGTCTACAAATGGCTTTAGTTACTTCAGTGACTGTTATAGTCCCATGAGAATAATCTACTCCTAATAAGGACAATTGCTTAGATTTATTACCCCACTGAGGTCTTGTTAAAGATCTAACAAAAGTCCTATTTAAATGAAAAGGACAATAGAAGCATTTAAAGTCAGTACAGGGTTTAATTAATACATGAGCATAGAATGTGTGTATAGATATGAAAAACAAAACCAAATTCAAAAGTTGGTTTGCTGCAAATGATTAGCATAAACTATCCATTTGGCTAGAATAAAAAAAAAATAGGATATTGTAAGAATATTTGAATCTGTTAATAAATAATAGTATTGGTAAATTTACATTAAAAACACATTTTTGCATAAATTCTTAATTTCCCTAGTTTATGGAACATCGCTTGGATGGAATGTGAGATACATTATCTGCTAGAGTGAACAAATCCAAAGGGTACAAGAAGGAGACTGATTTAAATCAATATATTAACATGCACTAGCATTTAAAAAACACTTTGTAATGTTCCCAAAGAGAACATGTACGCTGCAGCAGTGTCAGTGTAGTGCTGCTATAATTCATGCTTCAGTGTAGTCATTATTCACACATGGGAGTATACAATTCCTACAGTCATTTTTCATGCATGAGTAGTTTTAAACCCAAAAATCATTGGCATAAATACACAAGGCACATGTTAACAAAAAAACAACCCATCTTCTTAACCCTGAAAGGGAACTTGAAGATTATATTAATCAGTTTTGATTACAAACCTCTACTGCAGCAAATGTATAAATACCATTTTGTGATCACGTACCTCTACTGCAGGTTTGCACAAACGCATTCTCACCCCTGATGGTTGCATAGGGTCATTTGCTTCTTTCTGCTGTGCCTAGCCAAACAGAGAGATCATGGGAGGGCAGCACACAGAATAATGTCACAAATCTGCCCATCCTCCTCCAAGACTGTAATGTGGGAGCTATGTACCATTGCCATGAAGCCTAAGCAGGAGAGGGTTTGGAGAGAGGTAAGGGGAACAGTTGCTCTGAGTGGCTTGTTCCCCTCACAGGAGAATGTAAATTATAATACAAAAAACCCTGTAACCTACTTCTGCCTTAAGGAGCAATAACTTTTCCTCCATCGCTTTTCCACACCATAGAGCAGGGGTCAGCAACCTCTCAGAAGTGGTGTGCCGAGTTTTCATTTATTCACTCTAATTTAAGGTTTTGCGTGCCAGTAATACATTTTAACATTTTTAGAAGGTCTCTTTCTATAAGTCTGTAATATATAACTAAACTATTGTTGTATGTAAAGTAAATAAGGTTTTTAAAATGTTTAAGAAACTTCATTTAAAATTAAATTAAAATGCAGAGCCCCCCAGACCGGTGGCCAGGACCTGGGCAGTGTGAGTGCCACTGAAAATCAGCTCACTTGCTGCCTTCAGCACACGTGCCATAGGTTGCCTGCCCCTGCCATGGAGCGTGCATTGGTTGGTTGGGGGTGGGGAGACAGCACAGATATAAGAGCCATGCTGCCACTGGCACAGGCAGTCTGGGAGAGGGAATGTGCATAAACTGGCATTCATGGGACAGGGCTTTGTGATTCCTATTTATCTCCAAGCTTTCAGCTACCATAGTGATAAGTGTAGTGCAGAGCTGTAACTAGGTATTTTTCCACCCCAGGCAAGAATACAAAATTGTGCCCTCCCCCAGGGCCGGCTCTGCAGCAGCTCTTTGGCAGCAATTCAGCAGTGGGTCCCTCAGTCCCTGCTGCCAAATTTCTGCCGAAGAATGAATGAAGCGGCGGCGCCAGAGCCTGTGATTTTGGGAGGTTTAACTCATGATTTTTGACTGCTTGGGCTGGTAATGTTGCTTCCAAGATGGTCTTTGGTTCCAGTCCCGTTCTAATCCAGAGAGGGACTCACAGGTTAAGAGATGCGGGAGGTGCTGGATATCAGCAGTGGCCACTAGGGATCACCCTGTGTCCTGAGAATGTTGGGAGTTCAGGTCTGCAGGGCAGGATCAGGGGTGGCAGGTTTGTAGAAATTTTGGTGGTACCCAGAACCCGCCCCTGTCCAAACTCCACCCGCCCACCCCACCTGTCCAAGGCTCTGGGAGGGAGTTTGGGTGAGGGAGGAAGTGTGGGAATGGGAGGGGGTGCGGAGGGAGGGGGTGAAGGTTCTGGGAGGGAGTTTGGGGATGGGAGAGGTGCAGAGGGATGGGGTGCAGGGGTGAGGGCTGTGGGTTGTGGCTGCAAATGAGGGGTTTGGAGTGTGGGAGAGACTCCGTGCAAGAATAGGGGTGAGGGCTCTGTCTGGGACTGGGAATAAGGTGTTTGAGGTGCTGGAGGGGCTCAGGGCTCGGGCAGACAATCAGAGTGCGGAGGGATGAAGGCTCTGGCTGCGACTGGGGATAAGGTGTTTGGGGTGCTGGAGGGGCTCGGCTCAGGCAGAGGGTTGAGGGTGCGGTGGGGGTGAAAGCTTTGATTGGGGTTTGGGCTCTGGGGTGGGGCAGGGCTAGGGATGAGTTTGGGGTACACGCAGGCTGCTCCAGGTCAGGGGCCAGAGGGGAGGACTCCTCCCAGCCCTTTCCCTGCCCACAGCAGCAAGCTCTGGGGGAGGAGCCCCCCTTTCCTGCCCCCCCAACAGCACACTCACCCACTCCACTGTCACTGTATGTGCTCCTAGTGCCCCTCTCAGGTCCAGGAATCTCCCTCACCTTTCCTGTGGTGGGTGCCGGGGGGTGCTGCATACGCCTCCTCCCCTGCTGTTGCCACTGACTGTAGCATCATGGGAGGTGAGGGATGAGGCTGCCTCCTTGCCCAGCATGGGGCAGGAGCGGTGACTACGGGCAGAGGTGGGGGGCTGTGCTGGTGGAGGGTCTCATTGGAAAATGAAAGGGTCTGAGGGGGGAAGGGCAGGCTCAGAGTCAGTCTGCACTGGCAATTGAGATGGGGGCACTAGGACCCTGCGGCAGCAGTTGCTGCAGGTAGGCAGCATGGAGCTGCAGGGGACAGGCAGGGACTGTCTGCTCCAGGGATGAGAAGGTAAGGTGGGAGGGGGAGCAAGTTGGGGCTGTGGGACACTCGGGGGAGGCGCGGGGGGGGCAGCAGGTGGGGTCCAGGGGGGGATCATCCGGGTTATAAATCTCTCTGCCAGCAGCTTTTTTTTTCTTTTCGCTGCTTTCTGCGCCCCTTAGCTGTGTGTGCCCGAGGCAAGTGCCTCACTCTCCTCACCCTTGTTACTGCACTGGTGTATTGTAAAGACTCCATAGGAAGGTGAGGTAATGGTGGCACTCCCCGCTTGCTGATATGTTCTGCAGGGGAAGATGAGGCAGAATGGCAGGTGCCAAGAAACACTTCTATTCTGCTTAGCAACATCTCCTGCAGTTCTGGACATCTAGGGGCTGCTCTTCTGTCTCTGCAGCTCATGAAGGCAGATCAGCATCTTGGCACTAAAGTCTGGCCATGCCCTTTCTCCTCCTGCTTGCTGCCAGATGAGTTACTCACAAGCTATAAAACTTGCATAACATCATTGACAAATATTTCCTGAAATCACAAAATAACTATGTACATTAGGCCAAGGAAGACGGTCATATGGTAATGATTCTACTTAATATCTGACCCTTGACTCATGAATCATCCGGGTAGATAGAATTGTGGGAGATGCTGCTGGAAGAAAGGAAGTTATCAGAAGAAATATTCTGTTCTGCAGCCTGGTGTCTCCCACAATTCTGGATGTCTGGGAAGTAGTGAGCAGTGAACAAATGTAGGGAGTTATGAAACAAAAGCTTGGCAGGAAAGAAGCACTCCCCATTTTGTGAGCTCACTCAAAAGTCTGTATTTCTTCTGGGCCACTCTCTGTAGCACCTTCCTGCCAAAGGAAGCCTCTGAAGAAGACAGAAGGTCCACCTTGTAGTGCATAATGAAAATGTTAGCTTAGACCAAGTGGCCACTTTGCAAATTTCTGAAGTGGACGCACTTGCTTATTCCACCATGAATCCTGTGAAGATTTGTATTAGGCTTCCCCAATACATAGTCTAATCCACCTAATGATGGAGGATTTGGAAACTCTGAGTCCTGCCTTTTTTGGTGGAAGGACACAAAAAGGGAGCCCGATCTTCTTGTGGATACTGTACACTTGAGATAATTTTTAGTGCTCTTTGAACATTCTAAGGTGTGCCATGTCTTTTCCATTTGAATGTTGTGGTTTTGGACGGAACAAAGGACTCACAACCTCTTGGGAAGTGTGGAAAGAGGAATTTCCTTAGGAAGAAAGGATTCTGGTGATCTGAGCACCACACCTTGTCCTCCTGGAACAGGCAGTAAAGCTCCTGTATAGATAAGACTGCCAGCTATGATGCTTACCTGATGGATGTGACAGCTCTAGGAAACAGCATGGGGGAGCTCAGCTTGCAGGGTGAGTGCGCCTGCTTGCAACCTCTCAGTATATGCAGAGTTAACTAGTTGCAGGGTAGGAGAAAGAGTCATAGTCATGCCTCTCGCCTCTTCTTTTGAGCTGGTTCAGGCCAAAGTGGGTGATAGTAGGGAGCTGGCTCTTGGGATACAATAGCATAGCAATTGTAGCCAGTTATTCTGGGTCGGGTGGAGAGGTGGAAAATCTTTGCCCTTTCACTCTCCTGTACACACTTTTGCAGGAGCCAGCCTTAATCTACCCCTCTGTGATCCTGAATGTGTAGATCACAAGATCTCTCCCCAAGATCCTCTAAATTCCTCAAGGCTTGATTCACTAAACTAACTCTGAAGAGAAATTTTTTACTATCTAAAAGTCATATCCATTTGTGGAGAAGGTGGAAGTTTTTCTGGGAAATGGTGCTTAATCATTAATGTCTAGCTATCTCTGCCAACAGGGCAGCCACCAGTGTAAATCTTTTTATTTAGACTTTAAATCAGTTGCCTTCTTATATAATACAATATTTAGTAAGAAGGTTAACAAAATTCTGTCTCATCTGATCATAAAATACAGTAAATTCTTAAATCCATTTTTATTATTTACCTACTCAACCTCTTGTAGCTATCACTAGTCTACTGTAAGTGCTCGGAATTCAGCAGAAATCCTGCTTTTAGCAAAAAAGTCAGTGTCTGCTAAATTTTTATTTTAAATCTACTTCATCTACACAGGATTGGAATGTCAATATTTTTCAAGGATTAGATAACATTGTTATAAGAGTGATCTATAAAAGAAAGGTGTCTATGTAAATCATCAGTTAATAACTAAGGTGGTGGTAGATGGCTCTCAAGAATATGCACCATAATTCCTTGCTTTTGTGGTACCAATAAATCTTTTGTTGTTGTGCACTGCAAATGGCTTCACGCATGCATCTCTTTACATCAGATGTAAAAGTTATAGGAGCAGGAACTGTCCCCAAGGAAGCCAATGGAAGAAGCAGCTGCCCTTTGGCTTGCCTCACTCCTGAGTAGCATATTGATTCTAATGTAGTGTCTCCAGAGATAAATATAGTCCACTGATTCAGAGATGTTGATCTCTCCCTCCTGTGTTAAAACCCATAAAAGGGGGCCAAGTGGAACATCACAAGGCTCCTCCACATTGTTCCTCAGATGAAGTGAGGTTTTCTCTCTCACCTCTGTCTATAAACAGCTCTGTGAATCAACCTCCACAAATGTGAGGATGTCAGGGCACTCGCACCTCCTTCTGCTCCCTGGCAGATCATGGCTCCAATGTAGCTGTATTGCCAAGGTCCTTCAGCATGGAAGAACCAGGCAGGAAAGGCAACATATCCCCAAGTTACCTTTGTTACCATTCCTGGTGAACACAGCTTGGCTCTTGGGGAAGAGAGGTACTGTACATTTTCCTGCCACTGCCGCTGGTCTGCTCCCTCTCAACACGTTGGTCCCACCCCTACAGAGAATGCTCAGCAAGGTCCTTGGAAGGTGAAAACAGTGTTACAGCAGTTACTGGCTCCCCCTCCTGGCCCTGAAGGGTGAATGCTGCTGCCCAGGAGTCACCTCTGCTCATAGCTAAAGACATGATGTGGTCCTTGGTTTACTGAAAAAAAAAAAAAAAAAAAAAAAAGGTAGCTGGGGAAGGGAAGGAGAAGGGACGTCACACAGATTGGTGTGAATAAAACTAAATAAATACAAGTAACGCATATATATACACACAAGAGGCAGTTTTGCATGACACTAAATTGTAATAACATGGACTGTTTTTACTCCCATTCACATTTCTGATAGGCAGCCCAGAGCATCTGCGCTCATTATGTTCTGGTCTCATGTGGGACAGAGTGTGTGTGACTCTCAGAGCACTACATGAACATAGTGATGACATCCTCTTGACATAGATACAGAGGGAGCACAAGGACGCATCACAAAAACTGCTTCCTCTTGCAGAATAATTATCACAGGAAATCAGCTACAAGTCTCTAGACAGACAAATTCAATTAAAAAATTTCACAGTGAAGCTTCTGAGGTTCTATTAAAAACAAAACAGAGAGGGGAACTGTTTTCCAATATGATTTTTAAGCGGACAGGGCCTTTAACTCTGTAGTTTGTATTCAAAAAGGGAATCGGGCACCATCACTTAAGAAATTATGGGCCTTCTTTGTGTAAATTTTTTACCCACCATGGCAGATGGATGATTCTTCAGTGTGCCTCAGGCTGGAAACTGTTGGCATAATTAAGAAGGAGAAATGTCCAATATGAGACCTATATGAAAGACATATTAAAACACTTAGTGTGCAGTGCATCATGGGGGTTGTATTCCTCACTGACCTTTTAAAGAAATATGTTCTGAAATCTCTTGACAGCGTCTGTGTGCAGGCACAGATGTTAGTCAGTACTTGAAACAATATTACCAATTCCACTCTGTGGCAAACAACTGATTTCCCATTCCAATTATATAGCAACTGGAAATGTAAATTTAATTTATCTTTTTTCAGATCTTACGCTGGAGGTACAAAGCCTCATGCTGTTAAAACAGGGGGATTGACTACAGCAAAAGTCAATGCATCCAAAAATCCATTTAGCTAGTGTCTGTTTAGATACAGCGTCTCCTTTTGAGTGTTCTGTGACAGAGAGGAATAATTTTGGTGACTTTTGAAAAGTCTTTGTTCTCTCAATATAAAAGGCTAGCACCATTTGAATGTCCATGGTGTAGAGTGCTGCTTCTCGTTTAGTCCCATGGGGTTTTGTGAAGAACAATAGGAGATGAATAGGCTGATTCAGATGGAGTGAGGAGGCAATTTTAGGTAAGAACTTAGGATGCGGTCTTAAGGTCACTTTATTTTTGAAGAATGTTGGGTATGGTGAGTATGCCATGAAGGCCCTTAGCTCCTGCACCCCTATCTGGCAGACATGATGATGATGAGGAAGGCAACCTTCACTGAAGGGTGGAGTAGTGAACATGTCACTAGTGGTTCAAAAGGTGGTCCGGTAAGGCCCCGTAATACTAGATTAAGTGTTGGAGTAGTAGTTCGTATTTTGGGGAAGATATTATGAAGGCCCTTAGGAACACGTTTGGTGATTGGGTGGGTGAAGATCAATAACTCATCCACCTTATGGTGGAACGCTGTGATAGCTATGAGATGTACTCTGATTGAGCTCAGGGAGACACCAGATTTCTTAAGTTTCAATATACAGCTCAGTATTAGAGGGAGAGGAGAGGAGAGGAGAGGAGACTACCATGATTAGTTTATTTTGGCACCATATAGTGAATCACCTCCATTTGTATAGGTATGTATGTTGGGTAGTTAGTATACGACTATTTAACAGAATGTCTCTTACTTCCTCTGAACAGGCCATTTTGGCTTCTCGGAGCCATGGAGTAGCCATGCCTTGAGGCAGAGTCTTGTCAGGTTGGGGTGGTGAACCTGATCTGCATCTTATGAGAGGGGATGAGGCAGAAGAGGAAGAACATGTGATGGGCATGCAGCCATCTTTAGGAGGTAAGGAAACCACATTTGCCAGGGCCATGTGGGGGTTATCAAGATGACTTTGGAATCGTTCGTTCTGATCTTGTGTATTACCCATTACAGAAGGGGGCTTGGAGGTAAGATGTAAAGTAGGGGTGCATCCCATTTGATGAGAAAAAAGTGTCACCCAGGAATGGGGACCCTATCCTGCTCTGGAGCAGAACTAAGGACATTTGACATTTTGTGTTGTTGTGGAGAGGTCTATAGTTGAAAATGCCCACTCTCTGAATATATTCCATAGTAGTTGGGGGTCCATTTCCCCCTCGTGATCCAGGGAGAATTTTCTGCTTAGCACATCTGTAGTGGTGTTCTGACATTCTGGTAGGTAGGAGGCTGAGATGTCGATGCTGTGATTGATGCACCAGGTCCAAAGTAGTATGGCTTCCATGCATAGGAAGTGTGAACATGCCCCCCTACCCTTGTTGATTTATATAGAATATGCAAGCAATGTCATCTGTGAGGATCTGAATGGTTTTGATCTTGATCACAGATAGGAAATGACAGCATGAATTGCAAACCACCCATTACTCCAGTAGATGTATCTGTAGGAGGGATTCTGATGGGGACCAATGGCCTTGGACAGCATGAGTGTGTAAGTTTGCCCCCCAACCAAGTAGGGACGCAAGGGCAGCATGTGACTTCCACATTTGGGGAGACTGGGAATAAGTGTCAGAAGCTCCCTAGAAATAGGGGGGCCCACCAGCATCTGGACTATGGCCCTGCCCCCACTTGGCCTCCTCCTCCAAAGCCCACCCACACTCTAAACCCCCTATTCTGCCCCTGGCGCTACTTCTTCCTGCTTTCCCAGAGTCCCCCTGCCTGCCACTCACACCTCTTTGCCCCCTCCCCCATCTCCGTCTTTGTGGATTGTGTTGCCTGTGTGGTTGTGTGTTAGGTGAAGATTGAAATCTTTATGATGCATAGTACTTGCCCTGTTTTTTCTTATTGATAGGCATGTAGATGCCCAGGGACTTCAGCATCACTCTGAAGAGACTCATCAATTTTGGCTGCAAAGGGTTGAGGGCCTTCAAACAGAAGATTCTCAACTGTTGATTGTACTTCTCTAGGAAAATCAGAGAGGTGTAGCCAGGATGCAGGTCGCATGACTACAGTTGTGGTTATAGACTGCACCACAGTGTCTGTGGAACCTAATGAAGCTTGCAATGCTGTTCTAACAAGAAGATGCCCCTTGGAGATGATGGCCCTAAATTGTTCTCTCTTTTCTTCCGACAAGAATTCAATAAATTCTGACAAATTTGAGTAATTTGTGTTGTTGTACTTGGCCAGTAATGCCTTATTGTTGGTGAGTTTGGTGCAGGGTGTGAAAAAGGGAATTCCATTCCCTTAGAGGGCACATAATACTATTTATCCAACCTTCGCAGGTGGGGAGATTGTCGCTGGGGTCTGCCAGATGATTTTTGCTTGTTCCATGAGTGAGTCAGTAGTTGGTAAAGCAATTTTGAAGGAGGTTGATGTTTGTAAAATATCTAGTAGCTTATGCTGGGATTCAGCCACTTCCTTTAGTGAAATGTCCAATGAGTCTGCCACTTTCTTAAAGAGCTCCTGAAATTGTTTAAAGTCATCCCTCGAGGTGGGAGGTGGGGGCATGATGTTTTCATCTGGGGAAGAGGATGAGAAATTGGCTGCTAGTGCATCTTCCTAGTCTGAAACCTCCTCCAACTCCTCAACCGCCTCTTCTGGGGGCTCAGAGTGTCCCCAGTTCTGAAGATGAAGGGGAATGTTGTGTCCTCACCCTGGGTAGACTGGGAGGCTTGTGATGTTGTGGGGGGTATGCTTCTGGGGGGTTCCAGTAAGGCCACCGTGGTGGGAAAGGCATCAGTGGCATCCATGGGTGTCCATACCAACTCTGTATTTCAGGCCCTGTGTGATAGCCCCTTTGCTGTGATGGTCCTAGTCCAGTAGATGTGTGGAAGGGTGAAGAGTGGTGAGAGGAGTAGATTCTTCCATCATCCTCATCACTTGAGAAGGGAAGAGATCTGGGCAGTGTGCTGAGATGGCTCAGTATCGACCATGGTGGAGTGATGTCTGTACCAAGAAGAAGAGATTATGGCATTGAGGAAACCAGCAAGTCCTTATGGTGCAGGAATTGCTACAGCACTGGGAGCCTCAGTGCCACTGAAGGTGTTGCTAGTGGTACGCAGCTGTCGATGCTGAGGATTGTACCATGTGGGTTGTGCCAACAGAAGGTGGTGCCAGGGTCTGTAGTGGTGCCAAGCTACTCAGTGCCGAGTATCTCGTCGGCTCCAACAGTGACAAGGCAGAGGGTTTCAATTTCCCTTTGCTGCCATTGTCTGAGCTAGCCCACTTAGAGTCTTTTGCTCTTGTGGAACCCATGGTACCGGATGGTCCCGCTACCTGGGCAGTGAAAGGTCCTGGCATGGTCAGTACCGATGGGGTATGCTGATCTGGGAAGTACCATTTCTTGGCGGATTCCCAAGAAGGAGAAGTCAAAGCCCGCTTTTTAGTCACTTTCTTGACTGGGTGCTCTTTTGCCTGAGCCAATAAAGAAAAGTCTCTGTCAGAGGCTATGGTGGGAGACTGTTGTCCAGGAGAGGTCCATGATTCAGGCTCAGATACTAGGCGTAGAGACTTTCCATCATGAGAAGTTTCAACTGCAAGTGTCTTGCCTTCCTTGTGTGGTCTTTCAGGTTATGGCAATACGAGCACTTCTGCAGGATGTGCATCTTACCGAGGCAGCAGACACACTGTGAATACTGATCCAAGACTGGGATAGAGAGTTTGCATGTAAGGCAGCATTTAAAACACGGGAAGCTGGGAATGCCCTTCAGAGAAGGGTTTTATCCCGCAAGAGAGAAGAATTACTGTACTCTACTCAAAAGGGTCACTAGAAACTGAAACTTAATTTTCTAATATGAGAGAAAAATGTGTATTTTTTTAAAATAAAAAGGGAAGGAAAAAATAGGGAAGGAAAGGCAATTATAAGCTAATCAACAACTAACTCCTAACTGAATAACAATGCTATTTAGGTTAGGTACAGAGGCGCTGCTAAGTACTCCAACACAACTCAAAGGGGGGAGAGAAGGAACTGAGAGGGGGTTGGTTGCACAGTGCTATGTAACTGCCTGAGGCAACACGAGATGGGGACAGCACACGTGCAACCCAACCAGACACTGCTACTACAAATCTCCAATTACAAGTGCCGGGGCGCATAGACACGTAAAGTGAAGCACAGGGACACTCACCGAAGAAGAATCTCCTTTACAGTTCGTACACAGGGCCGGCGCAACCCATTAGGCGACCTAGGCAGTCGCCTAGGGCACTAACATTTGGGGGCGGCCACCGTGGCGGCCAGATCTTCAGCTGCCCCCATCGTCATTGGTATTTCGGGAGCGGGACATTCCACTGCCTCTGTTGGGGGCGCCATTTTGGGTGTGGGACCTTCCACTGCCTAGGGCGCCAAAAAAGCTGGCGGCACTCCTGTTCATACATTCACCATTACCTAATCACAAAAGCATTACCAGCAAATCAATGCTCTGAGTAAGCAGCAAAGAGTCCTGTGGCACCTTATAGACTAAAAGACGTATTGGAGCAAGAGCTTTCGTGGGTGAATACCCACTTCGTCGGATGCATGCACGAAAGCTCATGCTCTAATACGTGTTAGTCTATAAGGTGCCATTTTGTGGGTGAATACCCACTTCATTGGATGAATGCAACCAACGAAGTGGGTATTCACCCATGAAAGCTCATGCTCCAATACGTCTGTTAGTCTATAAGGTGACACAGGACTCTTTGCTGCTTTTACAGATCCAGACTAACATGGCTACCCCTCTGAAACTTGACATAATGCTCTGAGTAGTTTCACTATTTTAGGGGTCTAATCTCTACATGGATGTGTGTAAGTCACATTAACATCTACAAACATACACAAAGAATAAACTGGTCAGGATGGTGTTGCCTAGCAAAACAGACAAGTTCAAATGAATAGAAAGTACCTCAAAACCTTGGTTATTACATGTATCTCCATAATACCTACACTATTGTCCAATTGACATGCATGTTTCATTTTAACTGTGCATGTCAGAATATCCTTATTCTTTAATCGATCCAAAGTGGAGAAAATCCCTGTGTGCTAAGAAATGCAGTAGCTCTTTTCCAAAGCAATAAATATGAAGGCAGCAGTATTTTGCTTGATGCTATCTTCTTTCTTCTGTTTTTTAGTTATAAATTGAATTAAAATTCTTGGGCCAGATACTCCCTCCCACATAAAAAGCAGTGGGAGGGGATTTTTTTTTTTTTTTACACATTTAAATCAAACGTTCTGTGAGGATTCCTTTGCAAGCATTATCCCACCCTGTCCTGTCATAAGGGGCCAGGTTTCTGTCCCAAGGAAAAAACACCCCCAAAACCGGTGGATCCCAGGTATGCAAGTGGCCAGATCCATACACACAGTGACTTTGTCCCGTTTCTCTGGCCTTGACCCTTAGTGGACCTCTCCGCTGCTCCCCTGTAGTCTAACTCTATTGCTGCACTGCCATGGCTTTTCCCTATGGCAGCAGTGGCAATTTTCTAGGTAGCTATTGTGAAGCCAAAAGTCGCGGTCAGGGGTCATATACAATCCCAGCCCATCCAGCCTCTATCCCCTTCCTTAGCACTAACCCTGGATAGGTCTGGTACAGTACCCAATGAAGATATCCATGCCCCCCTTCTGTGTTGAGGAAGGGAATTCCACATGTAGAGGACACCTCCATTTACCAGTCTCGGAGGTACATGACTTGGCTCCTTATTTGCTAGGCTTTTCACAGTTCTTCATAAGTCTTTCACTTTATGTCATATATACAACTATTTATTAAAACCCCATATATCTTGAATGCACCATCACACCCCCAAAAGAGGAAATACTTGTCTTAACGAAGTGCATCAGGAAGACAAAGGGGGGCCTAATTTTTAAACCTGGTCTACAATTTGGCAGGCACAAGTTTGGACTCTCAGTTAATGATGGGCACAAAAGCTAGCATTGTAGTGCCCAATTACTTCATTGGGTCCACATATCACATAGTTTGATTTTTAACTGGTAACATTTGGACTATTAAAACTGGAGGTCAAACTTGAAAACCAGGCCCAAAGTGACTAACACAAAAACAGAGGGGAAGTAACTACATTTCTAATATCATCAGATCAAACCCCCCAAAAGAAATGCTCTTTAAGAAATAGGCAAATCCTTTTGAGTAAGCGCCAACATATTTTTCAGAACAGTTTTGCTGACAATTAATATTATACAGACCTATTTTACCCTCTTACAAGAACACTACCAAGTTGATTCTGCCAAACAGAGCACACAGTGTCCTCAATGAAGTATCACACCATTTCAATGCCAAAACGAAAAAAAGTGAAAAGGGCCAAAGAGGCTTACCAGGCTATTGCATGTGTATCTATGACTTTGTGTCATCATCCTACCAATGTATTGTATAGCACGTAAGTGATCATAACTACACTGGTGAGCATTCTTGAGAACATACATGTAAGTTTAAATAAAATCCTAAGAATTGACCAAACTTCAGCCCATGCTATATAAATGTGCAGATCAGGATTTTCAGAGTATGAAATAACACCATGTTCCTTTTTAGATAATTGTATGTTTAGTGCTGTACTTAAACAGCAAAGAATCCTGCAGCATTTTACCATTTTTATATTATGAGCTTAAAAAAATCATTGTAATACTAGGAAGTGTTTTCCTTTTTCCAAGCATGATAGAGAATTATTCTCTAATAAAACTTCCACTAGGGCAGGTGCTGTTGATAGAACATACATTTTAAAATGTGATGGCCTTGAATTTGACAGATGGTGGCATAGTGAGTGCCCCAGCTTTAGTAAGCTGTATGTGCATGTCAGAAATATTACAAGTTCCACATGCCTATTACAGCAGATGCAAGTTAGACAAATACACTCCTACTCAGACAGAACAGCAACCTCCCAAACCTTATGTCAGTGAAGTATTTACAATGATCCGAATCCAATAGATGTTTGTGGTTCTAACATTGCTCCCATTAATGAGAAAAATGTCAGTATACAAAAGCTATTTTTTCTTCTCCTTATCAAATCCTTCAAAAAGCTGATAACTAGCCTTTATAGATTGCGGGAGTCAGATATAACTCTGAATCTATTATTTTACTAGAACCCTGAGGGTCAATTTATCACCTGGAAACCATTTTACATGGACAATTTGACTTTCATGTGGAGCATCAGAACATACCCTAGATGGAAATCTAAAATAAATTATATCAAGTGCAGTCTTCCTCGTGCATGACTTTATGGTTCCCACACTGCAATAATTTTGAAAATTGTATCCCTTAAACTACAAGACTGAGAGATTATTAGCTGTTTGAATTGAAAGAGCATTTCTGATTGGCTGATTGCAAGTCAAAGGGTGGGGATTAATTTCTGTGGAACCACAAGCTTATCTGAAACGTTTTTTCAACAATCTGAACAGCCAGTTTTATCTTCTCGAATGTAATGTCCATTTTACCACCATCATCCCAAATATATGTTGTCATTTCAGTAAAGCTGTTCTAGGAAGTGAGAATGTGTCTAATCCTCCACTGATACGGTTGTCTGAGACAATCATACCCCAGAGAAAAAAGGTGTCATTCACTTGGGCCTCTTATCTTCCTATTACAGGAAGTTTTCTCATTAAACAAGCCTTCCGAATCTGGAATGTATTCCTGCAGTATGTCGCAAATTGAAGTGTGTCCGTTTCATTGGCTACAGTTTGCTAATAATTTCTAATGGTATCTTTTAGAAGCAAAATAATGTTAACAACATGTGGTGGTGATTTAGTAAGTGCTGCTTTTGGGTACAATTTTCAAATGTACCTAGATGACTTAAGAATCTAAGGGTACGTCTACACTGCACGATTATTTCGAATTAGCTTAAACCGATATTACAAAACAGATCTAATAAAATCGGTTTAGCGCGTCCACAGTGGGATCCCGAAATCGATTGTTTGCGTCCATGTCCAAAAGCTAACCATCGATTCAGGAGCGGTGCACTGTGGGTAGCTGTTCCTCAGCTATTCCCAATAGTTCCCACTTCCGTGTTGAGAGCCAGGTGCCTGATGGGGCAAGAAAACACTGCCCCGGGTGGTGCTGGGTACAGCCTCACCACCTCCCTATTTGTGAAGGCAGCAGACAACCCTTTGGCGCCTTTTTCGCGGAGTTGATTGAGCAACGCCCATAGCAAGCAATCTTCCTTTTTTTTTCAAGTGGTGGTGGGGGAAATAAACTGAGGAGCTGTTCCCTGGAAGCCCACGGCCTAGACACTGTGTGTGACCTACAGAACTTGGGAGCTCAGCCCAAAATGCAAAGTAATTTCAGGACTGCTGTGGACTGTGAGATAGCATGGAGTCCTCGAGTACCCCCTCCCTCCTCTCATCCGGAGCGTCCATTTGAGTCTCTGGCTTCCCGTTACGCTTTGTCCACACGCGCTGTGTATACCTGGAGTTTTTTATTTACAAACGGCTTTGCATTTGTGTTCTGTGAACGGAGCTGGATACAAACAGATTGTCTCCCCTACCAGCGATCAGACCTAGTATCTCCCAGTACGGTCTATGCGTGGAAGCTCTTTTTTCGATTTCAAACTGCATCGCCAGCCATGGCTGATCAGAAGGCTGCCACGCTGGCAAGCAGGAAATGAATTCAAAAGTTCGCCGTGGCTTTCGCTGTTTACACTGCCCGCATGCATCCGAGTTTCAGTTGGCTGTCCAGAGCGGCTCAGAGTGCTGCACTCTGGATGCCGCCCGGAGGCCAATAACGTCCGATTTCGTCCACATGAACCCAATTACCGAGTTATTCACTATCGAATAGCGCTACTCCCTGCGGCGTTTGGGAGGAGTTCCGAATCGATTTTAAGAGCCTTTAACTCGATTTATGACGACGTCGGTGAACGGGAAGTACAGCGTTAACATCGCTTATCGGAGTCCTATTAAACCGATTAATAAGCTCCGCCCGTGTAGACCTGGCCTAAGACCAATGACATTCAATGGGACTTAGTGCCTCCAGTTCCACTGAAAGTCAGTAGGAATAGGCCTCTTGTAAAATCATTTAGGCCCCATCTGAAATTCAACCCATGTCAATACTGAACCAAACCAACCTAGCCTGGGCTGGATCGCCACTTGTGCTAATGCATGTACAGAATGTAGCTGATATAGGATCAATGCCTGTGGACGTACATTCAGCAAAAGTCCCAGGTATAGGCAGAAAAAACCCTTTCTAGATGTAATACATGATACAGGATGCTGCTGGTGAAACGAAGATGAACTGGTGTATCCAGCATAGTAACTTGACTACAAAGTAAATTTCTCGTGACGATTCAAGTTTATTTATAAGGAATTTTTGTGCACAGAATAAGGCCTGCTACCAAACACTAACTGCATTCCTTCAGTAAATCAACAGTCTTTAAACACCAAGTAAACAATATAAACAGGAGCAGCTCTTGGTCTTCAGACATCCCTGCACCGCTTTACAGTAGAAGCTTCCCATCTGCTGTTTCATCCCTAAAAGGCACCAGACCCTCTACTAAGTCATGTCAATACTAATAGTTAGCTGCAATTGATTAACTTCCTCTTGGATTGGAGATTATGGTCTCCAGTGACACTCAGGCTTTGTCTACACTAGACTTTTGTTGGCCAAAACTTTGTCAAGGGGTGTGAAAAAAACACCCTGACATAATTTCACTGACAAAAGTGCCTGTTGTAGAAGATGCTTCTCTCCTTGCCGACTAGCTAACTGCTGTTCATTGGGATGGTTAATTATGCCAGCGTTAAGAGAGCTCTGACGGCTAAACATAGGAACCTTACAGCAGAGCAGCTGTGCTGCTGTAGGTCCGTTATGTGTACACATACCCTCAGCTCAGAAGGTATTTGGTAAGCAAGAGCCAAGTAATTTAGTCTGGAACACCTGCTGAGATTTAATCCTCCTCACCTAAAATCCCCCCTCTCTGGATCAGTAGGAGTTACACCCTAGGGGGCATAATTTAGGTAGGAATTGTCATTCTGCAAAAGCGGCCCCAGGAGCTCCTTTACAAAGGATGTATACTCACATGCAACTCTCTCTAACTTGCATGAAAGTGGAGAGATGCTGACTGCATCATGTTCCCTCTCCCCCCCCCCCCCCATTCCAGCAGACTTTCCAAGGATGCTCTTCTGGAATTCTGTGGAGTTGGTGCTCTGCAGGGTTGTGTGGGCAGGGCTGCATGGAGGTGGAGCAGTGGACCAGAAGTTCTCTGCAGAATCTTGCTTTGCTCAGTGCCTAAAACTCTGGGTGGGAGCTGATGTTGAAGCAACATTAGGTGCTGCAAACTCTATCCTATGGCTGCTGTTGAGCAGCTTAATAGGGACTTACTCAACGGCAGCATGGATCCTGTACAGAGTTATTGAAACCTGTCAATGAAACAGCATGCAAAATATTCCACCTAGAATTATAGATATTATTCTGCAACTTTTTTTAATGTACTGGTAATGGGGTTGCGGAACAACTGGAATAAGATGGCTTGTATAGTCAAATATTTATAGCTTTAGTTTTGAAACTGGATTTTTGTTTAGGGATGACATCTCACCAGGTTAACTGTTGGCCCCGCGTGGAGGGAATTTTTAGAGAGAACAACCATATCCTAGATACAATTATGTGCTCTAGAAATTCTTGGGGGGGGGGGATATTAAAATGAATATCACTCTGTCCATTAATAATTTGGCCTGTGAAATGACTGAGCTAGTTGGTAGGACTTCTTTCATCTTATCTAAACAGTAGTTTTTTCCCCAAAATCACAGGATTTTAGTACTGGAGATAAAGAAAGTGCATGTTTTGTGGTTGGGCACTTAGATTACTGAATTTTCAGACCATTTATAAACGGTTTAGATTGCTGACCTAAATTTTTTTAACCTATTTTAAAAAGTAATAGTTAAATAAGTTCACATTTAAAAATTCAAGAATCTTATAGTGGTAAAACTGATACAGCCTGAATCCTATTGCAAGTGTGATCAGACAGACATTAACATGTAGCAGTTTTAAAAAAAAATACAATCAGGTTTTCAGTGTAGCAATGCGAATTTTTCAATATTCCTCTCTGAGCTGCAATTGTGTCATTTAAATGCAAATGAAACTATATTCTGCAGCTGTTTCTTCAATGAAGCCATGGGAATTATTTGCACTTAAAGCCTCATAAATAGGTTTTGCTTCTAAATAGGGTGCGGGAGAAGCAAATATATCATATTCATTTGCAGTTACAAGCTTCTTTTTATTTTGAAATTTACATTAATACTTTCATAGGAAGTTTTACAGTTATAAAAGAAACTCTGTTTCATTTATCCAAATAAAGTATGCTAATTCTGTTGAAAGGATTTATTTTGCCTTCCTTCCTACACTAAAGAATATTTTTTTAAATCCTTGAGTAACAGCAGGAAGTGTCATTTAATACTGACAAAAACAATTGCACTGTACAAGTCATTACATGTCAGCCACATGCAGCATGTAGAAAACCACTCTGGACTGGATCCTGTTATCATGTCACCATATGTTTAATCCCAGAAACTGATTTTACATGATGCATGGCAATCCTACCTACTATCAATATCCCTTATTACATTAACAACTGGTTTGCAACTTGCTACAGTTACAATAAAGTAAAAAAGTAATTTTAACCCATTAAATGAAAGCAAAACAATAATTAAAAACGAAATATGAGATGCAGGTATATGATCAAAATGGCACATCCCACTGCATTCACAGATTATATGCATAAACATACAAACATCTGATGGGCAGTATGAATAAGCTCTGAGGGCTACAGTCACAAACGAATTTAGAAGTGGAATAGAGGGAATGGATCCTGGGACTCCCATCTCTCAGATGAGAGCTCTAACCACTGGATACAAAGTCAGTCTCTCAAGGACTCATTATGTATTCACAGTGGAACAGCATCAATAGAAAAGACTGAAATATACCCAATCACAATATCTCATCACCCAAGCGGTTAAGGCATTCACCTGAGAGGTGATCGAACAATTCCCTTATCCCTCCTTCAGGCAGAGGGGTCTCCCAGGTGAGTATGCTAACCACTGGGCTAAGAGTTATGAGGGAGATCCTCCTTCTCTCCCAAACCCAACCCAATCGTTCTGAGCAAGTTTGCATACCATGCCTGATCCAGTAGGTGAGCTCTGATGAGCCTACTTACCAGATTGGATACTGCAGGTGAGTTAGACAGAACATCTGTCTTCCCTCCAGTCTGTTGATCACTCTGAGACTTAGGCAGGAGATGTATGCCTAGATGTCTAGGAAGAAAAAGCAATGCACATACCCAGAAGCGGGAACTTGGGCACCTATGGAACTTTTACTGCAAAACTTAGGCACAGAGCAAGTTTAGGCACCTACAGTGTTTGGGGGCAATTGAGCAGGGGTTTTGTGAATCCCAGGGGGGCCTAATTCTGGGATTTGGGCACCAGAAATGGAAGTTCAGCATCTAAATCCTTTTGTGAATTTAGCCCGAAAGTATATTCTCGCACTAACGGTTTTGAGAATCTTGCGTTTCAAGTGCATACTGTAGATTTCTTTTCCGTTTTCTTCATATTCAGGTGCAGCTATTGTCAACCTCAGTTTTTATTTGGAAACCAATATATCTGATAGGACAAGACGGCACATATGGAAGTTGAAGTTAAATTAAAAGCAGGTATCAGCATGTGCTTCTCAAACTGGTAAGATAGTAAAATTTGACATCTTGTCATATTGAATTTTTCTTTCACTACTCCATTATGGGAAGCAGTATTGTTATAATGCCAGTTACATAGAATCTTCCCTTGAATAATGACCACAGCATTCTCTTGAATCCTTGGAGAATTAGTTATTCTATCCCTTTTATCCAAGCCCAGTCACTCATTTCATGCTACATTTCTATACTAGAAATAAATCAAAATACTTACATTATAGACAAAAAAAAATATTTCAAGCTCGTATTTTATTTTTAGTAGCTTAGTAAAATTGCCCTTATTACATCTGCTGTATTTAATTAACGTTTTTATTATCTCTCATAATATCTGTAGGAAAGTTGTATGTAGTGACATTAGTAAGGATGTAGCCATTCTATGGTTGGTTTTGTTTCTGTCAGATTTCAAAAGCAAAGCAGGATCAGGCATGGCAATACGTAGAAGGGAAGTGTTATAGGAATTACCACTGGTGAGTCAGTATGGGTCTGATCCAAGGTGCACTGAAGTCAGCTGAGTCTTTCCTTTGACCTCAGTGGGCTTTAGGCCAGCCTCTATAGAGGAAGGTTAGCATGCTTAAGACACTGGACTGGGCTGCAGGAGAACTGGGTTCAGTTGCCAGCTCTGCACAGGCTCCCTGTGTAACACTGGGCAGATTGCTTAACTGGCCTTTGCCTCAGCTCTTTATCTGTGTAACAGAGTTTACTTACTGCTATAGGCCTCCTCGTGACCAGGCATGGTGTAGCAGATTGCTCACTTCTCTAACACCCGATGCCAATGGTCGCTCCAGCAATTTCTCTTGCAGTGACTTAATCCTCCAGCTGGGTCATTGTCTTAAGACTTAAGTCAGCACCTTCCAGAGTTATGACTGTCCAAACATAAGAGTCCTAAATATGTCTTTAAAACAATCAAAATCCTCCGACCATCACTGGGTCTATTCCTAGCCTATTTTGGGGGCTTAACCTGCAGCCCCCTCCACTGGGCTGGGTAACCTTTATGATGGGCTTCTATGCCCCCTTCCATGGGGCCAATTCCACCCTCTACTCTAGGTTCCAGCCGAGGGCCCTATACTCAACAGTTAAATCTGGCCTGCTCCTTTACCTGTGCTATACTTTTCCTGGGCTAACTCCTACCCAGCCTCTTAAGTTCCCTTCCGCATCTGTTCATCTCATCCCTGCTTAGTCAGTGTCCCTCCAGGACTCCCTGCCTGGAAAGCTTTCCTTACTGCTCTAAGCTTGCTTCCTGCCTGGCTCTTTCCTTACCTAAGTTTTGCCATCACTTAAAAGCCTTCCCCTCTCTACTGCAGTCTGATTCCCCCAGGTAGAGCTAATGCTGTAATCAGGTTGCCTTAGCAATAAGCTCTCTAGCCCACAGGGCAAGCCATACTGTTAAAATCTACAAGACAGGGATAATATTTTCCTACTTCCCAGGGTGTGATCAGAATAAATTCATTAATTTACCAGATGCTCAGATATGATGATGCAGACTATATCAGTATGTATATTGATGTTTAGGTTTTAATCAGTTTTTTACTGAATCAATGCCATAACAACCATGGGGTGGGAGAAAACTGCTCCTGGAGGAGGTGGTCTCCTTTAATAAGGTGTAGCACCAAGGTCCATTTGTCAACACTTAACATGACAGTGCACTTTTTGTAAGAAAAGGCGTTAATGTCTATATCCTTGCTTAATTCCAATACAGACAATTATATTTTACCTATCTAAAATCCACATTCAGTATCAAATGAATATGAGATTAATCTTCAGTTACTGTCTTGTGTTCTGTGAAACAGCTACTTGCATTACACCCCAGTGGTGGCAGCAGTTCACAAGTAGGTGAGATAATTTTCAAGTGAATAGTGCGTAAAAATCTTTAGGGTGAAAGGCACTATGTAATTGCAAGTTGATGGTATTAGTGATTTTCAAATTAAACAGATGCTTGTCATGTTGCAGTATGAGAAAAAATATATATAGCATTTGTCAATATTCCTGCCATAATTCCAGATATAAGCAATAATTTAAGATCAAAGTACTCTATAAAAGATTCCTATTGAATTAACATGGTGATTTCTGTGTCAGTTACTTAAATAGAATTACATGAGGTGTAAGTGAAGGCAGAATGTGAGTTGGAGTCTTAATTATTCACTTTAACAAAGATATAACAGGATACTTCATAGGTGCAGAACATTTAGCATGGTGCTCAGTGGTCTCAAAAGAAGAGATCATATCATGGCAAATTACATACTGGCAAAGTATGCCTGCTCATGAAAACAAAACAGCAAATATTCTGAAAAGTCATCTCAGACCTCTGAGCAGCTCCAATGCATCATTCAAGATGTGACCAGTGTGATGTCACACTCCATATTCTTTAAGAAAATATGCTTATGATATGGATATGACATAACAGAGATATACTTTATGCAAGATGGCTCATGTAAGAGATAATTGGAAAGGTTATGATTTACTGAATGTGATTATCCAATTTGTATCATTTCTGTATCTGAAGTTAGGAATACTGACCATGTATCTGTATTTCAAATATGCTACTTTGGGTGTCACCCACAACTAGTCCTACAGATACAACAATGGAAAAGCCAGACAGGGCTGATGGCCCATTAGCAAAGACAATGGACCGTGAAAGAGCTTAGTCTTCCTGTGGACGATCCAGACAGTATATGAGTAACGGATGCCACAGCCCTGCAAAGACATGGGTCTGGGTCACCTGGTACTGGACCCAGCCCTTGGAATGCTAGTGTTTTTCCATTAGAAGACAAAGGGTTCCCACCACACACAAAAGCTATATAAGGCAGAGGAGTGACATCATCGGAGTCCTCCTCTGCCTCCCCACCCAAAGAGAGACTGAAAAACACCTGAAAGCAAGAACTGAACTGAGGGGAGAAGGGTTGAATCCAGGCTGGGAGAGTGCCCAGTCTGTGAGTGGAAATACTGGAAATCTCAAACTGCAGATGCCTTTTGAGACTTTCTGTAATCTATCTGTGGCAATATTTAGGGTGAGAAATTACATTTTGTAACCTGTTTCTTTAGTGAATCAAGCTTAGTTTGCATGTATTGTTTTATTTGCTTAGTAATCTGCTTTGTTCTCTTTGATCTCTCTTATACTCACTTAAAATCTACTCTTACTGGTTAATAAACTTGTTTTTGGTTTATTCTGAAATCCAGTTTGTGCATATCATAATGGGAGGGGGGCAGAAGAGGCTATGCATACGCTTCTCCACACTGGGGGAGGGGGCAGATTTCACAATATACCTTTGGGTCTGTACTCCAGGTGAGGTGGGCACCTGAGTGCTGGGTCAGTCTTAAGGTGAGTCTTCCCAGAGCTGATCTCAGTGTCTTGTCTTTCTGCTGTCGGGTGTGGTCTTGCCTGTGTGTGTGTGCTGGAGGAGGCTTAAGAGCCTGCCTCAGCAAGACAGGTTAAACCAGCACTTTAGCCACCACCTATATTGCGGGGGCAGTCTTAAGAGTTCTTGAAGTAGACTTGTGTATTTACTATAAGCAGTCCAGTGTTTTTTCATGACTAGCAGCACATTTGATATGTACACTGTAAGATAATTTTTACTTAGACTTGATTAAGTTTTGCTGATACTGCAACAAACCCATTCCTTCTACCTTTATCTGCTTTAAAAAGGAATTATTGCATGCTAGTGTGAACTAAACACTGCTGAGAAGACCTACTAATCCTATGTTTATCACCTTTGATCTTGATCAGGTATTGCAATTATTTATAAATTAGAAAGCTGAACAATCAGAAATGGATGTCAGCATATTAAAAAAACAACCACCTTTCCTTCTCTTGAGACTTAGGAACATTTCAGCATGTATTAATATTTCCAAACTCTTTTTTTGAAAGGAAATTACACTTTAAAGAGTCGCAGAACCAAAATGAATAATGAAGTAGAATGGTGTCAAATGAAACACTGCAAGTTCTTCTATTTTTTACCCTAAATTCAGCATTACTGAAAGGACACTGCAGTATAAAAAAGCTTCATCTCTTTTGAGATCTGTGAAATACTGTTACCATTAACAACAATAGCAGTTTTGTTATTTTCTAAGTGCATTATAGGATATTGATTTATTATGAAAGGAAAGAAAGTCAGGAAGTGATTTAATAAATGAGGTGAAAAATAGTCACAATAGTCTTGAAGGTAGTAAAATGAGTTTTTTACCATGTGTTCTGACTATACACCAAAATGGAAATGAAAGCCTTTTCTATCAAAAGAAATATGACCGTGAATTACAAACAAACTGATGATATTCCCCAAAATATGGAGGATAGGTTACTGATGAACAGCATATGAAATGAAAAATTCATATGGGGAGGAAAACCTAACAGGAAAAATCTGAAATTTGGCTACAGAAAATGTTTGAAGATGTAAAAAATTCCAATAATAATTACTAACCCCCTACACTTGGGTAAACTTTAATTTAAGGGGAAAAGAGAGTAACTTCAAAGATAATGTCTTCAAGATAATATTATCAATGTAAAACTAGCAAATGTAGGTGAAGCATAAAGGCTCAAATTCAAGCAGTGTTCAATTTTGGGGCACTACAGGCACATCTAATTTTGCAAAGGAGCAATAATATGCACTTTGTTCTGCACCACACACAGCTCCCCAAAAAGCTCTTCATATTGGCCTATATCATCTCCTTCTGCAGGAAAGGGCTACCATGTTTCCTACGAGGTCCAGATCTTTTCCTAACGTTTGGTAGGTTGGAAAGTACTTTGAATTGGCACTGTTAGTTTAGATTTATCATGTAATATGTGGTTTTAGCTCTTTTGCCTTCCCTTACTGTTGGCTGTCTCCTAACAAGGAACGTTACCGTAATTCTATAAAATGCTGGATTTTTTAAAAATTTAGTTAAAATAATTTGCTATTGGAATCTGTAATTGCATGTACAATCAAAACTAAAAACACTTATTACACAATAAATTTAAATTGACAATACTAATTTAAAGCACTGTCCATCCAGCCTACAAACAACTAAGATCTAGGCCCCACTGAAGACAACTCAATGGAAATATCTCACTCAATGTGCAAATGTGGCCAAAATAGTCAACAGACAGGGAAAGAAATTATTGGAGGGGAAAAAAATCAGAAAACTTATCCTGCTCATTTTGGTTAGGCGCTAAGCACTATCAACTCCCACTGAAGCTGTCAACTCAGAGTGCTCAACATATTATAAGACCAAATTCTCAGTCTGTCAAAATGGGAGTGTTTTTGCACTCTGATTTTCAGTTGTGTAGCTTCTGTTTGCTTGTCTTGATTGTGTTTTCTAATTCCTGGTCGTTTTGATTTATTCTTCATTTTTGAACATTTTTTAAACTGAATTATGAAGGATAAGAAAATCAAAAATACAAAACCAAAACAATAGTGTTTCCTTACTTTTGAGTGTTTAACAGTGCAACTGTAACATTTTCTTAATATAGATTTTTATGTACTACTATATGTATCCATAATTGTATTAATTTGGGAAGCCTAATATTCAAGCATTGGTGCTTTAATAGGATGTTTAAATCCAATATTAGTATGTACAAATCAGACTTAAAATGCATAAATGCCCATTTTATAAGTTTAAGTGGCAATGTCAACACCCAAATACTACTTCCAGACATTCTTTGTGGACATATTTTAAAACTGTCTTATGGTGCATTCTGAGCTACATTGTGCATGGAAAATACTATACAACATTTTAATGTCGACAAATATATTACAGGCTTATAGCGCTTAAGAAAGAAATAGAGTACAGAATATATTAAATAATTCAGTCTATTTCTTTTTATTTGTAAATCTCATTGTTTCAGAAAAAAATCAGTATTATGAAAATTCAGTCTAAATGGGATACCTACCAGACATCATAAAAACAAACAGCATAAGAAATTTGTTAATGAACAACATTTCAGTTACTCAGAAATGTGTTTTGTGAGCACATGCATATTACAAACAGCATCTTTGCTCTTATGGTAAAATTACATATGATTTATACAAAAAGTGCTTAGCTTGAAAACCATCCTCTTTAATGAGAGACTGCCAAATATGTTTATCATTGCAATCCTAAAAACAGCAAGTTAGATAAATAAAGATTTTTAATAACTTTTTAAAAGATAAAACATACATGGAATTCTGTAAATAAATTAATTAGCAATTTCATTATCTGGTCTGTGTAGTAAAGATGGCTATTAATGAACAGCTATTAAAGAAAATCCTCTAACTATATTTAAAGTTTTCATTCTGGAAATGAGAGTATAATATGTTTCAGCACTTACGATATATCTTGTTTATGTTTTAGAAAATGTCATCAAATATTCCAAGAAAAGGCTTAATGTCATTGGTTTCATCGTCTGAAAGATATCTAATGAAAATGAAGCAAACCAAAAGAATTAAATTGTGAACAATACTGTATATCAAAAACCATGAAATTAGAATATTATTTATAAAACAGCCAGGAAAGATCTGTATCCAAAAAATAATTTTAAGGTCTATTTGCATGAAAAGCTAATTACGACTAGTAAATTAAAAACTTGTAAGTTAGAAAGAAGAGCTTTGCCTATGGCCTAAGATCCTGAGGCGCTCAATACCTCGAAGGATAAGAATCTACAACAGAATACACAAATTATTTTTATTACCTGACATCAATTTCTTTTTTCCTTTCTTTGTTGCAAATAAAAAAATTCTCCTTTCCAATGAATTGAGAAGAACCTGAGATTATTTCTGAGTTGGGAGAAAACTCTGTGTTTTTCAACTCTTGTAGAGGATTTGGATGTTTTCTTTTTTGAAAGCTGAACTGAAATGTATAGGTTACAAAACAAACATGATTAAAAATAACTAATTTTAAGACAATCTTCTATATTGTAATAAACTTTAATATATACAGTAGCAGGCAATCAAAGCTATGCTTAATGTGATAGGATTCCAAATTCTAAAAATAAAGATTTGATATATAAAATTGAGATTACACTAGTCATGGGATATACATGGGCTTAAGTGCTTTGTTGAATCAAAGCCTAAAAAACCAACTGACTTGTTAAAATCAGTTCCAAAACACTGCACAATGGAAACTATGGTCAAAATTTAGGTCCTATTGCTTTTGTAAGTGAAGGGCACACAAAGCCAAAAATGGATGAATATACATATTTTAACAACTAAGATAGCTTTCACAAAAATGTATGTAAATGGACATACCAGTCATCCAAATATCCACAGACAACTGAACATGGCAAAACTGAGTAAGTCCAATATAGCAAACAAGTTCACAAAAAAAAAAAAAAAAAAAAAATCACTTCACTGCATTGCAAGAAATCCTGTTATAAATATATCTTTACTTACAGTATTCGTATTTTCATATTGTACAGATAATTTATTTTCTGATGGTGCAGTTAATGTAGAAAAGGCAGAATTTTGTAGATGAACACCAGACTTATCTCGTAACATGCAAAAACTGAAAATGTAGAACGTTTGGATAATTTAGATATTTATGCATAAGCATAAATAGTTTTCTCAAAGTTCAGTGCTTTCAATTTCTATCCCTCCACTTCTAAGTTAATTTAAAATAATTCAAATATTAACTATTTAAAGTAGTTTTTTAAAATGTTCAAACTTCTGACTTTAGAGCTTGTATTCCAGCTACTTAGTTCTCAAGCTTTCCCAAAACCTCAGGGACACACTGATACAAATTTAATAATACATATGTCCCTCAAATATAGACAATGCTTTTATTGAACTGAATAGTAACTAGTATTATACTTACTTTTTTGAAATGTCACTTGAGACTTTGTTCTCTGAATTCTGAAACAGTGGTTTACATTCTATTGTACTTTGAAGGCAAGTGCTTCCAGATTCTATATTAAAAGGATAATTGTAAAATATAGTCACAAAATAGAAAAAGAACTTCTTATGAATCCTTTCTGGAATTCCAGAGGTCATAGTCTCACACAGGAACTTTAATATTCATCAAGTTTTAATGTTTGTTTGGCCTTTTGATTAATTTTAAAATGTCGAGAGAAACAGTCAAACTATCAAACCTGAAGAGTCACATATCCTCTGAAAGATTCAAAGCTACACCTCTACCTCGATATAACGCTGTCCTTGGGAGCCAAAACATCTTACCGTGTTATATTGAACATGCTTTGATCCACCGGAGTGTGCAGCCCCTGCCTCCTGGAGCACTGCTTTACCACGTTATATCCGAATTTGTGTTATACTGCGTCGCATTATTTCGAGGTAGAGGTGTATTTCTTTCTTACTGTTCCATGAGTGTTGGTCTTGCACCACTACAGAAAAAACTGAATGAGTCAAATATTCTGCTGGTGCAAATCCATGACCTCAGTGGATCAATTTACTGATAGTCTGTGTGGTTCCCTGGACTGGGACCTGAACTGGGGCTCAGAAGATGTATGTTCTATTCCTAGCTCTGCTGTGTTATTTTCAGCAAGTCACTTTACCTCTCTGAGCTTCCATTTCCCTTCTCACCCTTTGTCTTTAGCTGTTTAGATTTCAAGCACTTCAGGGCAACAATTATATATATGTTGTGCTATATGTTTATACAGTGTCTAGGCACAATGGAACCCCAATTGCAGTTGAAGCCTCTAGGTGCCTCAGTAATAAAAATAATAACTAAACAATAATAAATTTGGTCTTCGTTTGTCTATACTGGCAAAAATGTGACCCAAAAATTCACCACAAGTAGCAAATCTGGAAATGGAGGTTACTTACCTGTAACTGGGCATTCTCTGAGATGTGTGGTCCCTATCCTTATGCCACATGTGGAATGCAGGTGCTCCATGCACCTGAGACCCAAGATTTCTAGTAAGTAGTGTCCTTGCCCACGCAGTTGCTCCCCTCATTCTCTATAATGAGGGAATAAGAGGGGGTGTAGATGGACACCTGTCCAGGTCTTCTTTTTAGCATGAACTAGACAGAATCCGAAGAGGGGAAGAAGGGTGGGAGGTGGAATATAGATAGGAACCACACTTCACAAAGAACCTCCAGTTATAGTTAAGGAAAAAAGTTACTAATTTTTCGTAACTGTTGTTCTTTGAGATGTGAAGCTTATGTCCATTCCACGCTAGCTGCATGTACACCCTATGCACAGCTTCCAGAGATTTTTCCCTTAGTGGTATCCATAAGACCGTCTCTAGCACCCCTGGAGTCATGCATGTATGCTCTGGTATAATGAGTGCTGACAGCTCAGCATCCTCTCAGTTTCTTCTTGCAAATAACTCCAACAGAGGGTAAGAAGGTGGGTTATGGAATGGACATGAGTAACACATCTTGAAGAACAATAGCTACAAAGGGTTAGCAACCATTTTTTCTTCTTTGAGTGCTTCCTCACATCCATTCCATGCTAGGTGACTCACAACCAGTATCCTCAGAGGTTGGCTTGGAGTTTATGGACCTGCTGACTGAAACATCACTCTTCCAAAACCGGCATTGTCACGTCTGCTGGTGATGGCGCAGTGGGACATGAAGGTATGAACCGACAACCATGTCGCGGCTCTGCAGATGTCCTGGATTAGTATTTGTGCAAGAAACACTGACAAAGCCTGAGCTTTTGCAGAATGAGCAGTCACAGTGGCTGGAGATGGAACTTTCACTTGCTTGTAACAAACCTGGATACAGGCCATTATCCAGGACGAGACTTTTTGGGATGACATCAGCAGTGCTCTCATACTTTCTGCTACTGCTACAAAGAGTTGCACAGACTTTGCTGAAGGGCTTACTACTCTCAATATAGAATGCCTAACGTATGGAGCTGACATTCCTCAGCACTCACTCTATAGGCCCCCTTTGGAGGAGAAAATCCACCATCTGCCAAAGGATCTCCTCAGGATATCCCTGAGGAGAGGCCAGGAAGGGGGGTTGTTCAGAGGAGGGGAAAGAAACTCAGCAGTGTAGCCAGAGTGGATATCTAGTATCCACTTCTTCACAGTTATTGTCCTCTAGTTGTGGGCAAAGTACACTAGATGGACACCAAAACTTTGTGGGAGGATGGGGGGAAGCGATGGCAGCAGTAATCGTATGCAGTTCTAGAGCTTCCTATCAACAGTAACCCCTGGAAAGCAGATGGGTTTGAGTGGCTGAGGTTGAGTAGGATGCATACCTTGGTCTTTGTACTTTCTGGAATTTGCATGATGTCTCATATAGGTGCTGGTGACAGAAAGGCTGGTGAAGAGGCCTTGGCTTACACATCTGTTTGTGTTGGTTCCTCTTCGGGGCAAGGGTATAACTACCCAGGATGTATAGGACTGTCCTGAGTCTTTTAATGGGTGTAGTGACTCATCTGTCTTCTCATGAAAGTGATGAGACTCAAAGGGCAACTCCTATACCTCCCTGGAGAACTCCGAAGAGTGGAGCCACAATTCATGTCTCCTAACTGTCACCATGGCCATTGATCTAGGTGTGGTGTCCGCCATGTCCATGCCGCTTGCAATGTCGTCTTAAGCTACCAGTTTGCCCTCATCAGTAAGAGCTTGGAATTGGATATTCTCCTCCTGAGGGACTTTGGATAGGAATGTACTCCAGAAAGGCCACCGAGGACACCTGAGCTCTGGTTGAGTGGGCCCTCATGAATGGCGGTGGTGGTACCTGTGCCAGCTCGTACCAGGTCCGGATGCAGGAGGTGACCCAGTTGGAAATCCTCTGCGAGGACACCGTAAGGCCCTTCATCCTGTCTGCTGTGACAATGAAGAGCAGGGTCGACACGCGGAAAGGCTTGGTATGCTCCAGGTAAAATGCCAGGGCATGTCTGATGTACAGGGTATGCAGCCTCCTTTCTTCACTAGTGACATGTGGCTTGGGACAAAACGCCAGGAGGAAGATGTCCTGGTTAACATGGAAGGAAGACACTACTTTCAGCAGAAAGGCCGGATGTGGCTGTAACTGAACCTTGTCCTAGTAGAAGACCGTATATGGTGGCTCTAACATCAGAGCTTTAATCTCTGAGACTCATCTCGCCGACGTTACCGTTACAAGGAAGGTGACCTTCCATGACAGGTGGGAAAGAGAACAGGAGCCCAACGGCTCAAAGGGTGGGCCTGTGAGCCTAGAAGGAACCAAGTTAAGGTCCTACTGTGGGGACAGGAGCCTGGACTGGCAGGAAGAGGCTCTCGAGGCTTCTCAAGAATCTGACTGAAAGGTCATGAGAGAACACCATCTGACCTTGGATCAGAGGGTGGAAGGCGGAGATGGCCGTGAGAGGCACCCTGACTGAAGAGTGTGCCAGACCCTGGTTCTTCAGATGGAGAAGGCAGTCTAGGATAAACTGTATGGATGAGCGTGACAGAGAGATACTGTGCTTGGACGCCCAGTGGGAAACCTGGCCCAGGGGACAAGGTTAAGTCGCTCTAGTGGAAGGCTTCCTACTTCTCAAGAGGACCTGTTGGACCTCATGAGAGCAGGTCCTCTCCTCCGGGTTCAGCAACGCAGCCTCCACACCGAGAGGTGGAGGGGGGCGAGGTTGGGATGTATGAGATGCCTATGGTCCTGAGACAGAAGGTCCAGTTGGTTGGGGAGTGGCCAAACCAGTGCTGGCATGGCCACGCCAGGGTGATCACGATAACTTATGCCTTGTTTCTCTTGATCTTTGCCAGGGCCCTGCTGATGGGCAGAATCAGCAGGAACGGATACATCAGGCTCCCAGACCACGACAGGAGGAAGGCATCAGAGAGAGAGGCCTTGCCCAGACTCTGCAGAGAACAAAAACAATGGCATTTTCTGTTTTGTCTGGTGGTGAACAGGTCCACTTGGGGAGATCCCCACCTCTGGAAGATCATGCAGGCTACCTTCAGGTGGAGCGAACACTTGTGATGAGAGGAGAAGAACCTGTTGAGGTGATCTGCCCGTATGTTTCTGATGCTAGGAAGATGAAAAGCTTCCAAGTGGATCTTGTAGCTGATGCAGAAATCCCCCTTATAGAATGCCTCTTGGCAGAGAGCCGAAGAGCGTGCTCCCTCTTGCTTGTTGATGTAGAACATCAAGGCTGTGTTGTCCATCGCTCTCATTGCTTTGGCCGTCAGGTGCGGTAAAAAGACTCCTCGTGCCAAGCGGATCACTCTGAGCTCTTTGACAACATCTATCTGCAACATCATCTCTTCCGGGGACCACATGCCTTGGGACTGGAGGTCGTTGAGAAGCGCTCCCCAGCAGAGGTCCAAGGCATCAATATCAACTCGATTGAGTGACAAGGGCTCTCAAATTGAACTCCCTCCAGGACTGCAATGGGGCTGGTCCACCACTGCAGCGAGGTAAGTATTGTCAGTGGAATGGTAGTGACCTTTTCCAGGTGATCTCTGGACTGGGAATAGACCGTCACTAGCCACAGCTGTAAGGGCCGCATCCAGAGCCTGGCATGGTGGCCGACATACGTACATGCTGCCATGTGGCCCAGCAGGCAAAGGAAAACCCTGGCCATGGTCAGAGGAACACGAAGACTCCCGCAATGAGGTCCACCAACACTTGGAACTTCTCCTGTGGCAGAAATGCATTGGCGCATGTGGAGTTGATCACCACTTCGATGAACTCTATCCTCTACACTGGAACTAATGTTGACTTTTTGTCATTTACGAGCAGGCCCAGGGATCAGCAGGTGTCCCACAGCACCTCAACATCCCTTTGGACTTGGGAACTGGAGTGGCCTTTGATGAGCCAGTCATCGAGGTATGGGTAGATCTGGATACCCAACGCCTGAGGTACGCGACTACCACCGACAACCACTTGGTAAACAACTTCGGTGCTGTTGGGAGGACCACAAACTGATAGTGATGGGGTCCCACCGTAAATCGTAGGAAACGTCTGTGACCTTGAAAGATTATTATGTGGAAATATGTGTCCTTCAAGTTGAGGGTGGCATACCAGTCCTCCAAGATGATGGAGGCCAGTGAGACCATGCAGAACTTCAATTGCTTTAGGTATTTGTTGAGGTCTCGCAGGTCCAGGATGGGCTGTAGACTGCCCTTGGCTTTTGGGATTAAAAAGTACAAGGAACAGAACCCCTTGTTCCTGTACTCGTGAGGAACCTCCTCCATCTCCCCCAACTGCAGCAACCCTTCTACCTCCTGCGCGAGGAGACTTTCTCGTGAGAGGGGTCCTTGAAGAGGGATGGGGAAGTGGGGGTGGGAAGGAGGGGTAGAAAGAAACTGGAGCATACAACCCTATGCTACTGCATTGAGGACCTAGCAGTCGGAAGTTATAGTGGTCCATATAGAGAAGAAAAAGAAAGGCGTTTGCAGAAAAGTGGGAAAGATGGATCTGAGGTATAGTCTGGTAGGTCGCCCTTGGGCGCACCCTCAAAATGCTTGCTTGCCACCCTGCTTATTGCGGGTTGAGCCTGACTGGGCAGAGGGTGGAAGTGGATGGCTAGGGCGGCGCTTGTAGCCTCTACTCTTTGTGTGAGGTGGCTCCTGCCGCGGTTGGCTCCCTTGACCCTGAGATTGCTGTGGTTTGGACTGCTTACAGGCTGGACTGGGGACGTACAGCCCGAGAGTTTTCAGGGTATCGCAGGAGTCCTTTAGTTCCTGCAGCTTATTGTCTGCTCTGCAAACAGAGCCTGGTCATCGAAGGGGAGGTCCCGCACTGACTGCTGAGCTTCAGTCAACAAGCCAGAGAGGAGCAGCCAGGATGCCTGCCGCTTGGGGGTCTGCTGCATATGAAACTGCCTGGAGGGCCGCTCTGGCTGAAGCTGTGTTCTCTTCAAGGATTGCCCAGAATTCCTTCCTGGACCGTTCAGGAAGTGAAACCTCAAACTTGGCCATGGCCTGCCACGTTATAATTGTAGTGACCAAGGAGGGCTTGGTGATTGGCCACTCTCAGTTGAAGGCTGGAAGACGAATATATTTTTTGCCCAAACAGACCCAGTCTCTTCAAGTCTTTATTCTTGGGCGTAGCCCTGGTTTGACCCTGCCTCTCCCTCTAAGTAACAGCCTCAGCTACAAGTGAGTTTGGGACCAGGTGAGTGTACAGGTACTCATGACCTTTAGTTGGCACAAAGTACTTGCGTTCATCCCTTTTTGAAATGGGGGGCAGGGAGGAGGGGGTTTGCTATAGTACATTAGTAATTTTCGATACCTCTTCATGTAGGGGCAAAGCCACCCTAGCAGGTGCCGTAGAGCAAAGGACTTTGAACAGGGTGTCCACTGACTCCTCTAGCTCCTCTGTGTGGAGCCCCAGGTTGGAGGCGCCCCTCTTCAATAGTTCTTGATGAGCTTTAGCATTATCTTGTGCAACTGGGTGAGGAGGACCCATAATAGTTTTGTCCAGAGACGACGAGGAAGAAGCTGGTGCATAGGAGCTGTCATAGCCTCTGGTGGTCCCACTGGCTGTTCCCCTGGGTCCTCATGACCCTGGTGGATCTTCTCTTCTTGGGCCTCAAGAAGAGTGGGATGCTGAAGCCTATCCGAGACTCCTGACATTGACCGGATGGCCTGCAAAAGTTGGGTAAACTCCCAAGGGTTCCAGGGTTACCAGGCTGCTAGTCACTGGCCTTGGAGCCATGGGGTCAGTTGCGGTGCTGACAACGTAGACGGTACCACCGGTGACGGGGCTTGTCCCAATGTCAAGGACTCCTGCTCAGTGCCAGAGTCGGAAGCAGAGTGGTTGTCAGGTGATCATGATCAGGCAGACTGTTGGCCCTTTTCTGTGCAGTGCCAGCTGCTATGCCTACACATAGACCTGTCTGGTCGAGAAGAGTTCGTCACACAGGACCTTGGAGACTGGCGGTGTTTGGCCTATTGGTGTTGGTAATCCCTCGATCTGCGCCTCATGCTGCTCGATGGGTACTGGGATCTAGACTGGGACCGGGAGCTGGAATGGGCCAGTTATTGGATCTCCCTGACAGTAGAGATCCATGTCTTGGTGACAGGTCTCAGCCAGTGAGTGACTGGTGGCTCTGTTCAAACTATCAGCTGCATGATCAGTGTCAAGGCAATGGAGACACGAAGGGCCAGTCTTGGTGCTCTTGCCGGGGGGCACATGCCTCTGTAGGTATGTGCCAGGTTAGCAGCAAGCTGCACCTCGAATCCCGCCGTTGATGCCTAGGGTCCAGAGACCAAAGAGGGTTTCGTTGAGCTAGCCTCCCTACTTCTGATGGAGAGCGGTCCTGCTGAGGCAGTGACACACAGGGACATCCCAAGGCGGGTTTACCCCTGCACTGGGGTACTGCCAGAGCCAGTGTGGGTGGCACTGGTAGCGTCAGGATCTCCTGCGCTGCCTGCAAGGTGTCAAGGGGACCTCCAGTTGACAGAGGCCCTCATCACTGTCTGGCATGGTAGGCATGTTACGGGATGGGCTAGACTGCTCGACTTGAGCTGGGGCCTGACTCCCTGACGGAGGTGCTGAGCTGCTCAGCACAGGTGTTAGCTCTCCTCCGGCCCTCCTTTCCCTTAGGGCAGTGTTTCCCAAACTTGGGACGCCGCTTGTTTAGGGAAAGCCCCTGGAGGGCTGGGCCGGTTTGTGTACCTTCCGTGTCCGCAGGTCCAGCTGATCGCGGCTCTCACTGGCTGTGGTTCGATGCTTCAGGCCAATGGGAGCTGTTGGAAGCGGCACAGGCTGAGGGATGTACTGGCCACCACTTCCATCAGCTCTATTGGCCTGGAGCAGCGAACTGCGGCCAGTGGGAGCCGTGATCGGCCAGAAAACTTTCATAAGAAACAATGAATGAGCAGAATGCTAGCTGAAGCAGCAGACATTCCAGCACCGTCACTGGTGGCAAGAAGGAACTGAGGGTGGGGGGAGTCAGAGGGCGCCAGAGTTGGTCCCCTACGGATACTACTGAGGGAAAAACTTCTGGCACCAGTGCATGTGGCAAGCACACACACCTAATATGAAATGGACATGAGTAAGCACTCGAAGAAGAGGAGGAGGTTGGAGGATATTTTTGCCTTATCTCACCCTCACAGAGTTAAGTTTCAGTTTGTACCTGAGTGTGAGGCATTATGGTACTCAGAACCAATGGATCTAGTGTGACTATGGGCATGGCTGTCAGTGGATCCTGATGGGAGTCAATCAGTATCATCAAAGAGGAGTCCAACTTGGAAATTTCAGTTGGTGCTGATCTTTCAGCTTATGAGTTGGAGCCAGAGCCAGAACCAACAGATCCGTTCTCTTTCGTGCCTTACTCTTGTGGCCAGAAGATTTAGGTGGACCTAAAGTCTTTTACGACTCTCACAACTTGAACAGAGACAGAAAGGGATCCTTTCTTTTAAGAGCAGATCTAGCAGGGGATATGTTCTTTTGTCTATGAGAGTGCTCCTCATGTTCATGAAAGGCCTAAAAGACGGTTACTCACCTTTGTAACTGTTGTTCTTCGAGATGTGTTGCTCATATTCATTCCAAGTAGGTGTGCGCGCGCCACGTGCACGTTCGTCGGAAGAATTTTCCCCTAGCAACACCCGGCGGGTCGGCAGGCGCCCCCTGGCGTGGCGCCTTTGCGGCACCGTATATATGCCCCTGCCGACCCGGCCGCTCCTCAGTTCCTTCTT
>NC_133775.1:33694845-33729503 GCF_003597395.2 Chelonoidis abingdonii
AGCGGCCGGGTCGGCAGGGGCATATATACGGTGCCGCAAAGGCGCCACGCCAGGGGGCGCCTGCCGACCCGCCGGGTGTTGCTAGGGGAAAATTCTTCCGACGAACGTGCACGTGGCGCGCGCACACCTACTTGGAATGAATATGAGCAAGCACTCGAAGAAGAAGCTAATGATTACTTCGTTAAGTTGGGCTGAACAACTCTGGCCTCTAGTACAGAGCTTGTCCTCAAAGGGGCACTGCTTACAGCCTGAAGCTGATGTACAGGGAGTTCTCCCCAGCCGAGATCTGATGGGGGTCTCATGGCCTTCTCCATAAGATACTTCCTCAGTCAAAGCTTTCATCCATCTCAGTTTCAGGGAGGGAAGCAGCAGCAATTGCTGCACTTGGCAGAGATATAAGCCTCCCCAAGGCAGTAAAGGCAGCATTAGTGTTCATCACTGATCGAGAAGGAGCAGGTATAGGAGAGACAGTTCTTAAACCTTGGGACTCTGGGCACAGTCCTTCTCCCAAAGGGAACAATGGGAAAGGTCACTGAGGTGAGGGAAACTACTAAAATGGTAAAATACTAAAACTATGTTCAAGATGTTTATAGATAGGTAGACAATACTCTTTGGAGACAGAGGATTCTGACTCAGGCCATGCTGCAGTAAGAAGGAACTGGAGAAGTGTTAGTTCAAATCACCCCTTATACCTTCGGTATGGAACATGAGAACAACTGCACAGGTGTGGTCCAACAGACATTATTTGCTAGAAATCTCTGGTCTCAGGTGCATGAAGCACCTGTGTACCCACATGTGGAATACATATAAGGACCACCATTCAAAGAAGAAACTAATTTAGACAGGTTTTTTTACCATTGTATTGTTCAACTCTGCTCAGAGTGGGGATAGACAAAATGGGGGTGAAAACAGCTTAGCCTGCTTGAGCCCTATCTGTGCTACAGCTCCTGCCATTGCTACCACCAGGGGTGAATTAAGGGTCATATTTGTCGGTGTAGATGCAACCTATTCTAAGAGTTTAACTTAACATTTGTTACTCTAAAACTCCCATTTTGTTCTGATGCCATTAAGACGATTAATTTTAAAGTTCACATTTATCAACACTGCAGCATAAATAAAAAACCCAACAAATTCACATATTTACAAAATTATCACAATAATTCTGAATTGATCTATCATTTGACTTTCATAATTTGGAGACTTTTAATACACTTGTTTCCTTAGATATCTTTTCTATTGATTTTAAGCACATATATAGCTGCAGAAGAACAGAAGGAAATACATGCAAGGTCATTTATTTTAATATGGTTACATTCACTTGTGAGAACAATGAACGTGTAATTCAATATGCAATTTAGCAAAGGTTTATTTTATCTTCAAAACCATACCGCTTATTGAAACATAGAAAGCAGGAAGGCCAAAACAATTCCTGATTCTCAGGAACCATTCTTTTTCCAACTTGAAGCATGCACCTTGATAAAACTATTCTACCCAGGCCCTGGTGAGTAGGCCCAATTCTGCAAATTACATTTACTTCATTGAGATTTGAAGGTGCTCTGTACCTTCTAGAAATGGGACTAAAATGTGAATATTTACATGGAGACACGGGGAAGAAAGGACACTTTCAATTCTCCCAATTTGTATTCTAATCTAATACTGTGGATGGCTCTTCCAGTCATCTATCTTTGTGAGAGAGATTGGTTATGGACTCAGTCAGAAAGAACCTGCTTCAGACTGTGATTGTGAAATAACGAATAATACACATGAAATCAGATCCATTAATCTGATTATGATATAACGTATGGGAAAAGGGTGGATACGGTGTCTGTAATTCAGGCCACAGGAAGGGAGCAATGTTTGGCAGTTGCAAAGTAATTTCACAGCATTTAGACAGTAGAACTTGCCTGCTGGAAAAAGACAAAATCTGTTGATCTTAAAACCTCTTAAGTCTCTGATGATTCAGAAGGCTAGCAGGTGTTGAGTCTATAATTTGTTGGTAAGGCCTACAATTAATTGTACCAAATTGGTGACAATTGAAGTGAAAACATTAACTATTTACTGCACATCATTTTAACAAATACCCAACTTCTAAGACTGTGAATGAAGGTTCAGTAGAAAATCATCTTTGGTATTTAGGCTGCAATAATCTTGAATGAAAAATCTGTCTTTAAACTACAATTCTAAATCAAATGGTCAATTAAGTTACCCACAGATTTTAAGTTAAATTATACTTTAGATCATAATCAATTACTTTTAACAAAAAGGCGGCAAAGAGTTAATTTGAAGAAGATTATCTAGTACACTGTCCATTTGGTATATACAGTGACAATCATAAACAATAGGTTACACCAAAAAAATATTACCTAAATCTTCTCTACTCTCCACACCAGTGAGAAAGCTGCTAGCATGTATTAATTTGCCATCATCAAAATCATCCCAAACTTCATCTCCCAATTCAAAGTTCACATTCAAAGCCTCTGAAAACCAAGAGCTGCTTTTATCTGCATTAGTAAAATTATGCATTAAAGATTCTTTAAGATTTTTCTTTGACGTCATCATCTGATGGCTCTTCTCACTTACAGTCATAGAATGTTCCCAAGAGAAATCTGTAATGCAATTATAATACAGGTGTAAAACTCTGGATTGCATGCTTAAGATTATTTGTTCAACCCATAAAAAAAAGCAAACTATGTTAGCTACACACTTTTTCTCAACATTATTTTAAAAAAAGTCACCTTCACTCCAAATTCCAGCAAGGACCCTTATAAAGAATATTTCAAGTCACTTCTGATTTAATTTTTTTTCCAGTGTGAAAATTATGGTCTGGTGGAATGCAAGTTTAACACTGATGAGCCCAGTCCCTTCACCTTCCCCCATTCACTTGCTCTTTATTCACTCTATTTAGTCTTACTCACTGTCTCCCTCTCCTATAAATTCAACTCCCCAAGAACACATTGTCACAGCAGACAAACACATTTTAAACAATTAATTTTAAAAGCATTTAACTAAAATATGTTAAGATAGATGAACTAAAACATTATTTGAGAGTACTGTGCAGAATGGAAGGGTTTCCATTTCCTTTCACTGCTTGTGTAGGAGAAATGAGCATGAGCAGATGTGGCAGCAGTTTCATGTTAGCAGTATTTTCTACTTATTTTGCCATCTTTTGAACACTGGAAATAGAACACAATTGTATACTGTAAATTGGCATGTGTTAGAAATGGAAAGCACGAGATACGCAGTGTATGTAAGTGAAAATAACTTATGTGGTAGGATTGGGACCTTCATCAACAGTGATGGGAAGCATCAGTAAAGTTTCATTGATTATTAAGATACACTCAGATTTATGGAGAAATTAGAACCTTTAACCTTATTAAAATAAAACTTCAGTTTTTAATATAGATAGAGTGGGAGGTTTTACTAAATGTTAATATACCTGTTTTAAAGGCCCAATCCAGCAAACAATGCAAAGCATAAAGCTCACTTTTCACTCAGATACTCCACTGATGATGGGAAAGGTGTGCGGAAAGCAGAAGGAGATAAACTATCTGATACATTATAATTGGCATCAATGGGAATAAGCACAGTCATAAGCATCAAACTCAGCAATAAGTCTGTACAGATTTAGGCCTATGGTATTAGAACTAACCACTACAGTTTTCCTTTAAGGGACATTTATTGGCTGAGAGCTCTGCTTGCAAGTTTAATTGATTTTAGAAGAAAAGCCAATGTCAAAGCAAGTTCCTTGCCTTGACAGAGCATATTGTATTGCCCTAAATATGCAGTTCCCTGCAACTATGGCTGTTGCTGTAGTGATTTCAACAGGTTTAATTTTGCAAGGAACATTTAACTCAAAAACAATGAAAAAAATCATAGGAAATCTCATACATTAGTAATAACTTACTACTCTTTTCATAACTCTCTGATTGCAGCTGGTTCTGAGGTCTACCAAGGATATTAACATTATTCCAGTGTTCTCGTGAAGCTGAGGCAGAAGACTGTGCATAGTCAGACCTTCATACAAATCAGTAAAACAGAGTCACAAGAAAGTTGTATTTTAAAAATAATTTGATTCAGAAAACAGGTCTTCACTGCTTATGCCAATGAGAGAATTTTAACTGAGCAGGTTTTAAATTCTATTATACTTATAGCAATAATATAGTACCTCGGCAATGCTGGCAACAAAGATTTCGGTGTAAAAACAAATTGTTTCAGATCCACATTTTGAGATTTATTTAACTGTATCTGCATCTAAAAAAAGATTATTACAGATGATTAGTCTACTATTGTATTTTAATAGTCTGGATCACAGCACTTGCACTTTCCAAAGAATAAGGAAGCCACTACAGGAAGAAAGTTATTATTCATATTTATAGAATGCACAAAATGTACGGCTATCTGATGGTAGATTTTTAAAAAAGTTTCATTACGCACATTATTCAATTTAGCCAGTGAGATCTTGGAGTAATGCAAGTATCTCAGCAAGCCCAGACTGTTAATCACATTTCTTTCACTGTTATCTATGGGCCAAATCATCCTCCACTGCAGAAAAACCAGCAGGGAGGGGGAAATAAGCATTGCAAAAACTCAGATGCCACATTCTCTCCATAGGGAAGAGGGGTTTGCAGGCACATCCAGGGGGCAAAGTGCTTAGCCTTGAAACTCTATGGAGTCTAAGAATCTAAAATGAATGTTACTCTTAAAACCTCCTCTGACAGCACAATTCTCTCAGAACACCAGTATTAATTTTTACTTATAATTTCAGGTAGTATTTCCCTAGGTTGTCACAGATTGGTGGCTTCCAGCTATGCCTGCTACTCAGTCCACCATACTTTCCTAACCCTACAGAGTACAAACCAGGCAGTGTTTGCAGAGAAAGGCTTCCATGGGCTCATAGGAAGCATACCACTCAGCAGCTACACCCTTCCAAGATTACTGGGCCTTTCCCATCCTTTTTGTGCTCCTTTGCTATTTCATATTTCACAGCAATGGGACACATTTGTCTATACGTGTCTATATGTGATTAATAAAATGCCTTCAATCTACCAATACTTATATATTCAATAAACAAGATTAAATAATTTTTTTTTCAGGAGCGTGTATGTTAAAACAAACCTTTAACCGTTTTACTGGGGCAACTGATGAAACTGAGTTTCTGTTCCTTAAATCAGCTAGGTATGAAGAAAACTTTGAATCTCTCTTTAACTCAGATTTCTGTGAAACTCCAATTTTACCTAAGAAAAGGAATTGAAGATTCTTCAGATTAAATTTAAGGGGTAAAATACAGGCCCCATTTGAGTCAATAGGAATTTTGACTTTAACGAGGCTAAGATTTCATCTTTGATGTTTTATAAAAGACAAATTTTGATGCATTTGTTTTCATACAAAAATATGAAAAGCTTGACATTGCTATCAAATTCTGTAAAATATTACTCTTCATTGTATTAGCTACAGAATAATTATATTGCAGTTATTTATTAATTTTTACATTTTAGATTGCATTATATTGACATTTTAAGCATGATTCTCTTGCTTTGTACTCTTTTTACAGCAATGTCACCATTAATATCAACAAAATCCTAATTTACACTTGTGTAAATGAGGGAATTAGATCCTTTGAATTTAGATGTTAGAAATAATGAGTTTTCATGAAACTCACAGCAGTCATGTCCACATATATCTTTATTTTTACAGTGATGGCTGCATTCTCTGTTCCCAAGTTTCATGTAGGTGATCTCTCGGTTACAGGCACCTCCTGAGGTAATATAAGAAGAAGAAATGCTGATGTTTTTCTATTTCACTGATTTTGTTGAGGGTTTCTCAGGGAGAAAAAGGAACAAAGTCATCCATGGCACTAGATTTTTGTTCACCTCCAAACAACTTTTGGGTCAAAAAAGTCAATTGCTACATGTTTGCCAGAGAGACTTCTCCTTTGGGTTGCTAAAATTGTTTTCGTAGCAAAGCAATAAGTGACCCCACTAAAAGCTGTAAGTATCACCTTAACAACACTCTAAAACTCTAAAGGCATGAGGTACTAGATGTCCAACTTCTTTCTCAAATTCAGTTCCCTATGGAAATGTATTGCACTACCTGTTGAGCCAACGGAGCAACACTCTATGCCCTTGTTGGGACTTGATGGAAATAGTCCTAATTATCTATACCAGATTCAAAGCCATAGTACACTAAATTCCTTAATAGGATCTAGTGTGTATTAAAACAACATTTTACTCAAAAGTGAGGAAAGATGAAAAAATATGGGGCCCAGTCCTACTCATATTGAAGTAACTGACCAAACTTCCATTGATCTGAACAGGTGCAGGATGTGAGACTCTAGAGTATTATTAATTACCTGTATCCTTTCTCGCTGCTGCTGATCTTATTGAAGAGGCATGATACACAGGTGAAGACTCAGCTTCTAATTTTCTTTGTAAAACCACTTCATTTCCAAACCTTTTTGGTCCTAAGTAAAAGGCTGTATAGTTTTGCTGAATATCCACCCCAACTTTTAGAAATGATCCACGAAAACGTTTATGTAAATATAAAAAAAAATTTCAATTACCATTTACTGTACTTCCAATTTTATAATGAACAGTGTTATACAGCATGTTTTCATAATTTACCATTTTAGTAATATAGTATTTTGCATTTAATGTTATGGTTGAGATTTAAACAAAAAAATTCAGGAAATTTAAAGTTATGGTTCCTAAAAGAATCATTTAGCTAATCTGTACAGTGTACACTGTTCACTTTAACATGTATGTATGTATTCGTTTTAGGAAGTGGGACTGTGTCTTGGGCATATCTCTATCCAATTCTGAACAATTTTCACCTCCTTAGCATTGCAAGCTGCTGTTAGGGAACATTAGTAGCACTATTTGCAGTTACACAAGAAGTACAACTAAGTGCTGATAGTACTTTTGATGTTAAATGCTCTTAATATTTACAGCTTTGGACAAAAGAACAATCTAAACAAGGTTAAAGACTAGGAGGGATTTGACATTAAGAGAATCAATGTTAAATCAGGCAAATCTGATGTGATGAATTGGTATGTGGCTCAGAACTGACAGAGAGGAGATTGGAAAACTTCGGGGATGGATCGGGTGAAGTGTTTTGGAGTCATCTTCTAAAGAGTTTTGGGAAGAAGGGCTCGGGTTAAATCCTAGGGAGCAAAGAGAGATGACTGGTAATGTACAGGACACTTAGATGAAACAGTTACATTAGAAAAATCTCATAATTAATGCTTTTAGTGTAGTATGCCATACAATAAAACAATGAATAGAATATTATTTTAAAATTAATTCAATTTTATTAAATTTTTGGTTTGGTATAAAGGAAACTGGTTTCACTATTTATTCAACATCTTTAAAAGTATATTTTAAAATGCTAATCATATCAATAAACCTACCATATTCAGAGCTAATTAAATTTATGCTAAGTTCCTCAGATTTAAGAGCTCTTTTCACTTCAATTTTTTTAGTCCAATTTCCATTTTTCAGCAAGACAGAATCCCTGCAACATATAATAATATAATGATATTAAGTATACACAATAGACAGTAAGATAATGGTAAACATTTTATTTAAAAAAGTCACATTATTTGTTATCTAGCAGTATGGAAATCTAGAAAAGACCATGCAGCAGTTTTGATTCAGGTGATCTAACTGATGAGAGAGTCGCTTAAAAATATTCTCAATAGGATGTGCCCTCAGGGCCTGCAGCCGTAAGATAGCCAGGGTCCAGAAGATGAGATTCCAGTTTTGCAAGGTGCAAAGAGCAAGCCTTCCTCTTTGTGAGGACTTGATCAGGACCCAAGTGCAGGTCTTCTAGTTGGAAAAGATTTATTTTACTCTTTGTTTCCTATTCCCTTCAAGTACAGCACATCCAACTGGAGAGAGAGTGTCTAATTCCTCCACCAGGTGAAAAAAAACCTGTGTAGGGAAGGTAGGCAAGTGCTGCCTATGTAAATAATTCAGTACCTAATTTTCATGAGTAACAATTCAAAAGTTTCCTTTCCATTAGCATTACTTAATGTAAATTTTGTATATTTATATTAAAACTGGATGCTTTTGGCTTCAATATAATCAATAAAATTGATAACAATTGCAGAGATACTTAGAATGGCATGATATATGCACGGGGACTGACTACTGCACTGTGCCTTGTTTAGCCATTTACACCAGTGCAAAGTAACTGTAAAATGCTACGAAATCAAGAAGCACTTTATACCCATTTTACACAGTGCACAAAGCAACAGAGAATCATGCTTAGGGAATCCATTTGCAGCAGAACTTCCACTAAAATAACAGAGATTTGGTTAGTCCCATTAATATAACAAAATGTTACACCAAATGTTATTTGACTCTTGATGGAAATAATACAAAATGGCATTCCTAAAGATGTAAATAACATGACTGACCACACTTACATAATTTTCTGTTTAAAAACCACTTGATTATCAGCATCTCCTATGATCAAGGTTACATAGTGAAAGTCTGGTGCAGTTCTCTTAATCTGAAGCTGTTCAAAGTTTGTTAATATGATGGTCACTAAGATTTCAGCCACCGTATTGCTGTATTTTGCAAGCTAGGAAAATAAATCATACATAAAACGATATAACCAGTAAAAACACTTCAGAGTAAGCCACACGCCTTTTCATGAATTTGTACACCACGCACAAAGGCTCAATATGGACAGGTGCAATTTCAACAGAACACACATTTGTTTTGTCCACACAACAGAAAGGGCTATCATCCTGATTTCATTGCTGAGATTCTAAGTTTGAATGACTGTTCTAAGATACTCTGCACTTCTAGCCAAAGATGAAAGTTACAGCACAGAAAAACCCCTTCTGTTCATTGCCAAGGAAAATAGAAACCTGATTCTATGAGGGATGCAAACCAGTGACTTCCAGTGGAACAGTCTGTTTACTAGTAAATCCAAAGAAAGATATGAATGTTCATTGTGTATCCATTGCTGGAGTTCAAACACCAGAAATAATGATTCATGCCCTGTTTATACTAGCATTTCAAGATGTGTTATAGTCTTTAAACCAGGTGCTTTCTAGACATGTGTTATTTGTAAAATACCTGTTTTACTAGAACTTTATTAAGTACAGTAACTCCTCGCTTAACGTTGTAGTTATGTTCCTGAAACATGCGACTTTAAGTGAAATGATGTTAAGTGAATCCAATTTCCCCATAAGAATCAATGTAAATAGGAGGGTTAGGTTCCAGGAAAAAAATTTTCACCAGACAAAAGACTATATATATACACATACATACACACACAGAGAGAGTATAAGTTTCAAACAAACAATTTAATATTGGTACACATGGATGATGATTGTGAAGCTTGGTTGACGTGGTGCAGCATGGCAGACAGACACACATACCCTGTGTGAGAGAGAGAGATGCGCATTGCCCTTTTAAGTATGCTGACTCCACTGTAAGTACACTGCCTTTTTAAGCAGATCAGCAAGTTGAGACAGCCCTTGCAGCGAGCAAGCTCCCTCAGTCCTAAGCTCTTGTCGTGTTCCCCCCGCCCCGCTCTAAGGAGGTGGGATAAGCGGGGTGCAGAAGCAGGGGAGAGGGGAACACCCTGACATTAGCCCTCCTTCCCCACTCCCCCACCCAGCAAGCAGGAGGCTCTGGGGAGCAGCTCCAAGGCAGAGGGCAGGAGCAGCACATGGCAGTGGGGGGAGGGACAGCTGAACTGCCAGCAATTGACAGCCTGCTGGGTGGCTGCTGCACAGGGAATTTAGGGCAATGGGAAGCTGATGGGGGCTGCCAGTCCACCATGGTTCAAAGCCCTCCTATCAGCTAGCTGCAATGGGCTGCACTTCCTGCAAACAGTGGACAAAGCAGGCGGCTGCCAAACGACATTATAAGAGAGCATTGCACAACTTTAAACAAGCACGTTGTCTAATTGATCAGCAACGTAACAAGGTTAACCGGGATGACTTTAAGTGAGGAGTTACTGTAATCCCAATATTTTCAAAATATGTCAGACTGGTGATGCGAGTGAATCAACTATTATTCTGTTCACCCACATAACAAGTTCATTATGGACAGCAACGAGGCAAGCTCTCTCAACACTGCCCTGTTCCCTCATTCCAATGTGCATCTGTCTGATTTAGAAGGAGATTACTTTAGGTGAGTGAAGATAGTTCGGTCTCCATTCTTTTTCTAATGTTAAGACTGCAATGATGAGTGCTAATCATGGCAGTTTTGAGAGTGAATTTTTTTCACTACAAACTAGACTGAGACCATCAACTTCTTTCTCACAACCCCCTAAAGAACCTTCCTATTATAATGACTTACAGTCACAACTGCTGGTTCTATGTTGGAGAAAAGGGCCATGAGGTAATATTTTTTATTGGACCCACTTCTGTTGGTGAGTGAGACAAGCTTTCAAGCTTATATAGGGTTCTTCTTCAGGTCACGCATAGTTCAGTCTGGCACAGGTTGGTAATCTAACAATCAAAGCTTCTATATCCCTTTATTAAATTTAATTGCTGGGTACTAATTATACCATTTAAATGATTAATCAGTGGTTAACGGAAGCCAGAAATGTGATCACCAAATTCTAGAGAAATGAACTGTGCCCATCATTTTGAAGAATTCTTATGGAAGATATAGGAAATAATTGCTTTGGAGAAACTTATGGTAAAAACGAAGTGTATTTTACATGTATGTATATTTTTCATAAACAATATAATGCTATTTCAAATGCTGATTTGAGATGGTCTTGGTGTTTTTTTCAGTTAATGATATCAGCTATTATGGGTCTAATTTGGATTACATAAATTAAAATAGAATCACAATAAATCTTGGCTGAAAGAGGTTAATACATTAAATTCTGATCCTCTATTGTTGGCATAAACAAAAATGTATCACACACAAATATATGTATCAAAATAAATATGAACTAGCTTCACAGGAAAGAATACAGAATAAGACAAGAAAAATCCTCCTTTTCTCTCATTAATTCATATGTAAATATATCTGGAGATGAAGCAAGAAAACTAGATACTTCTTGCTTCAATTTTATAGGAAAAAAAATTTAATAATGCAGGCCGATCTTTGTACAGCATTTATCATTGTTAACTTTTCCTTCTGAAAAGGATTTAAGAATTACCAATACGTTATTCAAGCACTTGTGCTAATCTACAAAATGACAGAATAAAACTGAATTGATCATTATTATAGTAATAGTCTAACACTTTAAACTTATATCGAGTTTTTCATCTTTAAAGTACAAACTTCAACTGTCTTAACAATGCTATGAGGCAATTAAGTGTTATTATCCACATTTTGAAGATAAGAAAGACGAGGCAGACTGGTTAAGTGACTTGCCCAATGCCAGAGAGGGAGTGAGTATCAGAACTCAGGATTTCCTGTCTCCCACCCAAAGCATTAGATCATGCCTCCTTTGATATGCATGTTATCAATTATTTGATTCTAATCAGCTATTGTTTCTGTATGTTCCTGAATCTGACATCGAAAAACAGAAAAAACTCTTATTGACCTCTTTTTGCCTCATGTTTGATATTTAAGATGGAAGAGAGCTGTCAGATTTACATATTCAAAAGAGCTAGATCAATAGGTGAACTGTCTCCTTTCACATCTTTTAACATAAAAAGATTGTTGACAAACACAAGAAACAAGAAAAGAAAGATCAGATATTTTGTGTAGAATGTAGACAACTGACTTAAGAAGTCTTTGAATGAACGTATGTTTCAGGAACATTTCTTATGACAATATTTCCTAAAATGTGGAGTGTGCCCATATAGAGCTCACAAAGAACACTCTTAGGAACACAGAATATGTTTAAATTAAATGGGCAGGCCTTTAACAACACATGGCAAGGCTGAAGGGGGGCATGACTGGTTTCATTTTCCTGATGGGGGACGCAGACATTTAATATTGTAATATTATGTTGAAATATTTTATTTTTACTATGTTAGCAGAATTCTAAAGCAAAAACAATCATAAAAATCATTATCCAGTAAAGCACATGGAAGAAGTTACCTGTTCAATGTCAAGTTCATATTTTGGCAGGTATAGCACAGATTCTTTTATTTGGTTTCCAAAAGGAGGATGTCTGTTTAAAATCTGCAAATATTTAGTTTTATTTCTGATATATTACAAGTCATGTTCCACTGGTAATAAAAATAACTTTCAAATAAAGAAGTTTAATAAGAGAATGCACAGGGTCAACTGTGGACAGTTCTTATTCACCTACAACTACCCTTAATATCAAAGAAGATGGAGATTTCCATATCCTTTCAAGATTTGGCCCATAATTTGCACATACTGTACTTATTATTAAAGAGGGATAATTATTTTCCAGGGATGGTATAATTTCTTTTTTCCTCATCTTGATGAAGAAATGTCTTAACTGGAAGCAGTTAATACTTCACCAACCAGGAAAGAGCTGACAAGAAAAAATATCAGTTGCTTTGATGTTCAACAACTGTTCAGCCACAAGCAGAATAGTCTCTCAGATGCTGACTCTCATCTCACTCAGAATCCTCAACAGGCAAGGAAATTGGAACCTACTAAACTTCTTAGTCCCGGCCCTCCTCCGCCCACAAAAAATAAATGCTATAGAAGACTGCCCCCAGTAAAATGGTTCAGATCACACTAGAATGAATATGAACAACTTTATCTGATAAATTATACTATTCAGAGTAAGGGGGGAAAAACTCTAGTCCTGGGTAAGGGCTATTCTTGAGAGAAAACTGTGATAGCGCATATATGGAAATCCAAGCATAACTTCAGTCATACAAATAAGTGTTTTGGGACCATAGAGAGCTTCTATTGTCATTTTGGAAGGACCATAATTCCTCAACATTACTGTGGAGCAGGAAAACGGAGCTGTTTTAGATGCAGTATTGGCAATACCATAATAAAAAGAAGTTACAAGATGACCCAGCATCCACAGGGGTTCCCCTAAGACAGTGGTTCTCAAACTTTTTTTCAACCACTTGAAAATTGCTGAGGGTCTCAGTGGACCACTTAATGATCTTTCCAAATGTTGTTTGTACCGTTAGCTAACTATTGTAAAGCGATTTGGATAAAAGCACTATATTAAAAAAAACCTTAATAATAAACGATTTTTTTGTTCTACAAATAAAAGCACATAACTCATATTTTAATATCAGTAGTCTTACCTTTCTAATGCGATGGATGTGCCCTTTCTCTCCCGTGTGGCAGCCCCTGAGCTGGGGCTGGGAAGGAGGGCCATCTCTCCCTGGTAGCCACAGCCCTGCACATCCCAAATTGCCCCCACTCCCTTTTCTCATCCCACTGCCTCATAATGCATGCCCCATATCACCTACGCCCAATTCCTCCCAAGGCCACCACCTCACCTTATATGTGGGTCTTCTCCAGGGTACGGGCACCTAATTTGTGGAGCTATGCCTGCGCAGCTCTACTAATTAGGTGGGTGGCCCTTCATTGTCTTGTGTGCGGTTGACCAGACACGCACCTTAGAGGGAACTATTTGCGGACCACCTGAATGGAGTTCACGAATCACTGGTGGTTCACAGATCATAGTTTGAGAACTTCTGCCCTACGGAAATGTATATTATCCTAATGTTATAGGCTGGTAGCACTACCTATTAAAGTTTCCTGACATTTCCAATTATAAGACACTACTTTCAGCCACTTAAAACTCTGTCAAACTTTAACCATCAGGCTGAAATTTTCCATTTTTCGGTGTCTGTCACAGGCTGATCTTTTTGGGCAGGACGATGAATGTTTCAGCTAAAACAGTTCAGTTTCTTCGAAAAATGAGGTTAGGGAAAAAAGCACTGTTTTGCAACATCAAAAGAATTCTGGTGACTTTTTCTTTGAGAAGCTGTATCACTCCCAGACTTTGGAGCTGGGAACTGACATTTGGCAAGAGTGGCCTTTGTGTTAGGAATGTGCATTTTGCTGTTCATGTGAAAACCTACCCACACTTGGCCAAATTATAAACCTTTGAAAAATCTCAGTTCTCACAAGCTCAAGAGAGACTTCTTAAAGTTTAGTAGCTAAAAATCTCTGAATAGTCCATCCTCAATGAGCATGCAGCCTCCATCTCGCAGCTCCTAGTGCTGTCCAAACTAGGCATGCACCATGCCCAAAGAGCAACAGAGTATGCCTGAACACAGGAATACAGGCATGAAACAAGACTTTCTCTGTAATTGCTGCTTCTGTCTGCTATGGGCTAGGGCCGGGCGGGGGGGGCGGGGTCAGATACCAAAACTGAAAGCATAGATTTGCTCCATGGGGCAACGCAAGGAGTGCTAAGCCCAGGCAGATGGGAGAGGAACTGCTGACCTAAATGTGAAAAACAAGAGCCAGACCAGGGGAAGGAAGGAGTAGATTGTGACATTGGTGACACTGAAACTGCAAGTGGGGGAAGGGAAGAGATAAACTGTGACTAAGAGTTGTGGGTTGACACTGGGATCTGGGGGGAAGCACTGGACTAATTGGAGCCTGGGACTAAAAGCTGGAGGGAGGGGAGGCAGGGACTGGCTGAGCAAGGAGACTGGGACAAGAAGCCTGACGTGTGGAGACTGGGACTGAATACGCAAGGAGAATGGAAGAGAGCAAATATCTATGAAATACTGATAAAATGTGTGTTATCCCCCTCTAGTGCTGGTCCACATAGCAGATGATAACCTACTCTTGTTATCATTTACTCTGTTGGCTTCAGTGGCAGAGGCCAGTGCTGGGGATCTAGAGGTTCTAACTCTGCTGATGAACCATTTGGATGTCAATATGAAGACACGTGACGGTATTTGTTTTTTCGATTTACTTTTTTAAAAATCTAAGAAATTACACACAAAAACTATGTTAAAAGAACAAAAAGGCTGCAAAGTCAAGCAAACAAAAAGTTAGCTTTTGCAATCTTAATTTGGCACTTTGGTGCATATGGTTCACGATATGGTCTTGGATTACATGACCACATATCTTTCCCTTGAGACCCCGCCTCATTCAGTGCACAGGATGGACTTCCTCTGGACCGAATCAGGGCTGCGCAGTGGAGAGTATCGTCTAGAATAGTGGTTTTCAAACTTTTTTCTGGTGACCCAGTTGAAGAAAACCGTTGATGCCCGTCACTCAACGGAGCTGGGGATGAGAGGTTTGGGGTGTGGGAGGGGGCTCTGGGCTGGGGCAGGAGTTTGGGGTGAAGGAGGGGATCAGGGCTCTGAGCTGGGGGTTCAGGCTCTGGGCTGGGGCCAGGGATGAGGAGTTTGGGGTGCAGGAAGAGGCTCCAGGTTTGGGGGGGGTGTCTCAGAGCTGGGGTAGGAGATTGGGGCACGGGGTTACCTCAGGTGGTTCCCGGTCAGCGCGGTGCTAAGGCAGGCTTCCTGCACCTGTCCTGGCATCACAGACCACGCTGCAACCCGAAAGTGGCCACCAGCAGGTCTGGCTCCTAGGTGGAGGCGCACAAGTGGCTCCACGCGGCTCTCACCCGCAGGCACAGTCCCCTCAGCTCCCACTGACTGGGAACCAGCCAATGGGAGTGCAGAGCTGGTGCTCGGAGCCCAGGCCACACGCAGAGCCCGGTGGCCCACCCTGCCTAGCAGCCAGACCTGCTGTTGGCCACCGGTGTCAGAACAGGTAGGGACTAGCCTACCTTAGCCAGGCAGCACCGCACTTAATGTGGCAGGCACTCTGCGGAGAAAGTAATATGTGATCATATAATTAAATATTGTATCATAATGCATAAACAAAAGGGAGCCAAATGAAGGTTGCACAGGAAATCTTAATTCTGGCATTTGCTAATTTCGGAGTACTTGACTTTGCAACTTTTTATATTATGATAAAATAATAATAAACTACATATGAGAGAAATTTAAAACCAAGGACAAGGAACCAAGTAAGGCCATCTGAGTCATTTAAAAAACCCAAACCAAATATAAGATTCCTATCTCCCTACCTCCAATGGTAACCTGAATAGCAACCGAACCAAAAAGCCAGAAACGTTTCAAACTGTTGCTCCTCTCCAGAGTAGAGCCAGACCTCAAAAAGCTGCCTCTAGTGCCTACATTAGGCATCTATACTATGTTGTCCTAAACTTTAATGTATTAAATAATGAAACACAAGAAACTGGGGAGGGGAGGGGGGAACAGGCAGAGAAGGCAAATCAAGATCTAACAAATTCCCAAATGCAAAACAAGAGTATTAATGAAGCCCACAACATTTGGAGATCTGAAAGAGCACCCTTACACACTGTGAGGAGAGGATGCTATCACACTTGAGAACCAGAAATGCCAAAGAAATTGTGCATCAGGAACCCAGCAAAATTTAATCCCACATCTTTCCGCACCAGCGGTGAGATGGCCTCACTGATGTTCAATGGGAGTTTTGCCATTGACTTCAGCAGGGCCAGGATTTCATTCTACCACTTTCCACTACTAAAAGGATAATGATGAAATTCCTGAATTTGAGCTATTATTCTTTTAGTTAGTGGAAAGTTCGAGGGTGAATCTCTCTTCCCCCATATGGTAATACAAAAATGTCAGTAAAATTAAGATGTAACTTATAATTGAAGCAAAACATCAACTTAACCAGATTCAGGAAAAGAATCAACTACCTCTGTCACATAATTGCATACTTCTTTAATCTAGTGTGATACTGAACAAGAATAAACCACTTAAAACACTGGAGTCTATAACTTATTAAGTATTAAACATTAGCATTTTCCTTGTATAAATATGCATAAAAAATTTTAAATACCAATTCAAGCTCCCTTGCATTTGCATCTTCAATTTTTTTAAACGATGTCAGACCTGCATTTACCATTGCATTTGATAGTGTTACACCTGTAAAAATTGAAAAATGTTGTAATATTTTTATATGGAATTCCTAATCCCAAATTATTATTTTCAACAACTGCATTATGGCAAATAAATATAAAGCATAACTAATTCTAACAAGAGGTCTTTTATCTAGCATTTTTTTTAATAGGTGGTCAATGTTTTCTTTTCAACAATAGTCAATTTTATTTCTCTTCAGGTGGTCAGAAAATTTAATACTCTTTAGTTCAATTTATACAACAGTATAAACAAAACATAAAAGCAATAAAATGAAGTATAAAACATTTGAGAATGACAATGTCTTTTATTAAGTTACAGAATCAAAGAAAGGCAGATCAAGGGCTAATTCCTGCAGGCTTTACTTAGGAAAAACTCCAACAGTCAGTAAATAACTAATGTGAACACATAAATGAATAAACAGCATGGCACTGAAATAAAATAAGTTTTCATCCAAGAGACTCCTGTTGACTACCCAAGCGATCCTTTAATCATATGCTAGAAATCCCTGTGAAGTCTATCTTTTTTTGAGCAAGATATAACTAAAATCCACTCTTGGGAGAGCCACTTGTCTCCACAATCTTCTGGGAGAATATACAGTCTCTGAAAAGATTTAGCAAAACATCTGACTAGAATCAGGAGAAGAACAGACAGTCTCTGTGATCTATTGGACTAAAGGATAAACTAGCAGGGAATTCTGCCAAAAAACCACGCCTCTGCAAGTATTCCCAATTCCTCAGTCTCTCTTTTGGCGTTTGGGAGTCAGCACTAGATTCCAAATCAGGAAATTCCTTCTTGGAATTAGGATTCATTGGAATGAATACAAATAACTTCAGACAGAAAAGTCTACTTGGAAGAAATGGAGGTTACTTACTGTAACTGGAAGTTCTTTGAGATTTGTGGTCTTATCTCTATTCAACACATGGTTACACATGCTGCACACTATATGCCCAAATGCGAGATTTTAACAAGCAGTGTCTGTTGGCCCACACATGTGCAGTCAGTGCTGGCTCCACATTTTTTGCTGCCCCAAGGAAAAAAAAAAAAGCCGGAATGCCACCGCCGAAGGAAAAACAACAACAACAAAAAAAGGCCAGAATGCCGCCCCTTGAAAAATGCCACCCCAAAAAGCCGGAATGCCACTGCTTGAAAACTGCCGCCCCAAGCACATGCTTGGAACGCTGATACCTAGAGACAGCTCTGTGTACAGTAGGTCTCCTCATTCTCCCAAGCAAGGGTATAAGAGACAGTGCAGGTTGTTGCCCCTTCAGTTCCTCTTCTTACTGTGAATCTAATCAGATTTGAAGCAGAGGGGATGGAGGACGGGTAGTGCACTACAGATAGTGAACACACATGTCGAAGAATTTCCAGTTACAGTACATAACCTCCATTTCTTCCTCAAGTCCTGGTCCCTATGTGTATTCCACATGTGGATGACTGGCAAGCTTGCTCAGATTGGAGGTGGGTGTGAGGAAGCAGGCAGCAAAGATACTTGCAGTACTGCAGATCCCATTGCTGAATCTGCAGCAGAGGCCTGGATTAGTGCATGTCCAGCAAATGTGTTGTAAGGGACCAGGGCACAGGTGGTCTGGTCTAGAGGTTACAGCTGGGCTGGGGTCCACACATCAGGGTGGGTAATCAGTTAACAGGGGTTAGAGGAAATCACTGGAGCCGGGTTCAATACAAGAGTCATGATCAAAGTCAGACCAGGATCAGAGAACATAGGTAGTACAAGGCTGGAACTGGGAGGCAGGAATCAGGGTCAGAGTGTGGATATAGGAGGTACTACCAGGCTAAAGTCAGGAGGCAAGAGCAGGGTCAGGCTGGAGTTGGAGACCAGAAATCAGGAGACAAGGTGAGTCTGGAACTGCAGCAGGCCCAAAGTCTGTGTGGCTGCCTAGACAATTTCCTGGGGCAATCACCAGGGTTAAATAGGATGGTTGACCAATCAGAGAGCTGCAGGCTACTGCCACTCAGGGCCTCCATAGTGCTTCTGACTATGGCTTTGCAGGTCCTCCTGATGGCACTGTGAGAATGTCAGTTGTCTTACGTTCTGAAGACCTGGGTTCTAGTTCCTGTATCCGTATATCATCCCCTTCTTCAGAGGCATCCTTCCTTGAGACGGGTGCTGGGCCTGGTTTATCTGCAGGGCCTTGATTAAACCATTTTAGCGGGCAGGGGCATGGACATGAACATGGGCAGCAGGTTCCCAGGAGTGTTCTTCAGGACCCTAGCCTTCTCAATTGATTAAGTAGTACAGTCTCCCCCTCTTCAGTTTAAAGTCAGGATAGCATGAACTAAATGCCCTTGGACCTGGACTGGTGGGGGCAGCTGTTGGGACCAATCAAGAAAGGGGTCCTTCTGTGTAATGCTTCAGGAAGGATACATGGAAAACTGGATAACTTTCAAGAGATTGAGGAAACTGCCATTTGAATGTGACAAGGTTGATTTGCTTACAAATCTGGAAGGGTCTGAGGAACTAATGGTCTAGTTTGAGGGATGGCCTGTTCATACAGAGGTGTTTCACTGCAAGCCAGACCTGTAGACCCACCATGAGAGCTGGGCCTTCCTGGTGGCAACAGCCACATACTGCTTGTAGTTCCTTTTCACATCTTCAAGGTGGTCCTTAAGTTTCTCCTGGATACGGTTAATTTGTTGGTTTCAGTCACCGGCTGCTGGGTTCGTGGAGGCTTCTGGAAAAGCCAGGTGAAAGCAAGGTTGGAACCCATAATTTGCAAAGAAGGCACTCTGCCCCGTGGAGGCATAATCAGCACTGTTGCATGAGAATTTGGCATAAAAAAGGAGGGACCTCCTCATTCTCTTGGCAATATTCCCCCTTTCAGGAAATGCCATCGGCTTTCCCATTCCTGGTTCCTGGGTGATAGGAGGTGATAAAAATCAAACTGAGAGAAGAATAATGCCTTTATCGAGATGTCTTTGGTTCAAAGCTCGAGCCGCACAAAGATATTCAAGGTCAGAAAAGACTTGCATTAGGTTTTGGGCTTCCTTGAGGTTATGGCACCACTCTTCAAAGGCTGATTTAGTGTATTTCCTTATCTAGTGTATCATAATTCCATTTGGCAGGGTGAATAGCAAGCCCAGGGATGCAACATTTACTGTGGACCATGTCTCTGAGACAGTATGGCCCCAATGGCTACACTGGAGGCACTGGCTTCCACTCTGAATGCCTGGGCGAGGGCCGAGTGTGCTAGAATGGGAGTGGTGGTGAAAGCAGCCTTGAGCTCTTCAGAAGCATGGTCACTTTCATGTGTCCAAATGAATGTGATGGTCTTGCAGAGGAGGTTGGTCATGGGGTCTCTGTGCCCTAAGAAGACTGGAATGAAATTCTGGTAAAAATTTAAGAAGCCCAGAAAATGCTTGTAACAGGGTCCTCTGCCCACCCCTCTTCCTGGGGCCCTCTGCTGCCCCAACAAAGCACAGAGAGGCTTCTCTTTCTGTAGCACCCGTGGCTTCAATTACAGAAGTTCTCCCACCACCAGTGATACTATTTATAGAGCTTGCAGGCCTGACAATCTCCTCTTCTACCCAGAGTCTGCCCTCAGCCTGGAGACTGACCTTCCCCTGGCCATCTCCCTCTCTTCTGGCTGCCAGCCAGCCTTTATAGGCCTTGAAGCATCAGGCCCACAGGTGCAGCTAGTTCTAAAGGCCAGGCACCAGACTTCTCCCCAGCCCCAATCTATTTCCCTTGATTGGGGCTGGCTGAGCAGGGGCTAATTAGGTGCCTTGCACCAGCACCCTGCTACAATGCTGTAACTCCTGGGGGGACTGGGGCACTGCCGCGCTGTGGATGGCCTTTAACTTCTGTTGGTCCACCTGGGGAAAGGATGCAACCCAAGAATTCTGTGGAGGACTGATCAAAGGTACCTTTTTCCAATTTCATGAACAGGCTATACTTTCATAGTTTTTCCAGGATGGAATGAAATGGTAACAATGATGATCAGAATTATCTGAAAATACAAGTGTGTCATCAAGAAAGATGACTACATACTACTACAGGATGTCTCTAAATACATTGTTCACAAAGTGTTGAAAGGTCGCTGAAGCATTGGTCAGACTGAATGGCATTACTAGATATTCGAAGTGCTCACAGAGGTTTTTAAAAGCGGTCTTCCATTCACTTCCTACTCTGATGTGCACTACTTTGTAAGCACCCCGGAGGTCCAGTTTGGTGAAAATTCTGATAGAGTGCACAGAAGGATCTAGGGCAGAAGATGCAGTTTTTGAAGCCCGTAACTCTGGGCATAGTCCCAGATTGTGGGGAGGGAATCCCCAGTCAGGAAGGAAGCTACACTAAAACTATAACTTTACTAAATCTAGGAAGAGTAACTATTTACAATTTTATTTACAGGTTCCTTGAAAAACTGAAGAAAGAGAGGACTACAGATTCTGCCTCAAGCCATGCAGTGATAACAAGGAACTGGGGGCCATTGACCCACACACTTCTTATACCCTCACCTGGGAGCACAAGGAGACCTACTGCACATGTGCGAGGCAACAGATACAGCTTGTTAAAATCTCTGGACTTGGGTGCATGGTACGCATGCATACCCACCTGTGGAATTCACATAGAGACCAGCACTAGAAGAAAAAGTATCGGCATTCATCATAAATAATTTTCTAGGAACAGTGAAAGAAGGCTAAGAATAAGCAACTTAGAAAAGTCCTCAAGCTTTTTTTAGATAACTTCTGGGAGGAAAGGTTAGTATCCTGGTGAGATTTAGCAGCCAAGAGGACTCACTGTTTGTGTCAAGAACTTCATAGTTAAGAGTACAGGAAGGGGCCTGTTGAGATCCCATCCCTCAATGAAGTATTGAAGCACCTCTTCCAGGTCTGACTTAGGGAGAGCCTCTCTTCCTAATAGACAGGCTTCTCCTCCTTTTGTGATAACTTTGTGCAGGCTGTCTTTTCCAGCCCCAGAGTCCACATCAAGCACTTTATTAGTTTGCTGTTACTTCAGCAAATGTCTCTGTTCTCTTCCATGGTGATTGGTAATAATCCTGCCTGCCAGAAGTGAGGAGAAACTGTCATCTGATATAATAGCCCGGAGCAGTATTTCTGCTGAACATCAGGGAGAAATGTGGAGAGTACTAGAAAATGCAAGAAACATTTAGAACAGCCCTAAATTGAATAAGGCCAAGTGTCAATTAAAAAATAAAATTAAAAAAAAAATCATATATTTAGTAGATAAATTGACCACAAAGCTTGAAGTTCTAACATTTATGCAACACTGACATACAGAGACCCAAAAATTTAATAAAAATAAATAAATCCAAGACCACAATGCATGTTGAATTATGTCAGTAAATTCACATCCAACTATGTAGTTAGAATAACTGACCTCACTTCACAAAGATAAAAAATTGAGTTAGCTGCCAGAGCATGAAAAAATTCAAGAATTTGAAGAAAGTATTGATATTACTCTAATTCAGCAATTGTTTGACCCACTGAAAGAGTACGTTCAAAAGGAACCTGGGAGCTCTACTGCTACAGAGGCATGAAAATGAATGGCTGTCAATAAAATATGCTGTAACAGCTATGACAGCAGCAGAAAAACATACAAGAAGAAACCAAAAGAGAAAAATATGCACGACTATAAAATTGCAGTGTAGATGTTGGTACTTGGGCCGGAGCCCAGCATTAGTGATCTGCTCCAGCCCGAGCCCCAACATCTACACTGCAATTTTTAGCCTTGCAGCCTGAACCTGAGTCAGCCAACACGAGCCAGCTGCGGGTGTTTTACTGCAGTGTGAAAGACCATGAAAGTACAAAAGTATAGTTTAATCCTGTAGTTCTGGCCAGGACATCATCTAGTAACTGCAGACTGTCAAGAGCATATGTTCTCTGCTACCTCCCAAATAGATGACCTAGAATAAGCAGTTACCAGTTCATGTGAACCCGATAAAGGCACCACGTGCCTTTTCGCCACAAATAAAAGATTAGCAGGAAAGAGAAACAGCTAAGGATGAAACAATACAAGCAATAATACATGCTCTAAGTACTGGATGGAGTCAACACTTCCCCACATGCATATTCACTATATAAAAATGAACCTCTCATTGATTTTGGGAGTACTCATGAAAGGTACAAAAACAATAAATTCCATAGTCATAAGAAGAAAAATACTGGAAAGAACATGGACCTGATTCTCATTTACATGAGGACCCCTTTACAAAAGTACATTTACTCCCATTCCCAGTGCATTGTAAAGGAACCTTACTGTACATGAGAATTAAGTCCCACACCAAAAACTCCTTGGAATGACTAAAAAAATAAAATAAAATAAAATAAAAAGAGAGAGAGCAGAAGTAATATTCTGGCCACATATAAACAGTGATATGGATGAAATAATAAGCAAGTGTGGAACCTGCCTGAAATACAGAGATACATAATGGGAAAGAAACATGACACCACATGAACAACCTACGATACTTGAAGGCAAAGTCGGAATAGATTTGTTTGCCCACCAGGCATGATCACCTGATCATAATGGACTATTTTAACCACTTTCTAGACTGATATTTCAGGATACCACAGCTTCAACTGTGATCACTAAGTCTGTATTTGCATGTCATGGAATTTCAAGGACTGCAATGGACCACAGTTCAAGAATACAGAATTAATAGATGTGGCTAAAACTTATGAAATTCAGTATAACATCTAGTTCTTGATACCCACAAGAAAACAGATTTGAAGAATGTGGACTCTGTGTAGAGTGAAGGGAAAAAGGCAATTTATTAAGCACTACTCAATTATAGAGCAACACAGTTGCAATGTGAAAAATCACAAGAAGCACAAAAAAGTGTAATAGATCAACCGTGTTTCAGACTCTTTCAAAGAGAGTGAACACACTGTTTAAGACATAAACATGCCTAAAACCCCCAATACTGCAGATACAGAAAAGTGCTGTACAGAAAAGATTAATTAGATTGGCTGATATTGTAAAAATAACATTAAAAATGTTAAGTTAAATCACTGTTAGACTTCGTTCAGTTAGAGAATATGGTGAATTTTTTTAAAAGAGAAGGTGTGCCCTAAAGAGCTAAACTGTAGCAGGAAGCTGCTACATATTCTGTAGGACTCTATGCAGTACCACTAGTCCTGTCTCCCACACAGCACCAAGAAGCAGCTGCAGAGACCCAGGCAGCAAGTTTAGATTACAGCAGGGTCAGTCCTGTATTTATTTTGTATGTAATCTCCTGTTGTTAGGTAAATAAATTCATTATCTTAAAGCCTGTCTCAGACATCATTAACATATTACATTTGTCAAAATTATGTCATCCTTGAAAGTGCCCTGTGTGTGAATTTTCAATGAAAAGACTGTCTACCATTGAGGAAAACAGTAATGTTATAGGACAGGGTTGTGTATATTATCAATACAGCAGCAGAAATTCAATATTTTGCAGGGTACATCACAAATTACAAAAAGATTAATTAAGGTTCAAATATCAGTTATTTCTGCCAAGACAACGGACAGTTTAATTTTCTTTATAAACATGAATCTGATATTGCTAAATCTCTGGAAAAAGTTCCTTAAATGTTTTCTCTAGTGTATTTTTGCTGTTATTCCTAGATCAAAAAGTTTTCATTCTAGTTACTAATGCAGTTAAGAATTTACTGATTCTGAAAGAATTTGTACTGGTCTGTCAACTAATCATCCTTGCAAGAGAGTCTCTTCTACCATAATTCTGGCAAATGAAAAGTTGGAAGACTTATTTAGTCCAGAAAACAGATCTTCTAAAAGTTTACAGTGAAGTTAATGATGAACTTTGACACACCATTATAATTACTGTTTCTTTCTTGTACCTACCAATTTTTTCTAGCTGTTTGGACACATGCAGAGAGTTTTCCCACAGTTTGCACCTGAAACACTTAGCTAAAATCAAAGAGTTTAATAATGCAGCAAAATTGTTTTTATGTGATGCCAGAAAGTCAGATAACCCTACAAAAGAAAAAAAATATTTAATAATATAATACAGTTTATTTTTAAATATATCAAAATGCATTAAATTTTAACATACATTTAGTAACTCTTAAGCCATGTCTGAAAATTTTGCCTATATCTTGTGTCAGAGTGAAGTCTTGAATAGGAATGCATCCTAATTGAGCCTGAATAAGACTGAAAAAGAAATATTTCTTAGTATATAAAACAATATTAGTAAACAAAATATAATAAAACAAGAGTTAAAGACTCCATTGAAAAACAATGGCAAGTTCAAGATAAAAGCAACATTGTTCGGCATCTAAAGGCATGAGCCTGTGCACAATGAAGTCAATAGGAGTTTGGATCAAGGCTTTTATTTTCAAGCCAATGAGATATGACAAAATATTTACCAGTTTACTTTCATTTCTCTTGTTTTTATCTTCCCTTCCATTGGAAACCTGTATAATAAAACATACTGATTTTTTGCTATTCACTTTAACTAAAAATTATACTTTCTTTCTGAACATTAATTCATTGATTTTTTGTACCTGACAGTTATCCTGTTCTTGTCTTTATTCAAAGCGTTCAATATTTTCTTCTCATTTATTCTTAACTTGACATCTGAAAATTCAATGCAGCCGGATATCATTGTGACCTGTAACAATTTAACATTGTTTAACAGATCCTGTTTTCATGCAATTGCCGTTAGCAGTAAAATATAATGGAAGTAATAGCACAAGACAATATAGTATGTTATATATAATCAGAATTGCTTCGGAATTCCTTCATTCAGAAGGGTAAGATGATTCAGTGCTACCTAACTGAGGAGAGTAAAAGATGGGAGAATTGGAAGAGATCAGAGACTAAAACCCTCAAAAAAGTCATACTGCCTACATCTTATACATCTTGAACTTCATAATTCTTTGGTGTAAGGAAAACAATATAAACAATATAAACTGTCTTCAATTCTGTTTTAAACTTACAGATGTGTGTGTGTGTATACATATATTTTCCTTAGGAAAATTAAATTACCAGTTCAGATAAAGTTTCTGTTCCATTCACCGAGGAAAACTGTTTCACTGTATCAAATGCAATATAGTACCAAGCCATTAGTTTTCCAGTCTCTGCAGATGAAGATTAAAAATATTTAGTGTATTTTTTTAAAAACAGAGGTGTACAGTACTTGCTTCTTCCAAGCAACAAAACTGCATTTTTATTTTCCTCATACTATTATACATAGATCACTGTCACCAGGCCATCTTTTGATCTGCAGCAGAATTTCCAGTGATTTTGTAGGAGGATTTGCACAGGGATCCAGATCAGTACATAGTCCTAAGAGTACAACTTCTATCATTTGCTAAATTAAATTCAGCTCAGATAACAGAATACTGAGTATGTTCATTATGGGCCAAATTCTGCCCTCAGCTACATCTGTAGAACTCCACTGGAGATACACAGATGTACCTGAGGACAACCTTTCTCCTGAATGGTTTTCTGTTCACTGCTCAATCGCTGTGCCCTTTAGTATGTCTTATGATAAATGTATATCAAAAATAATCTTTAAAACCATATATAAATATTTTTAAAATATGTTTTCAATATTATAATCTAAATTATATTATGAAGTAAATGTTACCTGTAGGTTTGAAATTAAATTCTTCATCCATCTTTATCAAATCAAGAGATGACAAATTGTTCAAATTCTTCAAACACAATTCTGTCCAGAGTTTGAAAAGAGAAATTTATCTTTCGAACATGCAGGAAAAAAATACAATATTTTTGTATATACTAAGGAAAAGATTATAGTCTAAGTTACAACAGTGTAAAACCAGAGTAACTCCATTTAACTCAAAAGAAGGCCGAAGCACACAATCCTTTTCCCACTGAAATCAGTGGCAAAAATTCTTACTAAATTCACTGGGGCAGGCTCAGGCTCAACTATACAGTCAATGAAAACCAACCAACCACTCTCACTTTAAAACTGTAGAAAGTGTGAAATAAACTAGATGTGAGAAGTTAAAAATGTCAAGTTAAGCTCTGAAAAGGCTGAGAGTCCACTAATAATCATCTAACACAACATAATATTTTCTCTAATTTTTAATGATGTAACAAGGCATGGCTATTCAAATGCATGTGTCATTGAGTTTTTAATGATGTATGTACATTATAGTAACTGTGCCTGCATTTATTTCAATGGTTACAAACTCAAATAAACCTATGCAGTCACTAGCAGTGGATATTTGAAGGAGGATGATCAAACTGTTTCCTTTGTTCTTATCTCTTTCGAAACCAAGAAAATTAAGTGCAAAAATGACATTAATATAATGTTGAGATTTTTCAATGCAAATATGTCAAGAAACTCAAAGTTGTAGTTCCCATAGCAACCACAAATCATCCACATTGCATACACACAATATATATACACATAATTAACAGAATATACATTACTACAAAATACTGCAAGATAGCTGAGTTAGAATATCAGTTAGAATAATAAAGTTGAATTTCTAGATTTGTGTGGTTAAAATCTTGGCAAGTAATGTTCTATTACCATACCTATTTCTTATACTGGAGACAGTATGAAAGAAAGCATACCATATTTGTTTTTATCATTTAAAGATGGCAGGGGCTGACTCCTAAACTGTTGAGTTTCATCTGGGTAATCTGATGGTATTGTCATAAATTGAGAAGTAATTTTAATATTTAAAGAGCCTTAAAGTAAATAATTATTTTATGTTCAAGCCATAACAAAATCGTATTCTTAAAAATTCTTTAAGTAATAGTTAAAGACTACTCCATAAAAACCTGAGAACTGAAGAATATAACTGATCTTTTTGTATTTGCAAAGTCAGATGTTACATGTCTGCTTTAACAACAATACAGCATACAAGGTCCCTTAATTGCTTGATTGAATTATCTTATCTTACTTCATAGCATTGCTTCATCTATTTGCTATACGAATAAATGTATAACCAAGCTTAGAACAATTTTAGCATAGCAAAATAATTCTTAGACGACCTAACAAATCAAATAGATTTGAGATATGACTAAATAAGGTGTGGAACACTTTATGCATACAAATCTTGCAAGATGTGTAAGATTTCTCCTGGCATACCTAAACAGAATAAATAAATGGAGCAATAAATGCTAAATCTTTAGCAATAGAGCAGAATATGCATTGAAGGGCTTCGCTCCATGTGAAAAATCTCATGGTCCTGGGGAATGGAATCCTCAGTCTAAACCAGGCAGACTATCTACATAGTCAAATCACAGTCACCAATATAGGTAACATGAAAGAATAGCATATAAGGCCTTCCTATAACTCACTGGATACACTCCCACTAGCCACAAAATACCATGCCCTTGACCTTTCCTAAATTCTCCTCCCACCTTCCTCAGGGAGTTATGAGGCCTGATGCAAAGTTTTCTATAATACAAGGCAGTATGAAGTTCCCTCACACATAGTCTCTACTACTGCTGCCCCATGTGCATCAAGCATGTAGCTTTTAAATTGCTTTTGAGCAAGTTGCAGATATTTTAAGTTTTGTGGAAAGAGGAAATCTGATATTAAATTTCTGGAGAGCAAATTTTGAAGGAATGTGAAAAGAAATTAAATCAAATGACAAATCAATGAAGAAAAAGGAAGGAAAATGAAAAGCATTCAAAATGAAATGAATCTTACTGTATGCAGAGTTTGATTTATAAGAAGGATATACAAGAAGCAGTATACCTGTGCATGTGGGCAAGAACCTGGGAAGAGGAGTATTTATGAAATCTTTTTTTTTGTAAAATAATCCAATTTGGAAAGTCCAGTATTTACAATATGGAACAGCATGTAAGTTAAATGAAAGTAATACTAAAAAGCGACGAAGAGTCCTGTTGCACCTTATAGACTAACAGACGTCTGTTAGTATACAAGGTGCCACAGGACTCTTTGTTGATTTTTACAGAGATTCAGACTAACATGGCTACCCCTCTGATACTTGAAAGTAATAGTGTTGCTTTAAGAATTCACAAAAGGCTGGATTCAGCCAACCTTAATCACACTGAATAGTATCTTGCTCCATCAGTAATTCCACAGAAATGAATGGAGCTACTCAGATATGGTGGAAGAATCTGGCTCAGAATGACATGTTATACTCAGAAAGGTGAAAAGGCACTGACCTTGTAATTTTGCTTCAATTCCAACTGTGTCTAGTCCAGGCGAAAAACCTGCAGGAAAAGGAAAAATGGCCTTTTAAATTAATACAATCATGCATTTAATTTTCAACATTACTGTCTATCAAAACAATTTACTGACTGTAAAAAATGTCAATTTCAGTACAATGGTTGTAGCTTTCATACTAACTGATACTTAAAATGGAGGCACAAAGTGGGTGAGGTAATATCTTTTATTGGACCAACTTCTACATATATATGAAATAGTATCCATTTTAAGTTTGCAGTGTTGTTGTAACTGCGTTGGTCTCAGATATGAGAGAGCAGGTGGATGAGATATGTTTTATTGGATTGACTTCTGCTGGTAGAGGGGCAGGGCCAGCGCTACCGTTTAGGCAGCCTAGGCAATTGCCTAGGGCGCCAGGATTATTGAGGGGGCGGCATTGTGCCGGGGGGGGGGGCGGCAGGTGGCTCCGGTTGACCTGCCACAGGCATGCCTGCGGAGGGTCCATTGGTCTGCGGCTCCGGTGGAGCTGCCGCAGTCATGCCTGCGGACGGTCGGCTGCTCCCGCGGCTCCGGTGGACCTCCCGCAGGCATGCCTGCGGCAGTTCCACCAGAGCCACGGGATCAGCGCGGAAGGCAGCGAAATGGCTGTGCGCCTAGGGCGCGAGAAACCCTGGCGCCGGTCCTGTAGAGGGGACAAGCTTTTGAGCATCACAGAGATCTTCCTTATTTAGGTCAGGAAATGGTAACCAGAGTGTCACAGCTACATACAAGGTTGGACAGATTGTTCAGAATAATGTTGTAGGAGACCGCTTCAAATGAAGATGGCACTGAACACCTCACCAGTTTTAGGACAAAGGAGGGTTAGTAGCAGCAGAGTGCTTTAAAAATTGTAATGAGTCATAAAACCAATGCCTTTGTTAAGTCCATGATTTTTAGCATCCAGCAGAGATATGAATTAAAGTTTTCAGGCTCATCTTTTGAATGTGTTGTGCAGGTTTCCTGTGATGATGAGGCCTGAGGGGTCAGATAGAGAGTGATCACTTAAGTGCTTGTTCACATGTGATAGGGTGTTTCTGTCTTTTATAATTTTTCTTTGAGAGTTCATTTGAGAGCAAAGTGATTGGCTGGTTTCACTCACACAGCTGTTGTTGGGGCATTTGATACACTGGATCAGGTACACCAAATATTGTGATAAATAAAATAAAATATATAGAGATATACCTATTGCATAGAGCTGGAAGGGACCCAGAAAAGTCATTGAGGCCAGCCCACTGCCTTCATTAGCAGGACCAAGTACTTGATTTTTTTTGCCCCAGATCCCTAAGTGGCCCCCTCAAGGATTGAACTCCCAACCTTAAGTTTAGCAGGCCAATGCTCAAAACAGTGAGCTATCCCTCATGTGCAGGACCAACTGATCTCAAAAGGTGTATTGGGGGAATATTGATCATCATAGCTGTGGAGATGCGTACACAGGTTTTGCATCTGTTGTTCTGGCAGGGTCTGGCACTGCTTTCAGGTGGACTGTGGGGAGCTTGGTTCTGATGATGAGCTTGATGAGGTTGGATGGGTGTTTGAAGGCCAGAAATGGGGTTTGGGAAAGATTTCTTTCAGGATGTGGTCCTCAACGTATGTAGTGTTCCATTTTTGAAGCTGATCATGGTGTATTCGAATAGAACTGGTGGATAATCCTGATTGCTTAAGGTGCAACATGTAGTCCAGGATAAATGCTAGCGGAGCACATGCTGTGTCAACTTGGTGGGAGGTGCACCAGCACTGAAATTTAGTCCATTTGTGAATGTAAGTGCATCTAATTGTGTCACGCCTGCTACTCAAAACTATCTCACAGTATCCAAACAGGTTATTTCTGAATCCTCAAACCCTGGAGGAGCCAGGCTTTGAAGGGAGCATCTGTGGATTGGGATGGAGGATACATCCTGGGAAAGGAGCTGTGGTGTTGGACAGAGAGAGATTGGTTGGCATTCTATCATGTGAAGGAGATAAATATACCAAACCTGTCATTGTCATGTTGGAGCTATAAGAATGATGTGAGCTCGGTACTCCTGTATATGGTGAAGTATCTGGAACAGGAGGGGAAATGGAGAGAAGGCACAGAGGAGTGGTGTACTCTATGCGATAAAAGAATGCATCTCTCAGTGATCCATGTCCCAGTCCTGCTCTGGAACAGAACTGAGGGCAATGAGTGTATTGGGGTATAGCAAAAAGATCTGATAGGACATCCCCATCAACTGTAGATGGGCTGAAGGGTTCGCATATTCAGTTGCCACTCATGATCCTGGAAGAAACACTGGCTCAGTGTCTCCGCAGTGGTGTTCTGGTATCCAAGGAGGTATGCTGCTGAAATGGTGATGTTGTGCTAGATACACCAGTTCCACAATTTGAGTGCCTCTGAGTATAAAGAGTGGGAACATGCTATGCCTTGCCTGTTGATGTAAAACATACAGGCGAGATTGTCTGTCATGACTCTGATGTTCAAGGAGAGGGAGGAAATGTCAGGCATTTCCTGTAGTTCTAGGAGGTTGATGTGTAGAGTCGATTTGGTTAACAACCATCTGCCCTGCACTGTGCGATTGGGGGACACAACTGATAAGGGAGGCATCGGTTGTGTGGAAGTATAAAAAAATTGATAGGGATTTGTAGGGGAATTTAATGTATGACAGTTTTTGTTAGTAAGAGTTAGGCTAATTGTAATTTTAATAATGCGAGTTTTGTAGAAACAAGAATTGTAAAAGGCGAGTGAAAAAGAACTGTGTGAGAAATTGTTTTTTGATTTTGTGTAAATAATACAAAATGTAGACTGGAGTTTTTTAAGTGAAAAAAAACCAAAATATTAGAATAACTTATATATAAACAAAATGCAGCTGTTGCTTATTATTGTCTGTAACAAAAGTATAAATGCTTGCTGTAATTGTTTATCTGTTGAAAGACCTGTCTAGGAAGGGAAGACCCTATGTCCTAGTGCACTCTCTCCCTGCTGTAGCTGCTAAACAAAATAAAGTATCTCATTCTGCTGCACCCAAACAAAAAGCGAGAACTGAGTTTTTCTCTGATAGTTGTTAGAATCGTGGTCGGTGGTGGTTGGAGGAAACAAACTCCAACACAGACATTGCAGGGTTGCGTCCACTAAAGTAGTGACTCCTTGACTCTTATTGGCATGGGTAAGAGTTTGTGGAGGCTGTGTTTGTTGGGGTGATATACTGGAGCCGTGCCTGAAGACATCGCATGTGTAGTCTTGCGTGCCTGATCATGAAAGTGGCTGCTGCCATGTGGCCTAGAAGTTGGAGGCACGTTCTGGCAGAGATCTAGGGGCAGACCCCACACACTGGATATCAGATCTAGTAGGACCAAGAATTTGCGAGGCAGTAGGAAGGCTCTGGCTTGTATGGTGTCCAATTATGCGTTGATGAATTTCAGGTGTTGTACTGGCATTAAAGTGGACTTTTCTAGGTTCATGAGGAGACCTAGCTTTGTAAACAAATTCATTGTTATAGACTGCTTGGAGAATGTCGGTCTCAGCGGGGGTCTTGAGGAGACAGTTGTTCGAGTATGGAAAGATGATGATGCCTTGTTTCCTTAGGTAGGCTGCGTGGTTTGAGCATTGGCCTGCTTAACCCAGGGTTGTGAGTTCAATCCCTGAGGGGGCCAATTTGGGGAACTGGGGTAAAAATCTGAGGATTGGTCCTGCTTTGAGTAGGGAGTTGGACTATATGACCTCCTGAGGTCCCTTCCAACCCTAATATTCTATGATTCTACCACCAGGACCTTGGAGAACACTAAAGGGACAGTTGATAGTCTGAAAGGCAGTAGTTTGTACTGGTAGTGGTTGTTGCCCATGACAAATTGGAAAAATTGTCTGTGGGCAGAGTGTATTGGGATATAAGAAGTATGTGTCTTGGAGGTAAAGGGCAGAGAACCTGTCCTCCTGTTCCAGTGCTGGGATAATAGTGGAGAGGTAGCCATCTTGAAGTGTTGCAGTTTGACGAACTTGTTTAGATTGTGAAGGTCCAGGATGTGACACCAGCTGTCAGATTTCTTCTGGATGAGGAAATAACGGAAGTAGAAACCCTGCCCCCTGTGTTGGAAAGGGACCAGTTCTATAGCTTTCAGTTCCAGAAGATGATTTATTTCTCCCCCTAGAATGGGTCTGTGAGGGGCTCTCTGAAGAGAGACAAAGAGTGGGTGGTGGCAGGGTGGATAGATATGAAGGGGATGGAGTATCCTTCCTTAATTATCTCTAGAACCTACCTGTCTGAGGTGATTAGTCTCCATGATGAGAGAAACAGAGCTTGTCAGTCACCAAACTGGTGGGACCTCAAAGATGGTGGGAATGACTGGAAGAAGGGGACATTTCTTGGGGCCTTTCAAAATTGTTGTTTCAGTGGGGTGGGGGTGAGAGGTAGCCCCCTGAGGAGTAGGTTGTTTACACTTGGAGGGAGGCCTTTGTTTTCAGCCCTGGGTGTCATAGTACCGTTGAGGAGTATATTGCGGTGATCAAGAGTAAGGGGGGAGGTGGTACTCTCCTGGACATCTCTTCAGCACAGGCATGTAAATCCCGAGAGTTTGGAGGGTGGCTAGGGAGTCTTTATAGGAGTGTAGGGAATTGTCTGTGCGCTCTTAGAATAGTTTTTGGCCCTCAAAAGTTAAATCTTCCACAATGGTTTGTACCGCTTTAGGAAAATCTGAGAGGTAGAGCTATGATGCATGCCTCATGACCGCAGCAGTTGCAATGGATCAGGCAGCAGTGTATACAGAGTCTAATAAGGCTTGTAGAGCTGTATGGACTAGGTGGTGTCCTTCCAATATTAGGGACTGGAATTGCTTTTTCTTGGCCTCTGGGAAGTCGTGACAGAAATCTGTCAGTTTGGAGTAGTTTAAGTAGTTAGCCATCAGAGCCTCATAGATATTCAAAACTGGAGCATGGCTGACGAGTATGCCTTGTGTCCAAGTAAGTTAGTAATTTCCAATCTCTGTCTGGATGACTAGCATGGGATTAGTATTGACGGCCTCTCTCTTGCACCAAATTGACCACCAGAGAATTTAGGGTAGGATGCAAGAATAGAAATTCAGCATCTTTCGCTGGAAGACAGTACTTTTTGTCGGCAGGTTTGCGAGTCGGAAGGATGGACGCTGGGGTCTGCCAGAGCCTTTTTGTGGAGCCTAGAAGGGCTTCATTGATCAGTAGTACAATCTTGAAGGAAGATGATGTGTGGAGGATATTAAGCAGCTTATGGTGCTAATCCTTGACTTTCTCCAAAGGAGTCTGCAGGGGGTCTGCAATCCTGCAGAATAGTCTCGAAATAGTCATTGGCCATAAACAAGAGCAAGGGTTCCTCAAAGACATTGGCACAGCTTCCCAGCAAAAAAATTTTCTAGCTAGAATTTCATAGCAAAAATTTCCTCCAACAATATGCAGCTTTCCTCATCTCCCTCCTCCCAACACGTTAAGAGCATTTCTTATGTGATGTTTCCATTTCCTACTAAACTAGGAAACAAAAGACTGAAATCTGGGTGAACATAATTTATTTGGATTATGACAGTGCCAATGAGATAGGCATCTATTGTAATAGTCTTAACTAATAATGGCCTTGGTTTTGCAGGGCATTGTAATCCTCGTATTATTTTTATATAGCTTTTCACATAATAGTACGATGGTATTAACATATCCTAAAGTGTAAACAGACATATATATATATATATATATATATATATATATATATATA
>NC_133775.1:33732186-33871804 GCF_003597395.2 Chelonoidis abingdonii
TCGTGTAGCCAAGCATCTCCAGGATTACAGAGGCTGTAGCGTATACCAGTTCATTGGTTTGAGTTATGGTGGTAGTAGGGATTGTGATGAGGGCTCTATTGGCATCTTCTAACATATTATCTGATGGTACTTCTCCACTGAGCCTTGGTAATCGGTCTCGAGGATTGACTGTAGCTAGTTTATATATATATAAACTATATATATATAAGGACTCAGGAGGACCTTACTAACAGCTGCTGAATGTCCAAACTCTTATCACTTGAGAACGTCAAACAAAAAGATTTAAATTTACCAATTTTTTTTTTCAGTGCCACAAAGCAACTGTTCCACAATCACAGTCATAGACATTCCATTTTGCTGAGCACCATAGAATGCCTTATGCCAGTTGGGTCAGCAGCCCATACGATCAGTGCAGAAGCAGAAAATCTGCCTTTGGGGGGAAAAGATAGATCTTTTTTTATTCAATATCAAGCAGTTTTCTGAATTTTAATATCGTCATTTTATCTTCTATAAAATACGGATATTAAAAAGAAAAACCACTCAATATTAAATAAAAGTTGATTTACCTTTTCCTTGGAGGCACACTCAATACTCAGAGCTGAAAAGTAATGGTAATATGCCGCCAGCTTTGTGTGTGCTGTGATGCCTCAACACAGTGGGAAGTTGGTAATCATAGGCTGAAATTTTGCAGACCTGTTAATGAAAAAGTAGTACAAGCTTAAAATATGTTGAAATGCCTGCTAATTATGTTAACACAGTTGAAATGCTTTTTCCTAAAGATGTTCCAGGTCACCTTTTAACAACTTCATTGTCTTCAATCCCTATTGAAATGACAGTCCATAAAAGACAAGAGAAAACAAGTAACACTAATCTTTTTTATCATTTCTCGCTAACAGAAAATTACTTGCCAACAATGTAGATAGTTTATTGTAACCTACTTTATCTTAGACATGGCATATAATCCAGTATCACATTCTAGTCAATTTAAAAGCAACAAACCATAATGAACTGGATTTTTCAAAACTCTGATGTATAGGAAAGTTGATCGTATCCATTCCAAAGCTATTTTCACATCCGTGATGGTGTGCAACACTATTTCCGCATTTAAATGCTCAACAAGATGTTTGTGTAAACTAGAAAGGAACAAAGATCAATCAATTAGAAATATAATTAAGTAAACATTAATCAACAGTATAAAACTGCAAATTTTTTTTTACAAACAATAATAAATTATATTTTACCATAAATAGTCCACTTGCTGCTGCTGCTTTTTATTGTACTCAGTATAAAAAGGTAAAAAATATTTAAATGATCAAGAATTCAAGTGGTTTGTTATGGAATGGGCTCCAGTTAGCAAAAGAAACAGAGACTTTTGGTGCTGGCTGTTGGAAATCATTGACATCCAGGAAACAAAACTATCTATATTTACATGTTGAATTATATTCTTGGTATTTTGGGAAATATCAGAGTTTAAGTCTAAACTAGATTTATCTTATAAGCTTTTCAATTTTAGCCTTTAAATTCCACTGTAAGTCTGAATATTCTTATTTTTAAATGTCTCTCACTCCCTGTAGGCCTTCCATCAATTGAGCATTAGAGGCTAGCATTTCCTGAATCTCTCGTGTCAAACTTCAAAGATATGGCCTGAAAGCTTTCCAAGTTCTATTCTTGGTTTTCTTAATACTATCACCACATATCTACAACCAATTTCCTTTGATATGTTTAAGACAGAACTATAGACCTAATTCTCTTTTGTAGGTATCAGGAATGGGTAGTATTCCAGCTGATGAAAAATACACTGAGCTCAATCTCCAAACCCAGAAACTCATTCAGTATCATGCTGCTGTTTTCAAGGAACATGACTTGTACTTTAGCAGGGATCTACGTATCTACTGGCATCTACATTCCAAAACACGGATAACTTAAGAACCTCCTTACCCCCACACAAAACCAGGATGGGAACATCATTGGTATTAGGAACAAGACTAATCACTTGAAATCAACAGAATTTATGTACTAAAAGAACTGGTGAGAAGAACTCACCTCTAACATTAAGCTACTGACAAAACTGAAGTAACTGTGAAGCATCTCACACATCCACTGTGACAATAAGTAGCAGTATTTATGTCAGTGTTATGGTATTGTTGGCAGGGGTATTTTGCCGCCCCAAGCATGGCAGACAGGCTGCCTGTGGGAGGTCTGCCGAAGCCGCGGGACCAGCGGACGCTCCGCAGGCAATGCCACCGAAGGCAACCTGCCTGCCGCCTTCACGGTAACCAGCAGAGCGCCTCCCCAAGTACGCGCTTGGCGTGCTGGTACCTGGAGCCGCCCCTGGTTGCTGGTATAACCCATCAGCTCCTTAGGGTGGTATGGCCCTGTGGCCCAAGTCACCAGGGCAAGCCTGGGCTTCAGGACCATAAGGCCTAGTGGCTGAAGTCTAAATAGCAGCCCTTTTTCCATGGCAGCATGGCCCAGGTCAGTAGTGCTACCCCAGGGTTCAGGATAGTAAGGCCCAGTGGCCAAAGGCTAAATAGCTGTCCTCAGTGTAATATGGTCCAATTGCCAGAGTTAGTAACATGGTCCCGAAGTTCAGGACAGAAAGACTCAGTGGTCAAAGTCTCAATAGCTGTTCTTCTTCTCAGGGCAGCTTGGTCCAATGGCCAGAGTTAGTCAGGCTGTCCCGTGATTTAGGACAGCTGCCATTTGGTTCAAGGCAGTGTGACCCAGAGGCCAGAGTCTAACCAGCTGCCCTTGGATTCAAGGCAGTACAACTCGCTCCTTCGGGCGCTGACCTCATTGAATGGTGGGTATGGTGCAAGAAAAGAGGACTCAGGCCCAACCTACTCCACTGGGTCCAGACCCAGGGCCCTGAGGAACCAATTCTCCAGTGTTTAGGCTTGGTCTCTCTCTGCAGCCATTCCATTCCCTGCATCGCTTCCTACCCTCACTTCTAGCATTGATAGCCTCCCAACATCAGCAAACTCTTCTCTGTCATCCTCGGCGGTTAACTGGGTGTCTGCAGTGGCTTCAGCGCAGTCAGCCTCTGCAGCCTGGGGCTCCAGCAGCTTCCTGGCAGAAGCCTGCAGTACACATCTGCTCTCCTCAGTCGGCCCAGACTGAATGAAATTGTTCCCTCTTATACTGTGATTCCAGTTGGAGCATGCCCAACAGAGATGACAGGGTGCAGCTTCCTAAGCCCAGAGCCTGGGGTTAATCCCCTCCGTTCCAGTGTGGGTAGGTATACCCCACCACATATGGGAACACTGCAGAGTTCATCTTTTTTTCTTGGACTACTGGAAAGGGAATGAGCTCAGGATTGGGGTGTTTGGTAGATATCGATGATGTTTTAAATTTACAAGATAGATTACAAAATTACAGATAAATTACATAAATTTATTTTTCTCAATTAAAAACTGATTCTTTAAAAAATATACTACAAGAAAGCTTCTGTGATTACTTTTTTGCACTATCTAAATATTTTATTTGCTTTTTTTGTTGATTAGTATTCTCTCGTCACTGAATAGATAAAATGAAGTTTCCACCTCTGGTGTACCTCTGTATGATTCCCCATAAACTTGTCTTTTATAATGCGTGGGATGATAAACCAAAAGAACAAGAAAATACATTCTGTTGGCTCTATCCATCAGTATGCTTGTGGCAAAATTACTTAGTTACCTGCTTTCTATTGTATCTGCACCATTTAACAGCTGTACATATTTCTCTCTTGTACTTAACCTAGTCAAGATAACTGCTGTAGCTGTAGTGTCAAACTGAAAAAAAAAAAAGTACTTTAAGATTTAGAGGAGACACCTAAAATATGCATTTCATATCTTTGGTAACAATTCAAAATGTATTTTTAAAATGTTATGTTTAACCTGTTGAGGAATGCCAAGGCATCGACAACTGAAAGACAAATCCTGGCAAATCCATTTGCACATTGAACAGTACCTGAACTTTAAAAAAAATAATTGTTTGCTGGTGCTACTAACCTATTTGCCGTATCACGCATATACTATAGACCGGGGTCAGCAACCTCTGGCACGAGGCTCGCCAGGGTAAGCACCCTGGTGGGCCGGGCCAGTTTGTTTACCTACTGTGTCGGTAGATTTGGCCGATCGCAACTCCCACTGGCTGCAGTTTGCCATTCCAGGCCAATGGGGGCGGCGGAAAGCTGCAGCCAGCACATCCCTTGCCTGCACTGCTTCCTGCAGCCCCCATTGGCCTGGGACGGAGAACCACGGCCACTGGGAGCTGCAATCGGCCAAACCCGCCTACGCGGCAGGTAAACAAACTGGCCCAGCCCGCCAGAGTGCTTACCCTGGCAAGCCACGTGCCAGAGGTTGCTGACCCCTGCTATAGACAGTATTAGGATCAATGAAATTTTGCACAGTTGTTAAACAATACTGTGCATACATAAAAGAGAATCTCACTTATCCAGTGGACAAATACAAATACACATTAAACTCAGTCAAGTGATTTCCACATCCCACCTCACCCAAGCTGCATGTCACCACCACAACGCACTCTGCAGTGCTGGACATTAGTCTTATGATTAGCGAGATTGTCAATTCTTCCCTCAAATGGGAAGCAGCTCTTAAATGAATGATTATTAAATACAAGCTCAGAAAACCAATTCTTGACACTCATTAATTATTGCCAAATGTTAAAAAGCCTGGAAATGAACTGTTAAGAGATACACCAAGTTCCCTACTGACTTCATTACTCACTATCAAGTTACCTCATGTACTCAGCACCCAACCTTCACTTTCCCTCCTACTTTATCCAGAATTGAAAATATAGAGCTAAATGTATATTGTTAATTTTTGTATGGGAACTTTCCAAGTTTTTTAATTTGGATTGGTGTATGTGGTACATATGAAAACAGCCCTGAATCAAATAACTCTTCCTGATTCAGTAAAAGAATTTAAGCACATGCTTAAAGCTAGGCACATGCTTAAGTATCTTTCTGAATCAGGACCTCTAGCAGCAAAATCATGTATCTTTTTTTTAAATGGCCAAAGATAAGAAAGAAGAATTACTTATATGTACAGTAATCAGAGTTCTTAAAGATGTCTTGTCCATACATATATATTCCAATTATCATTTGTGTGTGCTCCAGGAGCTTGAAACCAAAGTCTTTTGTCCAGCAGTGTCCTTTGGGAGACACACATGCTCAAAGCGTTCTCATGCCCCTTACCAACAGCATACAGGGCAGAGTGGGCCAACCATCACTTAGTTCCTTGACCACAACAGAATTCCAGCTATACAGGACTCCTCCATAGCACAAGGGAGGGAAGTTGGATTATGGAATATACTAATGCCCAAATTCTTAAAGAAGTGAAGGTTACTTGTAACTGGAGTTTTCTGAGATGGATCCGCTTACTCACACTTATGGATATTGCACCTCCTAGTGGTGTATAATAGTAGAACCTTCTCCAAGCAGTGTCTATGAGAATGCTCATGCAAGCCTTCCTACTACTCTCCTCTGCATTTCTCAATATTCTGAGGATGAGGCTACATAAGAGTAGGCGTGTGCTCACTCTGAGCATAGCCACTGGAAAGTTTTCCCTCAGAAGTATCTGTTAGGTCAGCTCTGGTGCCCCTTAGAGTCGCACAAAGATTCTGCCAACCCACAACTCCCTCAGTTCCTTCTTGCTGGCCAACTCCAACAGAGGGGTAGGAAGGAAGATCTTGGAATAGACATGGGCAACACATCTCAAAGAACAGTTATGGAAAGGTTAACAACCATTTTTCTTCTTTGAGTGCTTGCTCATGTTCATTTCAATGTAGGTGACTCTCTAGCAATTGCAAATGGAGGATTCAGAGTTTATTGACCTGCTGATTGCAACACCACTCTGCCAAATCCAGCATCATCTCTAGCCTATTGGGTGATGGGGTAGTGAAAAGTGAAAGTGTGAACTGACAACCATATTGCAGCTCTACAAACGTTCTGGATAGGAACTTGTGCTACCAATGCTGCCAAAGATGCTTGGGCCCTTGTGGAATGTGCTGTCAGGGCAGCTGGGACAGGGACCTTTGCCAGGTCATAGCATGTGCTGATGTAGGACGTATTCCACAATGAAATGATCTGGGTTGAGATGGGAAGACCTTTCATCCTGTCTGCAAAGGCCACGAATAGTTGAATAGTTTTCCAAAATGGCTAAGTCTTTTCTATGTAGAAAGCAAGTGCACATCTTATGTCTAGTGAGTGGAACCTCTGTTCTTCTCTGTTGGCACGTGATTTTGGATAGAAGACCAGTAGGAAGATATCCCGGTTACTATGGAACTGGGAAACCACCTTTGGAAGGAAAGCTGGATGAGGATGCAACTGGACCTTGTCCTTGAAGAATACCATGTTATGGTGGTTCTGAAGTAAGGGCCCAGATGTCTAAGCCACTTCTGGCCCAAATAATGATCACCAGGAAGTCACCTTCCAGGACAGGTAGAGCAGACAGTATACTGCCAGTGGCTCAAATGGAAGTCCTGTCAGTTTTGACAATTCCAGATTGAGATCCCTGGGCAGAATTGGTTGCCATACCTGGGGGTACAATCTCTCAAGCCCTTAAGGAACCAATTACAGATGGTGTTTGAAAACACGGAACGGCCATTCATCCATGGGTGAAAAACTGAGATTACGGACAGATGACCTACTTAGACCTTGTTGTTTTAGGTGTAGTAAGTAGTTCAGAATAAATGCTATTGTTGATAGCATACACAAGACATCTGCATAGACCAGATCGAAAACCTTTTCTTCTTTACCAGGTAAGTAGCTCTGGTGGATGGCTTTCTGCTCCCTAGAAGTACCTTGCAAACCTGCCCTGAGAATGCTAGCTCTGAGGGCTTCAGCCATGGAACTTCCAAGCTGTCAGATAAAGGGACTCGAGGTTAAGGTGACACAGGTTGCCCTAGTCTTAGATCACGTTTGGATACAGAGGTAGAATAACTGGCATCTCCACAGAGAGGTCTAAGAATGTGGCGAACCAATGCTGGTGGGGCCAAGAAGGGCTATCAGGATGACCCATACTCTCTCCTTTCTGATCCCAAGCAAGACTATGTGTATTAGAGGAATTGGAGGAAATGCACAGAAGAGATAACCCGAGTAGCGGATGAGGAAGGTGTCTGTGAGACATCTGGGGCTGTTACCCAGGAGGGAACAGAACTGGAGACACTTCCTGTTGTGCCCTGTCATGAACAGATCTATCTGGGGAATTCCTCACCTCTGGAAAATGATGTTCACAACATCTGGACGAATGGAGAAAGATCTGCTGAGTTGATCCGCTAGCTCGTTCTGTGATCTCAGCAGATAAGAGGCCTGGAGGTAGATCGAGTGAGTTATGCAGAATTCCCACAAGCGAAGTGTTTCCTGGCACAAGTGACAGGAGCAAGCTCCTCCCTGCTTATTGATATAAAACATCACCATCATGTTGTCTGTGAGAACTGACACGTTCTTGCCTGCCAAATAGGTCTGGAATGTTTGACATGACAACCAACTGCTCTGAGCTCCCAGACATTGATGTGTGTAGCGAGAGCTCTTCCGGAGATCAAAGGCTCTGAGTTCTGAGGGAACCCTGAAGCGCACCTCAGCCTATCACTGAAGCATCTGTAATGAGAGATACAGATGGTTGAGGTCAGCAAGTGTAACCATCAATTGAGAGAGGTGATCACCAACAGGGAACCGTAATAACTGTGTCCAAACAGTGTCAGTTTGGCGAGTATACAGATGCCAGCCATGCCTGGAGAGGTCTTAGCTGAAATCTCACATGCTGCACCACATACATGCATGAGGCCATGTGCTCCAGAAGGTTCAAGAAGTTCCTCTCTGTAGTGATGGAGTGATCTCTGAGGTTCTCTATAAGCATCACTACTGCTTGGAACCGTGCTTCTGGGAGGAAAGTTCTGGCTTGGACAGAGTTGAGGATCGCCCCAATAAACTCTATCCTCTGAACCAGGGAGAGGGTAGACTTCTGAATGTTTCTCAGCAGACCCAAGTCCTGAATGTTGACAGGATTAACTTTATGTCAGACTCCACCTGGCCATTGGTCTGACCTCTGACCAGCCAGTCAGCAAGGTAATGGTAGACTTGAGCCCCTTGTCTCCTCAGGAAGGCTGCAACGACCACCATGTATTTCGAGGGGTTGCTGGCAGGCCATAAGGGAAAATCGCAAATTGGTAGTGCACATGGTTCACGATGAACCTGAGGAAACTTCGGTGTTCCTGAAAGATGGAGATATGGAAGCAAGCAAGCGTCCTTCAAATCAAGGGCGGGGTACTAGTCCCAGGATCCAGGGAAGGGATAATGGAAGCCAAGGAGACTATGCAGAACTTTGGCTTCTTCATGTATCTGCTGAGCTTTTGCAGGTCCAGAATTGGTCTGAGACTGCCGCTGGCTTTCGGGATAAGGAAATATCAGGAGCAGAATTGTCAGCCCTCTAACTCTGGTGGAACCCCTTCCATGGCTCCCACCCATAGGAGCGACTATACCTCTTGGGCTAGAAGTAGTTCATGAGAAAGGTCTCTGAAAAGGGATGGGGAGGGTGGGAACAACTGAACTAAAGAGTATATCCCACTGCTATTATGCTTAGCACAGAGTCATCTGTTGTAATGTGGGCCCATGCCTGACTGAAATGGGATAAACAGTCCACAAAAACTGGAGAGGCTGGATCCAAAAATTCTATCCTGATATCGTCCTCAAGGGTCCCATCAAAAGGCCTGCTTGGACCTACCAGGGGAGGGGGGAGGGCAAGATGTAGACATGGATGAGGATGGGGCAGAGATCTTCTCGTAAAGCTCCTGCTCCTTTCCCTTTGGCAGTCTTGCCGGGCAGGCGGTGGGAAGAATCGAGCAGCCAGTTGAGGCTTATAATGTTTCTTGTGGGTGCCAGTGTATTAAGTCCTAGAGACTTCGGAGTGGCCTTTAAGTCCATTAGGCTGTGCAGCTTGGAGTCTGTCTGCTCAGAAAAGGGTGACATGCCCACAAAAGGAAGGTCCTGCAAGGTCTGTTGGACCTCATGCAGCATGCCCGAGGATTGAAACCACGAGCTTGTGTGCATTGCCACCGCTGAGGCCATAGATTGGACTGCAGGGTCTGCATCATCCAAGGCTGCTTGTAAGGATGCCTTTCTCCACAGGAGCTGCAAATTCTTGACTGGACTCCTGGGGTAATAACTCCTTACATTTCAGCATGGAATCCCAGAAATTAAAATTGTACCTGCCCAGGAATGCCGGCTGATTCATGATCCTGCGCTGGAGGCCCCCTGTTGAATAGCTCTCTCTCTGACAAAAAGGTCTAATTTTTTGGCATCCTTGGCCTTGGGGGTTGGCCTTTGTAGCCCCTGTTTTTCCCGCTCACTGGCTGTTGACACAACCAAAAATACCAGTGGTGGATATGTGTAAAAGAAACTCACAACTCTTAGCTCTGATACAGTATTTTTTTTTCAGTTTTCCTTGCTGTTGGCTGAAGAGACATTGGGGCCTGCCATAATGCCTTGATGGGGTCCATAATGGCCTTGTTAAGAGCAATGCCACTCTTGATGGGCTGTGACTGTTAGAATGTCCACTAGGGCATGGGAGAACTCTGTGATCTCTTCTACTTGGATCCCCAGGTTTTGAGCCCCTCTCTTAAGGAGCTTCTGATGAGCCTTGTAGTCATCATGGGAGGGTGCTACACCTGCTTCCACCACAATCTCATCAAGAGAAGAGGAGGAAGCCTGTACTGGTAGGGGGCACTGTTCTTCACACTCAGCACCAGACAGGTCTCAAGGTGCTGGCCTTTGGTATTTGGCACTGGCCTCGGTACTGAAGCCCGGGTCCTGCTCTGAGTGGAGCAGTGAAAATGCTCTGGACTCGGACACCAGGGAGTATGACCTTCTGCAACAAGTCCTCTGCATTGTCCAGAAAGCTCAGGGGTTCCAGAATAGCCATTGAACTGCATCTGCCACTGCCCCGGGGGTCACACTATGGATGGGTCAATGGCAGGATAGTGCAAGAGGCATGACCTGGACTTCGACTCTGTCTCCAAAGACTACCCTCGTGGAGACAAGGGAGGGGCGGTGCTGATCAGTGCCAGCAAGCAGTGCTGAGAGGGACGAGACCGAAATGGGCCATCATGGACTGTTTCTCTTTTGAAGACACCTGAGGCCTCAGTGCTCCTGAGGTCGTTTCCCATCAGTGCCGCTGCTGTCAGCTCCTGCATACTGGAGACACTGGTACTGGCATGAGAGTAGGTCTCTCACTGCAGCAAACGTATCTCGCATCGATAGTACTGCCACAAAGTATCTCCAGTGGCTCTCCTGCAGTGGTGAGTTCATTGGTACGGGACTCAACGGTACCTACTCTGCGGCTGGAGTAAACAGCACTGCACAGGTTGCTGAAGCTGTGGAATGTCCCAACACAGGTCACACTCTACTAGTGTCTCCCTGCCCCGTCGACCTCGGGGATGAGGATAGACCACTATCAATCTTCTTCTATTTCTTCCTCGGTACCAGTGAGGGAGCATGGTGCCAAGGTTCTCTCACTGTGGCATTTTTCTTGGCACCGGAGATGGTGGATGGTGCCAAGGCTCTCGAGAGGTAGAAGGAGCATCTTTTCTCAGTGCCAGCGATGAAGAGCAGTGCTGAGTATCTCAAAGAGTAGCCGGATCATTCCTTATTGAGATTGAAGTGCTTGGTGCCAAGTCTGAGTGGTTCAATGGCGATGGAGGATTTAGCGCTGCCTCCATTAGGATAAATCTCAGTCTGGAGTCTGTATCCCTTTTGGTGCAGGGCCTGAAGTCTTTATAGATCTTACAACGTTCTTATATGTGAGCTTTCCCAGGGCACTTAAGGCAACTGGAATGGGTGTCACTCACAGGCATAGGCTTGTGGCATGAGACACAAGACTTAAAACCTGGAGACCAAGGCATGACCCAGCACCAGGCAGAGACTAACTCCACTAATCTATCTAATAACAGAAACTTTACTACTAACAACAAGAGATAACTATATACAATATAGGGTTGAAAAAGTCCACTGAGGGTGTACTTGTAGACTGCAAGGATAAGGTCGTTCCAGCGACCAACAAGGGCAGTAAGAAGGAACTGAGAGGGCTGTGGGTCCTGGCAGGACCCTTTATATTGGTGCTAGGAGCATGTGACTCCAGGGGGCAGCAGAGCTGACCTGACGGATACCTCTGAGGGAAAATTTTCCAGTGGCAGTGCTCAGGGCAAGCACACACCTACCTAATGGAATGGACATGAGCAAGCATTTGATGAAGAACTCCATGTTGCAGCCCTGGAATTTTCAGTAACAGGGACTTGCTTAAGGCAAGCAAAAGAGGCTGCCACAGCTCTGGTAGAATGAGATCATACCATCATAGGTAGAGGAATTTCTGCTAATGTGTAACTTTCAACAATACATTATTTAATCCATTTAGAAACAGTTTATGGCAGTGGATTTCAATCTTTTTAAATCTGCAGACCTCTTAAAAGTTTCTAATGAAGGCATGGACTCCTTTGGAAATTGGGGGTCTATAGACCACAGGTTGAAAACTAGTGGTTTAGGGAGACACAATATGACCCGTGTGATTTTTAGCATAAAACACAAATAATCTAGATAATTTTAAAAAACTTTTAGTTCTATTTAAATAATATGCAAGAGCTCTGTGATGTCCTTCTCAGTACTGCACACACTATTCCAGATGAACCTGCACAATTTACATAAAAGGTATTATAACATTTGCCATATTATTCAACTTTCCATTCCTTATGCAATCTAACATCTTGCTTTTTGGACTACAGTTGCACACAGATCAATGGAGATCTCCACTGACCTGTTTACAGTGTCACACAGTTCTCTTTGTTCAGTATTTTTTTAACTCAATAATTCACTTACAAATAAATCTTAAAAAGCAAATGCTATCCCTTAAGTCATGGGTATTTTTTATTTATTTGTCAAGTGTATACTGTAGCTTTTTATACGGCAGATTTAGAAAGCATTAATATAAAATGCACAGTTAACTTACTTGAGGCCTCCCTGCTCTCCCAATCATTTGCAGAATATCTGTTTCACTGTATTCTTGAAACATTCCTCCAACGTAGTGCAATGTAGATTTTATAATTACCAGATGTGCGGGTAAATTTACTCCCATAGCTAAGGTACTAGTAGTAACTGAATCAGAATAAAGCATATTAATTTAATAATAAACAGTATTCGGTACACTAGCAAGATTTTAAATAAAGTAGCAAATATATGGTCCAATCCTGTGAGGTGCTAAAAAATATTTGTTAACATTTACAGGTAAATCAGGGTCCAATCTTTCATTCCTTGTGCACCAAAACTCACATTGAAGTAATTGCTAATCATTCAATACAAATAGTTCAGGAACTGTTTGAATATAGCCATGACTTCATCCTATTTTGTAGTGACTGGTACACTTCAGGACAGTTTTTGGGTCTTTTAATTTTCCTGTAAAGTGACATGCACATCTATAGTACTAAAATAATTCTCATAATAATGTATTTTTCATGACCCACCAGTCTCAAACTCCAGGCCCACAAGGTTCATAAGAGCAGTGGCAGCATAGCCACTGGGCCTGTAGGGGGCCCTGGAAAAAATGGGGGTCCCCATGCTCCTGCTGGGGAATAGGGTTGGGGTGCAGGGACTTGCCACGTTCCACTTGCCCGGTGCTCCTGTCAGGGAGCAGGGGAAGCCCCCACGCCCCAACCCCGCTCCCCAGCAGGAATGGCAGGCAGGCAGAGCACGGCAAGCCCCCACACCCCAACTCCATTTCCCCAGAAGAAGTACATGGGGGGGATGACTGCAGGCAGAAGGGGTGAGGAGGGGCCACCACTTGCTCTGGCCCAGGGCCCCAGGCCCCACAAAAGCTTAATCTACCTCTGCACAGGAGCAACCAGGCTCCAACCCTCCACATGGTAGTACTGTATTCTGGCAATAGCTTACTTGAGAACCATGAAGCCCACCCGCATTGGTGAGATTCTGCCCCTACAGTCTGATTTGTGGAGTCCCCAAGTGGCTATTTGGCTCACTGGCCCTACTTAAGCCAGCAACAGGAAGCCATCTGAACAACGAGGCTCCACCTCCTTGCTTTATCCCAATCCCTACTACCTACTCGTGCTTCCCCAGCTTGATCTCCTGGCAGTCTGACCTGCTTAACTCCTGGCACTTGACTGGTAGTTCCTGACCTCCATTTTGTCTCCTGCTTCTGACTCCCTGATGCAAGGGACCAGAGTGTAGGCAGTCCTGCCTAGCAATCACAGCTGGGCTGGGGTCCACATGTCAAGCATGAAAGTCAATGAACAGAGATCAGAGTAATCAATACAGCTGGGTTCAGCAAGCAAGAGTCAGGGTCAGGCTAGAATTAGAGACCAGAGATTAGAATATGAGGTGAAGTCTGGAGTTGCAGCAGGCCAAAAGTCTGTGTGGTTGCCCAGACAACTTCCTGGGGCACCTACCTGCGTTAAATAGTGCGCTTCATCAATCAGAGAGCTGCAGGGTACTCTCACTCTGGGTCATTTGGGAGGTACTTCCTGTGATGCCTACTTTCCACAATGCTCCCTGGATGTAGCTCTGCAAGCCTTCCCAGTGGCACTGTGGGAATGTCAGCTATCCCAGGATCTGCAGACCTAGGTTCTAGTCCACGGATCCTTACATCTGGTATCTGGACCCAATCTGACTCTAGTTCCCGACTCATGTTCTGATCTCTAGTTTTTCTCCTGATTCTGATCTCCCAGTGTCCCAACTCAACTGATTCTTGACTCCTGTCTTGTAACTGCGGACTTTAGGGTCTGAGTACTATGTCTGGCCACTCATCACACAGCATCAAACACAAAAGACATATTAGTAAATCCAGAGTTGAAAGTAAGCCCTGCCCCTTCTGCCCAAGGCTCTGCCCCTTCTAGGGCTCAGAGCTGCCCCACACCTTGCCCAGGAGCCTGGCTGCCCTGTGTACCGGTAAGTCCTTTAAGTTACTTTCACCCTTGAGTAAATCACAGGAGTGTTGATTTAGTTGAAGAATTTGGTCATACGTAGATAATATTTTTCACATGTTCAATCTATTTTCTCTACGAAGAACACAGGATAACACAATTAGAACTACAGAGTTGGTTTTCCATTTTCAACTGGTATTATTCTTCCTCAATGAAGTAGTAATATTCTGACCAGAATTTAATTTGAAGGGAAAAGAAAAACTGAAATTAATGGGAGTTATGAATGCAAGAGGAATGCAGGTCAAACCCTAAAGTCATGCAGCCTCATGTGAATATTAGTATCATTTATACTGTAATAGCACTTAAAATGTCCTAAATACTTATTGAAACAAACTGACCTACTCGTATACAGGCTTCAGAACCATACTCTCTATCATCATGGATTTCATGACATAAGAATAAGTGAAAGAATCATAACGTTTACTTTTTCCAAATACGAATCCCCTCACTATATTTAAAAAGAAAAAATATAGTAACAACATTTTGGCCTTCAAATGTTTAAGTTTACTTACAAAGTACTGGTAAGTCTCCCCTGGTAAAAGCTCCTTCAATTATTTTTCTATCAGATAGCTCCATACCAGCATGATGATAAGCCACACCACACATTAAAAGATCTGAAAAAGAAATATTATATCCATTGCCTTTACTATCTTTCATCAAGCAAATATTATTAATTCATGTTGGCAAAAATTAGCATTGTTGTACATGGGTGCCAGGTTTGTGTAATTTTTAGTGGTGCCCAGAACTGGTCCACGCACAGTCATCCCATCCATAGAACGGACTGGGGCAACTGCCTACGGCCCCGTGCTTTGGGAGTCACCACGCGTCAGGGGGATGGGGGATCCAGGGTAGCCTGAGGAATTAGTGTGGGGCCTGGCACTGGCAGCAGCAAGCAACCCAGCCACAGTACACCACTGCTCTGGCCCCTCCCCCCAAGCCCCTGCCCTGCCTCTTTCCAGCTTCCACCCCCTCCCCTGAGCAACACCGGGAGCTGGTGGGGTGCAGCAGAGTGGGGCACACCAGGGCCAGGTCACTCGCTAACCCCCCAGGCCATCCTGGACCCTGCATCCCCCTGAAGCGCTGGGACCCCCAAAATGCAGTAAGCCCATACATTGATGGAGCCGGGCCCAGTTTCCTAAATATTGGTGGAGCATGGGCACCACGGGCTCATATAACTGACTGCCTATGTTGTTGTACTTACCTCTCACTTTGGTATCTTTTGTTGAATTTGCACACTTTTGTAATCTATATAAAAATGAAACAAAAATAGTAAGTATTTTTAAACCCAAAACTATAAAACATTTTTACAAATTTATGTACAATATGAAGACATACTGCATTTTAAAAAAAACACAATGATATCCTATGAAGAACTCTGCATAATGACATTAAACTTTGATTCCAGCAGTTACGCTCATTAAGAGTCATAAGATTTATTCTTCTGTTTAAATTCATTTGTCCTTATTTCTGTCACATCCTTGTGTTTTTCAATACAATCCTATTTCATATCTACATTTTAGAATACTAAAAGGTCACTGTCAATGTATATGGCATAATTTTTAAATAATTTTCTCAGTTATAATTACCTTTTGGATACTTGAAACTAAAAGCTGTTTGTTTTCAGAGGACTAAATCCTGTAATCTAAACCCAGGCAAATCTCCCATTGTTTGAGTAATGTCTGTATGTTTAAATAGAGAATTAATATCCAGGAAACTGGGTTGTAAGTCTACAGCACTCAGCATTTCATGCACTAACTGACCCTGTGGACTCTGCTACCACATACTGAAAGTTCTGCAGCGCACTTTCACTTACTGCTGATTCAAACAGCAGTAAGCCAAAGAGCACTATGGGAGTTTTAGTGCACAGAAACAGATCCACATACAATTTAGTACACAGCAGGCAAGTGTACTATACATTTTACACCCCAGGCTGCCAAACAATAATCCTCCTTATAAGCAAAACCTAAATTTTATTATTGCACCCTCCCATGGTAAAATCTACAAGAGGATGACAGTGAGTGCCAGAAACTCTATGAAGAAAGCCATGGAGAAAACACGGAGAGTAACCTTCAGACTGCATATCTGCCAAGGATCCACTAACAAACAACTGCCCCTTCACACTGTTCTTTGAGGCCACTTTCCCTCATTCACTGATCCCTCCCTTTGGTACGACAATCACCCTTAGCAGCAACATGAGTTTATGGATCTTCTAATGGGTAGCATTAAAGCAACTACAGATTTGTAAGGAATGTTTCCATCAATCTGGGAGGACAGCATGCCACAATAAGTAGCTGCCTATCAGCTCCACCAGATCAGACCTCCTCCTGACCAACGTCATGAGAGTTCACTATGAGTCCCAACATCATAGTTTTCTAATATAGCTTCCATAGGTTTGGGGAAAGAAAGAGAATGCTAAAGAGCGACTCTTCTTTTGCATCTCACTTACTTTGTGCAGGTTTCTCTCCACTATCCAAACCTAAGTGAAGAGGAGCATATGGCCCTGAATAAGTATTGAAGGATTTGGATCTGATTATTTTCCCACAGTAAAAATACTGGATGCATTGTAAGCCTGTTCATGAATGTTGGGCTATTCATGTCAATATTCTTTGAATATTGATGAATTTGGACTTGGGAAAGAAATATTTATGGACATTATCTTGCAGTACTTTCTCAAGCAAAGTTTCTAGTCACTTCTTCAAACTACTCTGATTCCAATGAGAGTTTTGACTAATTAATTATAATAAATAGTAATAATACTAGTGACTGGGCTCAAAGAGTTTCAAGAACATCTCAGACATTAATATAGAAGGCTGTTTAATAGCGTCTGAAATTCTGAACACAGAATTGTATCATAATTATCTCAAGATCCATTTGAAATCTGTTTAAAAAAAAAACAGCCTTCAAATAAACTTTAATGTAAGTACTGTATTAAAATATACATGTAGCTCTCAATTCAGGAAAGTACTTAAGTATGTGCAAATGTCTATCAATTTTACAGAAAACAAGCATGTGTTTGAAATCCCATTGATATAAAATGGGAATTAAACTCATTCTTAAGCATCCTTCTTGAATTGGGCTCTAATAAATGCATTTGAGATTGAACAAGACACACAGCTCCTATTATTCCTACCAGGAGCTGTACAAATGAAAATGTAGCTTTGATATAACTACCTGTTGAAATAAATAATCACTAACAGAAGTCAGGACTGTGTTTACTAAGGACTTGATCCTGCAAAGATTTACAGTATCTTAAATTAGGCACATGTATCTGTGAGTAGTTCAACAAAACCATAATCCAGTGGGACTATTCATATGCGTAAGTCTTTGCAGGCTCACTGGAAATTAATGTTTTTATTCTTCAGAAAACAGGTAATTTAAAATATAAAATGCATTTAATGTTCTTGAAAAGTACCCAAAAGACATCCTTCAAGAAGCGATTCCTTTATTTAGAGGAAATAAGTATAGCTCAGTCACCAGAAATGCAAGTTGGATTACACAGTCCTATAAATGTATCTCAACCCTATTTTGCAGAGAGCATTCTAGTGGCGAGAAATTCCACAATCCAGTCTGCATGGTCCATTCAGTCCCTGGCCACTAGTGAAATTTCCCAGCAAGGTGGCCAACTGCAATAATGATTTTGAGATATAGATACCTCTCTACTAGAAATTGTATTGAACCCACCAACCCTCTTGACATCGCCCACAGAATGGCTAGAATACACCTATGCTTTTATTATAGCAGGGACAAAGGACAGACAAGATGGAATATAAGACGTTCATTAGATTTCCCTTCTAGATGCCTGAATACTAATGTAAGAAGTATGGGGAATAAACAGGAAAACTTAAAAATACTAGTGAATAATCATAATTATGACATAACTGGCATTCACATGACTGGAATATTGGAAAACAAAAAGTTTCAATGTGTTCAGGAAGGGCAGGCAGGGAAAAAAGGGAGGAGGTGTTGTATATCAAAAATGTATACACTTGCACTGAGGCTGAGGTAGAACTGGGAGGCAGACCCGCTGAAAGTCTCTGGGTAACGATAAAAGGGTAAAAAAAACAAGTGTGATGTGATAGCAGGACTCTACAATAGACTACCTAACCAGGAAGAAGAGGGAGATGAAGCTTTTTTAAAAACTAACAAAATCATCCAAAGCACAGGACTTGGTGGTCATTGGAGACTTCATCTACCCAGGCTAAAATAGAGACAGAACAAGTTAAGAATTACAGACAGTACTGGGTTTACCATGGCACCAGGCCCGCACTCCGAAGGGGCCCCAATGTCTGGACTATGGTCCCACCTCTTCAACCCACTCTGCTTGGGTTCTACTTGGACAAGGCCCAACCCACCGCTCACTCCTCTTCACCTCTCTCTCTCCCACCTAACCCGTGGTGTGTGAGTGGTGGGCCGGGCCCCTCCAGGCTTGTGGGTCCTGAGGAAGCCTGGCCAGTGCAGGCTGGGCTCCCACTCTGTCTTGCCTGGTTGTGCCACTTCCGAGGGGCCAGAGGGATCCCTGACCAGTCCAAGCAGTGGTGCAGGCTCAGTCCATGCATGGACATAGTCCCTTCAAGCAGGCTGGTGGGTGTGGCTGGGGGGCAGGAAGGGCATGGGGGAGTGGGTCTCTAGAGGGTCTGTGGGTGGCACTGGGCAGTGGGGGTTTTGTGGCGTACTCCTGGGGGAATGAAAACAGATCACCTGCAGATTTCTTTGCTTCCCTTTCATAGTGACCAAGAGGCAAAAGGAAGGGGGTGGCAGCTGAGAACACCCATTAGTTTGGTGGGCTGTGGCTCCACACAGAGGCAAGGTGTGGGGCACACAGAGTCACATGCCACTGCCTCCTCCCCTTTCTGCAAGTGCAGAGCTTCCCAACTGAAAAAAGAGGGTGCTGCTCAGAAGATGCCACTTTCTGGGTCCTAAGGCTGGTTGAGTTCCCCTTCTGTGTGCTGGAAGCCATCCTGTTTTCTGTTCAACAGTGAATGCCCGTGGGTGGGGAAGGGCAGGAGCAGGCTCTGGCTAGGGGAAAAGAGGCAGTGGGGAAGGAAGGGGTATGGGATGGGGAAGCAGGGGCAGGGTGGAAGGAACGGGGTGGGATGAGAAGATGGAGCAGTGGGGAAGGGAAGGGGTATGCTGTGTCCCAGTACTGGGTTGGGGGGAGGATACAGGGTTATCTCCCATCTCCATGCAACCAGTGGCCTGTACTCCCCACATGGAGCCTCCACATTTATTTATTGACAAATAAAAATTTGCAGAATTTTAAAATATTGTTCACAGAATTTTTATTTTTTTGGTGCAGAATCCCCTGAGGAATATAGGGTGCCATGCAGCTGTGAGGAAGGTGGTGGGCACTGGGGAGGACTATGGGTGGGGGGCGCTGAGTGAGCGGCGTGGTGTGCAAGGTGCTGTGCAGTTGTGGTGAGAGGCCAGCAGGGGAGGCCTCTGGGAGGAGTGGGGGCTGAGCATAGAGATTTGTGGTGGAGGTCTATGGGCAACAGGGGCTGGGCATAAGCGTGGGGCACTAGGCAGGAGGTGGGGTGGTGCGGGCCTGCCCCCAAAGGGAAGGGGCATGCTGGCAGCACAGGTCTGGCAGCTACAGGTTTGTAAACAGTGCCCTCCTGCTAGGCTGCTCCCACTGCACTGTGCCTTATTGCCCCCAGCCTGCCCTACTCTCTGGAGACTAACCATCCCACCCCCCTGCAGCTTGCCCCATAGGGCCCACAAATATGTTTGGCGCCAGGCCCACAAAAAGTTAATCCAGCCCTAAGGCCTTGTCTACACAACAGAGTTTGGTTGACAAAAGTTAGCTTTCGTCGACAAAACAGTACACGTTACAATGCTTCTTCCGCTGAAAAAATAGTCCTGCTTTATTTCAAGAGGTGCTCCAAACCTCAGGTGCAGAAAAACATGAACACGGGTATGGAAAGAGCTAGTAAACAAAAATTGTAAGAGAGAGAGGCAGGAGAAGAAGGAAGTCAGGAATAAATTTTAATGGTTTAGAAGCAGTTGACAAAAGTGATGGAGGTGCACAGAGAGATGTTGGAGTCCCTATTCTTACTGCAGGCCTAATTGATGTGTGCTTGTCCCTCCCTGCAGCCCATACAGAACTGCTTTCCATGCCCTCCACAAACCTCTCCCACACCTTCCTTGCATCTTCCCAGCCTGTTGCAGTACGCCATTCATTCCATCCCTTCAGATGGGTTCCAAAATGATAGCTGGAGTTACAAAAAGCTATGAGAGTCTACATCAGGAGACTGCCCTTCACTGTTATCTCCCTTTCAACCAAGTGTTTTCCGGGTGTTGTTAATTGATATTTAATAAAAAAACACCCGCTGAAAGATAATCTTTATTTGTCTCCTACACACAATGGTTGCTGCTGGAATTAATACACAGTGGCAACTGTAATATTTGCAGACTACAAATAATGGTCAGGAAGCAATTAATTAACTTTTTCTTGCAAGGTGGGAAATTGACAAAGCATGGCAGAGTGCTTTATAGAAAGTCACATTACTAGTGTTCATTGTTAAAATGGTGCCTTACAGCCTCCTTGATTCGAATAGTGCCCCCACTGTGCCCCTCTAATAGCCCTGGAACCTGGCTGCTCAAAATCAGTCACAAAACAATCTTCCTCCACACTCCACTCTGGGGGAAAATTTTCCCCATTAACCTCACAAATACTATGCAGCACAGCAAGCTGCTACGACCATGGGAATATTTTCCTCATTTAGGTCTAACCTGCCATAAAGGCAGTGCCTGCAAGATTTTAATCTGCCAAACACACATTCAACAGTCATTCTGCCTATTGTTGAAGTGCTCCTTGCTGCTGCCCAAGTTTCCTGTGTAAGGCTTCATGAGATGTGGTAGTAAGGGGTACGTTGGGTGTTCCAGGATCACTATGGGCATTTCAACATCCTCCATTGGAATCTTTTGGTCTGGAAAGAAAGTCCCTGCTTGCAGCTTTCTGTACAGTCCTGAAGATGCATGTTATGCATCTTCCCTGACGTCAATGAAATGACCACAGTGATCTACAAGCACTTGCAATACCATAGAGAAATACCCATTTCTATTGATGTACTCCATCGCAAGAGGGTCCGGAGCCAAAATTGGGATATCCATGCCATTTATCATCTCGCTGCAGTTAGGGAAACCCAGTGCCGCAGAGCCATCCACTATTTCACACACATTTCCAAGTGTCACAGTCCTTCATAGCAGGATGAGATTAATGGCTCTTCACGGTTGCAATAACACCGTCTCAACAGTTGATTTCCCAACTCCAAACTGATCTGCAAGTGACTGGTGGCAGTCTGGAGTTGCCGGCTTTCACACAGCAATCACCACACACCTCTCCACCAAAAGGGCAGCTCTCATTTGGGTGTCCTTGCACCGCAGTGCTAAGGCAAATTCCACACACAGTTCCAAGAAGATGACTCTCTGTTTCTGAAAGTTCTACAGTGGCTGCTTGTCATCCCAGACCTGCATAACGATGTGATCCCAGGATTCAGTGCTTGTTTCCTGAGTCCCAAAGTGACAGTCCACTGTGCGCAGCTGCTCCTATTTTTACTATTGCTATATTTGAATGCCAAAAGTAATCTGATGTTGTTTCTTTCCAAGGCACACAGCAGGTCAGGCACCTAGGATTCCTCTTCCGCTTATGATATACGGCATGACTAGCCAAGAAGTATTCATAACAGTGACCACAAAAGTAGAGAGCAGTGCAGGATCCATCCTTTCAGGCAGATGCGCAGTAAACAGTAGCCGTTGAAAAAATGGCACAAAACACAGTCAGAAGCCCATGGAATGCTGGGACATAAAAAACTGCATCATGGGACGTTGAGCTCATACCCATAACGCACTGTGAACAATGTTCCCTCTAATTTTTTACATCCATGTGCAGAATAAATGTTGTTATGTGCACCAATATGGAGGTGATGTGTGGTGGGTGGAGCTGAGGGGTTTGGGGTGCAGGAAGGGGCTTAGGGCTAGGGCAGAAGGTTAGGGTGTAGGGTGGTGAGGGCGCTGGCTGGGGGTGAGGGCTCTGGAATGGGGCCAGGGATAAGGGGTTCAGGGTGGGGGAAGGAGCTCAGGGTTAGGGCAGAGGGTTGGGGTGGGAGGGGGCTCCAGTTGGGGGTGCAGGCTCTGCGGTAGGGCCAGGGATAAAGGTTTGGGGGTGCAGGCTGCCCCAGGGCTGTAGCAGGAAGAGAGGACTCCCCCTAGTCCTCTCTTGCTGCAGCAGCCTGTGGCCAGGGGAGAGGTGTCTCTTTCTGGCCATGGCAACTCCAGGGCTGGGGCCAGGTGAGAGGCACCTCTCCTCGCCCATGCGGCCCTTAATAGCCTGCTGTGTGGCCACACAGCTTAGAGGGAACTTCGACTGTGATCCACTTGGCCTTCTCAAAACATCTAGCTGCAGAAGGTGGCAAGTAGCACAGTGGGATAGCTATCCATGACACACTGCTCTCACTGTCAATGCTAGAGCACCAACTATGGATGTGCTCCACCGACAGAAGCAGCATTGTGTGAACATGCAAAAGGGATGTAATTATAGTGGTTTTTGATCATTGGCATAACTTGTGTCAACAAAACTTTGCAGTGTAGACAAGGCCTTGAACAAATTAGGTCTCTTCAGGTTAGCAAGGCCTGATGAAATACATCCTAGTATACTTAAGGAACTGTCTGAAGAGATTTCTGAACCATTAGCGATCTTTGAGAACCAGTGGAGGATGGGAGAGATCCCAGAGGGCTGGAAAAGTCAAATATATTACCTATCTATAAAAAGGGGAATAAGGACAAACAGAATTATAGACAAGTCAGCTTAACTTTGGTACACAGAAATATAATGGAGCAAATAATCAAACAATTTGTAAGCACCTAAAAGATAATAAGGTGGTAAGTAAGAGTCAACATGGCTGTGTCAAGAAAAATCATGTCAAACCAATCCAATATCCTTTGATAGGGCAACAAGCCTTGTGAAAGGGGCTGAGGGGAAGCAGAACACATGATATACCTTGACTTTAGTAAGGCTTTTGACTCTCTCTCACATGATATTCTCATAAGCAAACTAGGAACCTACAGCCTAGATGAATTGACTACTTCCAACCTGCACAACTGGTTGGAAAACTGTACTCAGAGTAGTTATCAATCCTTCACAGTCAAGCCTGGAAGGGCATACTGAGTGGGGTCCTAAAGGGATTTGTCCCGAGTCCCGTTCTATTAGTGTGTTCATAAATGGATTGGAGAATGGCATAGACAGTCCACTTACAAAGTCTGTGGATGATACCAAACTGGGAGGGGTTGCAAGTGCTTTGAATTAGAATTCAGAATAATCTTGACAAACTGGAGAAAAAGTCTGAAATAAATAGGATGAAATTCAATAAAGACAAATGCAAAGCACTCCACTTACGAAGGCATAATCAGTTGCACAAATACAAAATGGGAAATGACTGCCTAGGAAGGAGTACTGCAGAAAAAGATCTGGGGGCTATAATGGATCACCAAGTAAATGTGAGTCAACAATGTAATACTGTTGCAAAAAATAAGCAAACATCATTCTGGGATGTTGTGAAGGGTAGCATCCTGCTCCTTTCTCTTCTATAAATGCAAACTGCTCAGAGACATTCTGTTCAAACAACTTGTGCAATTTATATACAGTGTTCTCCCTACAACCTTTACAAATGTGTGCAGCTCTACATTTACAAGCATACAGCTCTTAACTCACTGAGCCAAAGAGGGGAGACAGAAGTTATCTTCCCCTTGATATCTCTTCTGGCTCTGGCTCTCAAAAGCCTACCAGTGTCTTTCTTCTCTAAGCATTTCCTGCCTGTGCCTTTTCTACCTACTGGACTAAGATAATTAGCCTTTGGGGCTCTCCTCAGCCCATTCCAGTCTACCAATTAGGCAAATATTTGCCCCTCAGGTTTACTCCAGGGTGATATAATTGGAGATCCAGCAATTAGAATTCTGGTACAGCTGCTGCTGCCAAACACTTTGTCACAGATGTACTATCAGGAGTCATGTGAGCAAGACAAGCAGTAATTTTTCCACTCTACTCAGCTCTGATAAGGCCTCAGCTGGAGTCCTCTGTCCATTTCTGGGCACCATACTTCAGTTAAGGTGTGGACAAATTGGAGAAAGTCCAGAGTAAAGCAACAAAAATGATTAAAGATATAGAAAACATGACCTATGAGGACAAATTGAAAAAAAAAAAAGTTTGTTTAGTCTGGAGAAGACGACTAGGGTCTTAACAGTCTTTGTGTATGGAAAAGGTTATTATGAAGAAGGTGGTGATATATTGTTCTCTATATCCACAGAGAACAGGAAAATAAATAATGGGCTTAAACTGCAGCAAGGGAGAATTAGGACAGACATTATGAAAAACTTGCTAAACTATAAGGGTAGTTTAGCACTGAACTAAATTATCTAGGGAGTGTGTGGAATCTTTGTTTCTGGAGGTTTTTAGGAACAGGTTAGACAAACACCTGTCAGGGATGGTCTAGATAATACTTAGCCCTGCCACAGTGTAAGGACTGGACTAGATGACTTATCAAATTCCCTTCCAGCCCTACATTTTTATGGTTAGCAACTACGAAAAATATACATATACCTTTGTTTCTGTTCCACAGTCATAATAAATTTAGCATCTTTTGCAAGAACTGAAGCAGCCTGCTGCACTCCTTTTCTTGTGGCACAAAACTATAAATAAGAAAATACCTTTTTTGTATTAATTGCACTAAGAAGAAAACCACATGATTTCAAAAGCATTAAGAGGAAAATGTATTATACCACAAGGGTTGGTTTTTGTTCAGAGTATGTTTGTATAACACTAGCTATTTTGTAGTTAAGTGTTAAGTCAAATTTGAATTCTGTTTGGTTGCTACTGCAGGGAAATCCAAGAACTATTTTGCGAAGCTTCACAGGTCGATGACTTTCATCTATTTTCAGACATACAGCAGGTCTCATACCATCTGAAAGCCATTCTGCAATCTTTAAAGAACAACGAAGCAAGTTAAAATGATGCTTGAAAATAATGCCTCTGTTATTAAACATCTTCTCTTCAAACTACAGCACATACATAATAAAGAACTGGGAAGCCACTATTTTTACTTTCCCACATGCCCTATGACATTGACAAAGAGAGTTTACATGTGAAGTCCTTTTTGTCATGTCTAAACTAATGAATACACTTGAAAATAGTTTCTTCACTAATGAGCAGACCAAATTCTGTTCCAAATTACACCGGTACTATTGAAATCAAAATCTGTCCACAGGCTTTTGTGACGTGTGTAAGCACCCTTAAAATTGTAATTAAAAATATAAAAACTTCAATATTTCATCAATTTTTGGTTGATATTTCCATATTGTTGGGGCCAGAAGCTGTATTTGCGTTCATCAAGATAGCAGCATTCAGTTGAGAGCCCAGAAATGACAACTTTATTTTAAAATTCATGTCAAGTTGATTTTACAGCTTTACTCACTTTTCTTTATTTAAGTTTAGAACATAAGAATGGCCATACCAGGTCAGACCAAAGGTCCATCTAGTCCAGTATCCTGTCTACCGACAGTGGCCAATGCCAGGTGCCCCAGAGGGAGTGAACCTAACAGGTAATGATCAAGTGATCTCTCTCCTGCCATCTATCTCCACCCTCTAACAAACAGTCTAGGAACATCATTCCTTACCCATCCTGTCTAATAGCCATTAATGGACTTAACCTCCATGAATTTATCCAGTTCTTTTTTAAATGCTGTTATAGTCCCAGCCTTCACAATCTCCTCAGGTAAGGAGATCCACAAGTTGATTGTGCACTGTGTGAAGAACTTCCTTTTGTTTTAAACCTGCTGCCTATTAATTTCATTTGGTGACCCCCTAGTTCTTGTATTATGGGAATAAGTACATAAGTTTCTCAAATGACGTTCCTCAGGATTCTCAAATGAAGTGAATAGTCTAAAGAACTTCTGCTTTTACAACCGATGTCAAAGAAACAAATATTTTTTAAAAAGTAATTAAAAACTGTAACGCTCACATCTTCAGCATTTGGGATTGTTGCAGAAACAGCCACAAATCTCATGGGAGTAAGCGTGGCAGGATTCTCTGAGATACGTGAAAGAGAAGACTGTATAGTCTTCATTCGACTGACTACTACCTCAAGTGTTGCACCACGGCTTTCATCTTTCACAACATGTACCTATTAAAATAATTAAAAGACATCTGTGAAATAACATTGCTTACTTTTTGCATTCTAACCCACAAATATGTTAAAAATAAATATATAACATTGTTATATTTCCTAAAAGTTTTCTTCTTCTTCATGTACAAACAGACTATAAAAATCACTACCTCATCAATGAGGAACAGTCGTACCAGTTGGACTAAAGAGTTGTCTCTCCATTTTCTAGTCATGCTATCCCATTTTTCCTTGGGGGATGGAGGTGGGGGGAAGAAGAAGCAGAAGAAATTATGAAAACAGATTCCAAAAGTAGTAGCAGATACAGACCTTAAACATGACCAAATTTTTATGATAAAAACAACAAACTGTAAAGTTCTGATGAACTAATGCTACATATTTTGCATTTGACACATTATTATTTCATTACTAATTATTGTTTATATAGTACTCCTGAGGGCATTCTGCACCAAAAAATTAAAATTCTATGCATATTTTAAAATTTGGCAAATTTTATTTGTCAGATAAACGTGGAGACTCCAGCATGACACTGGAGAGCACAGGCCACTGGCTGCACAGAGGTTGGAAATCATTGTGTAGCTCCCCCCACCCAGACACGGACTCAGTGGTGAGGCTGCACCCAACCTTGACACAATGCAAGGAGCAGGCCTGCCCCAGAAACACCTCAGGGCCCTGCCCCTCCATGCCAGATGCACCAGTTGTGGGTAGGCAAGCACAGCAAGGCAGCATTCAAGTGTGGAGGGGCTTAGTGTGGGGAGATCCAGGTGTGGGTTGAGAGGGTTCTGTGTGGGGTAATCTAGTTGCGGGAAACTCAGTGGGGAACCTGGGTGTGGAGGGGATCTGGATTCATCGGGGCTTGCTGGGGATTTTTGAGTGCAAAGTAATTGGACTCTGCAGGGGGTTCAGGTGAAGGTGGTTGGGGTCTGGATGGGTCTCAGTGGGGGGCCAGATGCTGGGGGAGTGGGACTCAGTCGGGCGGGAACCCAGGTGCAACTGGTTGTGGCTCAGTGGGGTGGGGATCTGAGTGCAGGTAGCTTGTCATGGTGGTCCAAGTGCACGGGGAGTGAGGCTAATTGGGGGAGGGGGATTATAAGTGCAGTGGCTGAGGTCTGGTGGGAGGGTCTGGGTCTGACGGGTTCTGGATGCATGCGGGTTGGGTGGATGGGCGAGCAACTACCTGTACAGGGATTCCTGCCCCAGCAGCTGAGAACTGATGGTTGCAGAAAGTGGGAGGGGGAGTTTGCAGAGCTTCCTGCAGCCAGGGGATAAATCTGGGGGTGGGTCTGACCCGGCCTCAGATGCCATGCAAGGGAAGAGGAAGTTCCATCCTCCCCAGCCCAGCCCGGACTAGCAGCTGAGCCCGGCACAGTGTAGGAGCCACCAGCCAGGTCTTCTCCAGTCCTGCCTCCTGCCCCCCAGTGATTTACCTCTCTGCCGGCGGCCCAGGGCACCCAAAACATACTGCTGCAGAAAGAGTCACATGACCGCTCTTGTGGCTTCCCTTTGCTTCCCTGTCAGAAAGTCATTTTTTCGGCAGAGAAACAAAGAAATCTGTGGGGACTCATAAATTTTGCACATGCGCAGTGGCACAGAATTCCCCCAGGACAAATACAGTACTAAAAGTATGCATGGCAGTTTACAGGCAAGTAAAACGACCTTACAATTATACTGAAAGTTTCCAATCTCTATAAAACAAGGGGAAGCCCCAGAAGCATACCTACATTAGCTAGACAACATGCAGCAAATTATTTCTACAATACATTTTTCTTCAGATTTTTGGTTTAGAAAAAAGATCAACAAATAGCAAGTTACATATGAAACCTACTGGTGTGGTCATAATAATGTGAGCATGTTGTATTTCAAATAAATCATCCATCACTGTATCTCCTGTCAATTCTTTACAGCTGAGCCCTATAGGTCCAAATTTATCTTTCCAATCATCAAAACGCTGACTGCACAGAGCTTTTATTGGAGCCACTAAAAATAATACAAAATTGAGAGATTATGCTGAGAAAAGTAAAGGATTTTAAAACAAAACGTCAAATGTATTGCTTAAGCTGCTAAATGCCTGAGTTTTAGGGGAAAAATTCTTGAGCAAAGCTAAAACCAGGACATCTTAGTTAACATGTATATTAAAATGTACCCACTGAGTTAACGATGGCACAACTCTCTTCTGTCTAGACCAGTTCTGATCTCTGGACTATAGTTCTTTCCTGCCCACAAAGTGAGACAAAAGACTTGAACATCCCTCTGGAACACATCTCTTTATACCAAAATGCCTAGTGCCCTCTCATAATCCTCTGCTGTTTTCTGACTCCCACAGGAGAATAAAAACCCAGCTGACAGAGCGAGACTCACACAAACACAAGAAAACACAGGAAAAGCACTCCTAGCAGCCACATAATAGATTAATATACAAAGGACAACCTCACTCCAAATTAGAGCTTGATTTTTCTGCGGCACTCTTGAATACACACATAGGAAGAGTCTTCATAATAGAAAACATGATCCACAAACTGCAAAGTTAGAGTCAGTCTCCTGTAGGACCCCATCTAGACTCCGTACAGAGCTATTTGTAATCATGGGCGTGTAGGGAAGCAAGCCTGAAGTAATCATCAGGCACAGATTCATATAATGAGTCTTCTGCAACACTGACATTTTTCCTGAGGATGCCAACACAAATCATATCGTCCCTAGGTGGTGGCTCATTTCTAAAATATCAAAAAACGAAATGTCTCTGATTTCCCACACTGACATACAAGTAGCAACAGATACAATCCTTTCGGGATGGGTAGCTCATATAGAAAATGCTGTGCCTCAGGACCTTTAACCAGTAAAATAAGTGATCTATCAATGACATTGAAGCAGGAGTAATAAAGTTTGTCCTGTTGCAACTGCATTCTAGGCTAGGTAGTCAGAGTCCAGTTGGAAAAAAGCAACCACAACTGGCAGGACCAACTGATTCAGTGGTCAGCATGTCAGTTGTCTGCATTGCAAGGAAATCACTACCACCAAATTCTTGTTAAGCCACAAGCAAATAAATCCAGGAAAATCTTGGGTTATCAGTAACAATTTTGAGGGGCAGTTTCTCCATCCTTCCCAAGTCTAGGTGGGAGAAAATGGGGGAGATAAGGAGCCACCAGTGGTCCCCTAGTCTTCAGCCACCCAGACCCAGTGGCATCCTCAGTTAAAGTAGAGGGGAACAACTCCCTCACAGATCTTATGCCCGACATGTTCACTCTCTCTCTTTATGCCCCGGTGCAGAACACTGTAGAACTATCTCCACCAGCAGAGAACTCCCTTCTCCACAGTTTAAATCCACTCTGCACTGACTGGGAAAAGAAAAGGTCCTCTGATAAGGAACAATATCATAACTCTAAACTTCAAGTGATCTGACTCCATCTACTGTCAGTAAGGAACTGTAATACACGTCTAAAAAAGTACTAAATTTGTGGTTTGCAGTGTTGTCGCAGCTTTGTTGGTCCCAAGATATTAGAAAAAGAAGGTGGGCGAGATAATATCTTTTATTGGACCATCTTCTGTTGGTGACAGAGGCAGCTTTCACGCTTACACAGAGCTCTTAGATCTGAAGATACTACCTCACCCAACTAAGCTAATAACCTTTGTAAATACAAAGTTGACCATTTAACATAAGACTACCAAATATGTTGAATTGTGCCAAACTGCATGTGGCTTTACAAAGTGGACAAATCAAGGGTAGGGGAAAAAGTCACCAGTCTCATTTGATCTACATGAAGATAAAAAATTTCTTTCTCCAAAAAGAAAAACAGAATGACAGATCAAGAGATATCATTACCTTCAAATATACTAATTACATTTTATTTTTGTTATAATTAGATCAATGCAAATAACTCTTAACCTTGCCTGCTTTGTCCTGTAGATTAGGAAAGAAGAAATGGTTAATGGGAAGGTCGTGTCATGGTCTAGTGGACAGACCAATGGACTAGGATTCAGAAGACCTTGATTCTATTCCTGGTTGCAGCACTGAGCAAAGCATTCCCAGTGCCTCTGTTTCTTCACAGCCTCTCTCTGTTCAGGCTATAAGCTCTTCCAGGCAGTGACAGTCTTTTACTGTACAAGCAGAGCCTAATAAACGGTTCCCAATCTCACTTATGCAATACAAAGATAAATAATAATAATAATAAATAGTTGTCATGGTAATACAAACACATGATTACAACAACCACCCTGATACAATATATACGTTTTATGAAGTAGGCCTCACTTAGTTGTCATCACATATTTAAGTTCAAGCTTATTAAAGGTAACCAATAAGTGTACATAACAAAATGTAAAAGTTGAAATAATTTTCTATCATTGCTACTAGCTAATAATTAAATTGTTTAAAATTAGCATAATACTCACTATAGACAATTTTAATATTTAACCAGGGCATCGGCACTTCCATTAGTAACCTTGTAATAGCTAGTTCGAACATTACAGTTTTTCCAGAACCAGTCGGAGCACAAATCACAAAATTCCTATCTGTGTAAAGAATCTAGGAAAGAATTAGAAAGCAGTAAATATAATGAAGCTATTCAATATATACCTATTCATTCATTCAGACAGAACTGTGAAGGAAAAAAATTACATAGGAGGGATTATTCAATTGATATATGTACCAGTGAATGACTGCTGGTATGACATGTTTTTTTCTAAAGATTAGATATTTTGTATGAGATGAGAACTTAACTTTAAATAATGGCAAAAGAATAAAGAATGTCTTTTTCTATGCCTAGCTGCCATTGAAATATCTATTAAAGGGATGCCATACACCTGTAACTATGAGGTAGTGACGTACTGTCGACACAAACACAGAAATGCCAGTCTCTAGACTCAAATTACTGCTGTACAAATAGACCATTGTCAATGTGCAACTATTAGCAAAGAGAGGCTCATTATAAAGTTGTATTAATTTTGCTGTTACAAAAATTTTAAAGACATTCCTGTAGTCTTTTTATAATTTGTGTATCTATTAATGCCAATACCAGTAAAAAGACCACTACAATAGAATTCTGAGTTTCAAACTACTTTTATGGAGAAAGATATTATAAAAACAAAATAAGTGAACACAGTTCCCTATTTAGGCACATATTAATTTAAAATATTAAAATAAAGTTTCTCAGCAGACTCATTAAGTTTATTTGAATCAAGGAAAATAGTTACCTTTTTGTGGCTGAAAATGAATGTTGGAAAACTTGCTTGCTATTTTTATACTAGGGAGTTGCACATTTTGTTGCTTCTGTAGAACAAGATCATTACATTCACCAGGGACTTGTATCACTACATCCTCCCCCACAAACTCCCTGCATGCCACTCTCCCATCCCCTTCTATTTTAGAGACTTGCTGAACCTCTCCATCCCCCTTCTTCTTGCCGTGGCCTCCGCGTGTTCCCGACTCTCTTCCCTACCAGAGATTCATGCCCCACATCTCTCACTAAGAGCACTGTATGCACCCTCAGTCTCCTATTACTCATTCCCCCCCCCATTCTCCTCCCACCAAGGATTCTGTGTGCCCTCATTTCTCCCACCCCAGTGGCTCTCTGTGCATCCCCCATTCCAGGTTCCCTCATTTTACCCCTCCCCCATGCCAGGGATTTTGCATGTATCACCACTCCATTCCTTCTCCCATGCCTCCCCATTTCCCTCCGCCACCCCAACATTCTTATTCTCCTTTTCTTTCTCTTTCAGAGTGCCAACATTTTAAAACTGTACAGTAACTCCTACTTAACGTTGTAGTTATGTTCCTGAAAAATGCGACTTTAAGTGAAACAATGTTAAGCGAATACAATTTCCCCATAAGAATGAATGTAAATGGGGGAGGGGGTTAGGTTCCGAGGAACTTTTTTTTTTGCCATACAGTACAAAAATTGGGAGGTGCCCCCACCTTACCTCACACAGACACAGCCTACTGGCACTGGAAACAACAAGGCAGGCAAGGAGGCTGAAGGTGCTGTAGGCTAGGAGAAGCACGTTGTGCAGCAGCAGTGGCAGCTTCCCCTACTCTGCAAGCACCAGGGGCGGGGGGCTCAGCCCTCGGCCTGCCCACACCACCCCTTCCCCCAAGCCCCCACCCGTAACCCTTCTTCCCCCTCCACCTCCTCCCCCCCCCTTTACTCCCCTGCCTCCTGCCCTTGGCAATCAGCTGGCTTGCAGCATTTAGGAGGCAGGGGCGAGGACATGGTACACAGACTTCCAGTCCCTCCCCTGCCTCCTGCACACCGCCGGGGAGGAGGCATGGGGAGGAGGGAGAAGGTGCTGATCTGCGGGGTCTGACGGCAGGCAGGAGGTGCTGGGGGAGGGGAGGCGTAGGGGAGATGATAGGAGGGCTGCCAGCTGTGGACAAAGCAGGCAGCCAAATGATGTTATAGCAAAGCATTGCACAACTTTAAATGGAGCATGTTCTGTAATTGAGCAGGGATGTAAGATCAAAACAATGTTAAGCGAGAGGACATTAAGTGGGGACTTACTGTATTAGGAGGATTGGCAGAACTAAAATAAGGGGAATATTTTAATGGCTGCTACCAACCAGTTCTTTGATCTATAGACAATTAGAGAGGTTCTGCCATGGATGCCTATAATATGCCCTGAAAATTCAGAATTGATCAGATAAAATGTTCAGGAGTTATCAAATTACATTCAAATCAGAAAAATGTCATCAAGCTGAGTAAGGCCTCACAAGCGCGGCCAGTTGATCAAAAACAAGTAACTATATTCTGTAGTTGAACATAATATTCCTTTAATATACAGTTAATTGCAATGACTGTTATGAATATATGAGGCTAAGTGAATGATATTATTTTGTAATTAAGTCCTTTCACGTTTAAAATTACTAAGCCAAATTTATGAACTACTTAAATCATAAAAAGAGAGGGTTATTCACCTTGTGCAGTAACTGAGGTTCTTCAAGATGTGTATCCCTGTGAGTGTTCCACTTCAGGTGTCAAGTGCGTCCCGGAGCTGTTGATGGAGATTTTTGGTAGCAGTGCTTGGTTGGGACGTGCATGCACAGAAGCTGTCTTGCGGCCATTGGAAGCTCATCCAGCATGTGCACAGCCCGACCCCTTCAGTTCCTTCTCTACCAGAGTCCTTGTATTGAACTCCAAAATAGAGGGGAGGAGGGTGGATAGTGGAGCACCACACAGGGACACACCTCAAAGAACCTCAGTTACTGCACAAGGTGAGTAACTCTCTCTTCTTCTTCGAGTGCTGTCCCTGTGGGTGTTCCACTTCAGGTGTTTGTAGAACAGTGGCCCCTATGGTTGGGGGGACTTTGGAGTTATATACATGGTGGAGGAAAGGACCATTAGGCCTAGCATGGCATTAGCTCATGAGTGTTGTGTAACTGCGTAGTGTTTAAAGAATGTATGTTCTGAGGCCCAAGTAGTAGCTTTGCAGATATCTGCGATTGGTACGTTGTTCAGGAAAACTATGGATGCTGCCATTGAGTGAGTAGAATGGGATCTGATCTCTTTTGGTGGCTCCCTTATTTTTTTGATAACGTAAGCGAATGCAGCTTGAGATCCACTTAGATAGTCTCTGCATAGACATAGCTGATCCCTCGGATCATTCTGTTGTCGAGATGAAGAGTCTCAGGGATTTGTGAAAAGACTTTGTTCTATCCAGGTAAAATGCTATTGTTCGAACATCTAGCGCAGAGGTAGGCAAACATTTTGGCCTGAGGGCCACATTGGAGAATAGAAATTGTATGGCGGGCCATGAATGTTCACAAAATTGGGGTTGGGGTGCGGGAGGGGATGCGGGCTGTGGCATGGGGCTGGGGGTGAGAGGTCTGGGATGCAGGAGGGTGCTCCGGGCTGGGATTGAGGGGTCTGGAGAGGAGGAGGGGTATCAGGGCTGGGGCAGGGGGTGCAGGCTCCAAGCAGTGCATATCTCAAATGGCTTCCGGAAGCAGTGGCATGTCCCTTCTTTGGCTTCTATGCGGAAGCACGGCCAGGCAGCTCTGCACGCTGCCCCATCCACAGGCACCGCCCCTGCAGCTCCCATTGGAACGCATAGGAGCCGGACTGCGGCCATCCCGCGCATGGTGCGGCCCCCGACCCAGCTCCCCAGTCAGAGCGCTAGAGCATGGCTGAGCTCCGTGGTGTGCCTCTTGGACTGGATCCAGACGAGGGCTGTAGTTTGCCCACCCCTGATCTAGAGTGTGTAACATGGCCTCCTATGTGCTTCTGTGTGTTCTGGGATAGAATGTGGGGAGATTAATAGGTTGGTTGATATGGAAAGATGATGCTATTTTGGGGAGGAATTAGAGTGAGGTCGCAACGTGATCTTGTCTTTAAAGAAGACAGTATTTGATGGATTGGCCATTAGTACACCTATCTCGCTTGCTCGTCTTGCGGAGGTGATAACCTCAAAGAATGCCACCTTCATTGACAAATACTGACCAGAACAAGTGGCCAGCAGTTCAAAGGGTGGTCTAGTTAGGCCTTTGAGAACTACGTTTAGATCACAAGTGGGCATGGGCTGGCATACTTCTGGGTAAAGATTCTATATGCCAGTGAGAAATTGCTTGGTGGTCGGGTGTGCAAATACCGAGAATCCATCGATTTTATGATGAAAGTGGTGATCGTCACAAGATGTACTTTAGAGCCTGTGGACAGCCTGGAGTTCTTTAGCTCTAAGAGGTATTTTAGCACTAGTGATAGTGGTGTAGTGCTGGGAGTGAACTGTTTTTCTGACTCCATATGGAGAATCTTTTCCATTTTTGTAGGTAAGTAATGGGTGTGGATGTATGTCTGCTATTCAATAACATATGTTTGACTTGCTCCGAACAGTTTAATTCGTGTTGCTGGAACCATGAAGGAGCCATGCTTTCAGATGGAGTTTCTCCAGGTTCGGATGGAGGATCTGACCATTGGCATGCGAGAGGAGATCTGATCTCAATAGGAGAGTTCATGGAGTGCAAACCATCACGCGCATCAGGTAAGGATACCATGACTGTCGGGGCCACGCTGGGGCTATCAGTATGATTTTGATATTGTCGTTCTGAATCGGGTGTTGGACTCTGGGGATTAGCGGACTTGGTAAGAATGTATATAGAAGCACTGTTTTCCATGTCAGGAAGGTATCCCCTAAGGATTGAGGGCCTAATCCTGCTCTTGACCAGAATAGGGAACATTTGTGATTCTGTGATGCTGTGAATAGATTGATGGTGGGAAAACCCCATCATTGGAATATATGCTATAGGACTGTGGGATTTATTTCCCATTCATGTTCCTGGGAGAACTGTCTGCTTAAAGTGTCCCCTGTGCTATTTTGACATCTAGGAAGATTGAAGGCTGAGATGTCAATGTGGTGATGAATGCACCAGTTGCACAGTTTTATGGCCTCAGTACCAAGGAAATGGAATTGCACTTCCCCTTGATGACTGATGACAGACAATATCACATGCATGTTCTACATCACCTGTACTGTTCTTTATGAACTGAAGTAAATGGAGGATGGTATTCCGTACTGCTCTCAGTTCTAAGAAGTTGATGTAGAGATGTGTCTCCACTGCCGACCATCTGCAGCGGATTGCATGATCCAGGTGTGCACCCCAACCTATCAATGAGGTGTCTGTTGTGATAATTATTGAGGGAGGTTCTTGATAAAAGGGGATCCCTGAGCAGAGATTCTCCTGCTTTGTTCACCACTGAAGGGATTCTAGAACTCTAGGAGGTGGTGTTAAGGTCTTGTTCAGGCTGTGTTTGATGGGTTTGTATAGTGAACTCAGCCAGCCTTGGAGACAGTGCATATGTAATCTGACATGCTTTACTACAAATGTGGTGGTTGCCATATGTCCTAGCAGCTGTAGACAGGTTCTTGCTGTGATTCACAGGGCGGTGTAAACTATCTCTGAGGTTTTTTTTATTGCCAGAATTATGTTCTGTAGTAGAGATGCTCTGGCTTGAACTCAATCAAGGGATTCTCCAATGAAGTTTAGCTGTTGCATGCACATCAATGTCAATTTTTGTATGTTTAATTGCAGTTCTAGTTTTGGAAGAGTGCAGTAGTCCATTGGGTGATTTCTGCCATCGCTATCTGAGTGGGGCCTTATAGGAGGCAGTTGACTAGAAACAGGAAAACATGATCCCTTGCTTATGCAGGTGCACTGCAATGACCACAAGGGGTTTGGAACAGTGTGGTGCAGTGGACAGGCTGAATGGGAGCATCCTGTATAGGTAGTGCTCGCATCCTACTGTAAAGTGGAGGAATCGTCTGTGTGCTGGGTGTATAATAATGTGAAAATACATGTCTTGTAGACTGAGGGCTGAAAACCAGTCCCCCTGTTCCTGCACTGGAATTATTGTGCCTAATGTGACCATCTTGAATTTCTGGGAGTGGATGAACTTGTAGAGTTTTTGTAGGTCTAGTATGGGTCACCATCCTGTTTTTCTTTTGAGTCAAAAAATAGTGAAAATAGAGGCCCTTCCCTCTGTATTGCGTAGGTGTTGGTTACACAGCACCTACTTGCAGTAGATGATTTACTTCCTGCCTTAAGAGGTGCTCATGAGAAGGGTCACTGAAGAAGAACAGGGAAAGGGATAGAGGAGGTGGGCAAGAAATAAAGGGGATGGCAGAGCCCGATCTTATGATCTCTAGGACCCAACGGTCCTTCGTGGTGGACTTCCATGCTTGGTAAAAAGGTCTCAGTCGATGGTCAAATGGGCGAAGTGGTGCTGTCTTGAGGCCATTCAGACCCTCAGCCAACCATTCAAAATCACTGTTTATTAGGCGGCGGGTGTGACACCACTGGTTGGGGTTGTGATGGTTGATGTCTTTGTGGTCTGTTTCGCTATGTTGGTTTCATAAGGTCTGGGATTTTGACGATTAAATGGTGTGTCCCTAAAACTGTGATAAGGTTGGTAATGCTTTCTTTTAGCAAGTGGTGCATAAATGCCCAGCCTGCGGAGTGTCGCACATAAGTCTTTCATGAAGTGTAGCACCTCATCAATCTTAGATGAAAATAGTTTTTCTTTGTCAAAGCAGAGGTCTTCCAACTCGAGTTGCAGTTCTTTTGGGATGCCAGAAGACATGAGCCAAGGGACTCTGCACATTACAATTGCTGTGGCTGTGGTATGCATTGCCATATCAGCAGCATCCAGGGAAGCCTGTAAGGCAGTGATGGCCGCCAACTGTCCTTCAATTAGTAAGGTCTTCAGTTGTGTTTGTCCTGGGGAAGGTCATTTGTGAACTCAAACAGCTTTCCATAGTTGTCGTTGACATACTTTGACAGAAGGGCGTTGTAATTAGTGACCCTAAATTGAAAAGTGGACAGTGTGTAGACCGTCCTTCCTAGGAGGTCCAGTCTTTTGTGGTCCTTATCAAGAGGTGTTTGGATCAATGGTTTGCTGCGTCAACTCGCGGTGAGTTTGGTGTCAAGTGGGAAAAGAGGAAGTCCGTTCCTTTGGCTAGCACATACTTTGTATTGGCCCTTTTGCATGCAGGCAGGATGGTGGCTGGCATCTGCCACACTGTTTTGGCAGGTTCCAGAATGGCCTAGTTTACTGGGAGTGCAATTTTTGAGGACAAGATTTGCAAAACCTCACGCAATTTATGCTGATATTCATGGACTTCTTCCAATGGGTCTATCCTGGCTCAGCACAATTCTCTTAAACAGTTCTTGAAAAAGATGGTTACTCACCTTTGTAACTGTTGTTCTTCGAGATGTGTTGCTCATATTCATTCCAAGTAGGTGTGCGCGCGCCGCGTGCACGTTCGTCGGAAGAATTTTCCCCTAGCAACACCCGGCGGGTCGGCAGGCGCCCCCTGGCGTGGCACCTTTGCGGCACCGTGTATATATGCCCCCTGCCGCCCGGCCGCCTCCTTCTCTCCCTCGCCCCCCCCCCCCCCCCCCCCCCCCCCCCCTGTTCCTTTCTTGGCGCGCTACACGTCTCTTCGCCGACAGGTAGGGAAGTAATAGGGCGGATTGCGAGATGAATATAGCAACGACATCGTCGCGAAGACCAACGAGTGTACACGGTGAGTAACGTCTTTCTTCTTCGAGAGTGCTCTGCTGCCATATTCATTCCAGTGGGTGTCCCAAGCGCTTACCTAGGCCTTGGTGGGTCGGAGTTGGAGACTGGTCAGAATGCAGAACAGCCAAGCCTAAGATCCGCATTTACGCTCTCGGGATTGCTTGTACCAAGGGTGTGAATGGGCAGGAAAAGTGGTGCACTACGACCACGTGGCTGCACAACCATATGTCTTGTATAGGCTACACTGTCGCGAGAAAGGCAATCGAGGCGCTTGTGCTTCTGCGGTGGAATGAGCGGGTAACTTCGCCTGGAGAGTGTGAGCCAAGGGCATGCTGTTTTGATGCAGGGCCGTCACCGGATGATATTGTTTGTGATGAGCCAGGGTGACTTTTCATTCCTGTCTGCGACGGGCAACGACTAGTTGGGAGACTTTCCGGAGGTCGGGTGCTGGTCAATGTAAAACACAGCGCCCGAAACATCGAGTGAATTGCAAGCTCTACTCTCTGCGAGACGCAATGAGGTTTTGGGGTTAAAAACACTGGAAGGAAAAATGTCCTGGTTTAGGTGGAATGGGGAGACCACCTTGGGCAGAAAGGCCGGATGCGCGACGGAGTTTGTTACCTTGTCTTTATGGAATATTGTGTATGGTGGATCTGCTACCAAGAGCGCCCGAAGCTCTGAGACTCTACCCTGGCCGAGTAATGGCCACAAGGACACGCCACCTTTCCACGATACGGTACAGGAGAGAGCAGGTTGGCCCAAAACAACCACTAACTAACTAAGAACTATGTAAAACGGGTGAAACGCTAGGGATGTGGAGGTCAGCTAAGCCGCACTCCACGTTCCAACGACCGACACGGGCGGTAAGAAGGAACTGAGGAGCGGGCAGGTCAGCAGGGGCATATATACGGTGCCGCAAAGGCGCCACGCCAGGGGGCGCCTGCCGACCCACCAGGTGTTGCTAGGGGAAAATTCTTCCGACGAACGTGCACGCGGCGCACGCACACCTACTTGGAATGAATACGAGCAAGCACTCGAAGAAGAACTGTTTAAAATCATCCATCATTGTAGGTAGAGGTGGCATAACAGCCTCATCAGGAGATGAAGAGTTGTGAGTTGGTGATACATTTTCTTGACCTGTTTCTTCCTCGAGCTCCTCTGCTATATCCTCTGGGGCAATGGATGTAATCACAGGGGATAGTGGGAGACCCAAGTTCACCTTGGGTGGTAATGAGGTTCTGGCATAGTGGGCTCTATCTTCTGCCCATGGGTCCCATGGCGGCCACTGCATGAGAAATGCCATGAGGGGACACATCCAGGGTTGTCCATACCATGGGTGAATGGGCTATGGTGGCTACAATGTTCCTCCAACTGGTCTGTGGTGAGCAGGAGTGGAGTGCTGTAGTAAGAAGACCTCTTTCTCCTGATCCTCATCCACCCTGTCACCTGGTACCGACGGTGCCATGGGAGGCATGGGCTGTGTAGTGATGCTCCGTGGGGAAGATCTGTTGGTGCCGAGAAGAAGTGGTAATAGGGGTACCAAAGATATCAAGATATCCCTCTGTGTAAGGAATTGCTGTGGTGCTGATGGAGCAGTGTTCCCTCTAACTTTTCCCACACACGCGGAATGAATTTTGTTATGTACACCAATATGGAGGTGATGTAGCACACATCACCTCCATATTGGCGCACATAACAAAATCCATATGGTGTGGATGGGGCCAATGGGTTCAGAGTATGGGAGGGGCTCAGAGCTGGGGAAGAGGATTGGGGCGCAGGGCTGTGTGGGCTCAGGCTTGGGGTGGGGGCAGCGATGAGGGGATCAGGGCTGGGGTAGAGGGTTGGGATGGGGAGTCAGGGGTCTGGCTGAGGTTGTGGGCTCTGCGGTGGAGCTGGGGATGACAGGTTTGGGGTGCAGGCTGCTCTGGGGCTATGGCAGGGAGAGAGGACTCCCCTCAGCTCTCTCTCCCCACAGAAGCATCTGGGCTCAGAGGAGGGGGGAGAGGAGAGGTGCTTCTCTCAGTCATGGCAGTTCCAGGGCTGGGCCTTGGAATAGGTGCCCCTCCCCAAACGTGGCAGGTCTAGGTTTGATTCAGGCCAGGGTAGGGGCACCCCTCCCCTGGCCATGGCAGGTCCAGGGCTGAGCTGAGGCAGGGGGAGGGGCACCCTTCCCCAGCCATGGCAGATCCCAAGCGGGAGGGCTCCCTGAGCGCCTATGAGGTGCTTAATAGGCTGCTGCACAGCCACATGGAACTTAGCGATTGTGGTGGTGCCAAGGATCCCAATGATGTGGTTTTTGTAGGAGCTAAATAATGTGCAACTGCTTTGTGGCTCGTCTCTGTCAGTACCAGCAGTCCCACTGTGGTTATATCAGTCAGTGGTGCCGAAAATGGCAGTGCCAACAAAGTCGGTGGTGCCGAGTTCTTTGTCCGTGCTGTAGGTGGTGGTAGAATTGGTGCCGGAGCCGATTCCCATGCTGACATAGTTGGTGCCATGGAGGAGGCATGGCTATGTCTATGCCTTGCCTCCACTTCTTTTGCTTTGGGCTCGGCTGTACGGCCCATGCCACGTGAGTCAAAAGTCTTGACTTGAGAGGTGACTGGCACCGAAGATGATAATCTCGCAAAGGACTGTTTCTTTTTATGTGGTTCCCTCTGCAGAGAGGTTGAAAGTCGCTTCCTCTTTTCTTTAAAAGATTAAGTTGTGTTCTTCATCAGTTCTGACTTGGTCAGAAAGCCCTTAGAGAGGAGCTTTTGGTGGCCCATTTCTGGGTTTGGTAGTAATGATTTCTCCATTAAGATCAACTTGAGGTGGAGATCCCAGTTGCACCAGGCTCTCATCTTCAGGCTGTTGCAGCAAATGTGCTTTTGGGGTATGTGAGATTCACCAAGACATCTCACACACAGCGTGTCTGTCTGATCTCAGCATTGCTTTGCGGCAAGAGCCACATCTTTTAAAGCCTGGGGGAACCAGGCATGCTTCAGAGAGTGCTTCAAAAAGGAGCAAGGGAACAGGAAAATATTTTTTTTGAACGAACTAACTATAAACTAACTTATCTAAGGTATCTATCTACAGGGGAAGAAGTTGACACACTGCCCTAGTTCAGTCTTCAGCTGAGGACAGTTGAGAAGGAACCATAGGCGTCGGGTCGTGCACATGCTAGACAAGATTCCAATGGCACCGTGAGACAGCTTCTGCGCGCTTGCATCCTGACCGAACACTGCTACCAAAAATCTCCAATCAATGGCATGGTGATGCACCTACACCTTAAGTGGAGCACCCACAGGGACAGCACTCTTCAGAAGAACTAGTGGAAGGTTGCATAAAAACCACTGACTTCAATCCAATGGGAGGACTGTATACAGATTAATGGCCACAAGCAAGGCTGATTTTCATGAAAGTTATAAGAAAATAAATTGTGCAATATATCTTGTAGGTACTCATTAGATAGACCCAGTATTAATTAACAGGGTTTCTTACTGAGCAATGGGGCATCTAACTAGTATGGATAAAACAGACATGCATTTCAAAAAGAAAAAAACCCAAAGAACCAGGGGAAAGAGATTGCAAATGTAAAAAGAATACCAATCCACATGATTTTAAAGGTTCACGTGTTAAGGCCCCAGGGAGTTTAAATGTAATATTAGTGTTTGCATGGGCAAAACAATCATATCAGCTTCTCTGTAGAAAATGTTAACTAATGGATATGAGGTTTGCATGGCCATCCCCTAAGGCCCCAATCCATTTTATAGCACATGCTTAAAATGCTTGCTGAATTGAGACTTAAATCTTTAAAACAAACCCCTCTGCTCATTTTAACCACAAGACTGCAACACCTGTAATAGTGTCTTCCTCTGCTGGAAGGACAATTGCTTCAACGTAGGGTCTTGAGGTTTGGAGAATAAAAAACGGAAAAATTGGAAAACCCTCAAGACTCCCTAAACGATGAAGAACCCTAGATGTATGATAAGAAAGTCTTTTCTAAAAAGACTAATAAATTCCCTGCAACATAACTGTGTTATTGACTTCACAAATTTTAATTTCAAAATTTGATTACATTTGTTCTGGAAAAAAAACATTTTTATGAGTCCACGTGTGAAATTGCTATGCAAATCACAATTTACAATAATAATATATTAAAAATGGATAAAGAAATTTAATCTTGGACCTTTCCAGATGAGCTACATTACTGTTCTGTTTACCTGCTCCTGAAATGTGTATTGCTGCAATACTCTGTACCTCACTAACAATTTATCAATAACACTTGTAAATAACAAAATGGCGCTTCAATTTATGTAACATATTTAATATATTAAATACTATTTGCAAACATAATTAAGAAATATTCTTTACTTACATCATCCAAAGCCTTGGACTGTATGTAGTTAAAATATGGGAATTCCTTGAAAATATTTCTAAACTGAGCAGCTTAAGATCATATTCAAATCATTCAGTTAAGAAAGTAAAACATATCTTTCTTTTCTTTTAACTGAAAATAGCTGCTTTATTAAAACCTAAATAAAGGATTTCCACTGATGTAAATATGTCAGGTGGTTCCTAAAATGTAACTCAAATGATTTGATGGTTTCAGTTCAATTCCTTGTGGACAGGAGTCCACTTTACAAAACTCCCACATCAGTAACTTTTAGGAATGTATTGTCAGTCTCAGGAGAGACTAAGAACTAAAAGAAAAATGAAATAATCCTTAGAAGTAGTCCCTCTGAAGAGAGATGTAAACTCTCTTTTACTCCACAAAACATGTATAGCAGGATGAAGCAGAGCATTCGCTGCCTGTGCATGCCTGCTCTGTGAAGAGAGAGAGCAAGAGCACAGTTCAGATTCAAAAGCATTAAACTGAAGAACATTTTTTAAAAACAAGGTTTCAAAACCTCTACTTCACATTTATTTTTTAAAAATACATAAACATAAATGAATGTCATGCTGTTTTCTTCATTCTGTATACGTAGCTTTATGCTTCTTTACTTTTCTCCACAAAACACGTATGTACACACACACACACACGAGATGTTGCCCAGAAAAGCCAAGGGGGGGGTGGGGAGAGAATTCTCCTTTGTTCTCAGTGAGAGTTGTGGGTGGGAGTGCAAGGACACATAGGTACTGGCCAATTAAAAAATATACAGATGTAGTGGGGTTCAAATACAGTTTCTTAAAACTAACAGCAATTTTAAATACTTTTGCTCTACTCTGATTAGTATATACAGCACTGGTGTTGTTGTTGTGTATTTTCAAACAACAAAAAATAACAGGTTTAGTTTTTTTTTTTAATATTGCTTTTATTCTGAGAACTAGTTGAAGGAAAATACCAAAGAAAAGGAAACACTGATCAGTAAGTAAGAGTAATCAAAGAGAGTAAAGAAGAGTATGTAATGCTGATGGAGTGTTTAGGAAAATAAGGGCCAAGATTTAAAAAAAAAGTACCTAAAGTTATGTAACAACCTGCTTATAAAAGAGCTCAATGTCCAGCAGCTTTCACTTACATCAATAGATTCACTGACACCTCAGTGCTTTTGAAGTCTGGACACTTAGTTGCCTAAATATGGATTTGAGAATCCTAATTTTAGGCACCCATTTTTGAAAACGTTTAGCCTGGGAGTGTGTCAGAGCATTAGAAAATAAATATTAAAGAACCAAAGATGGCAAAAGTGAAACATATCCATATGCTAATTCACTTCAGCTTTATTTGAAGAAGTTTTATATTTTAATTTGGTAAGTACCTGTACTTTATACTGATATTTTTAATGCATCATTTTTATGAACAAATATGAGTGCATGATCTAAGAATAAATTGCTTAGGCAGTGAATGATTAATTATCATTCCATTGTCCTATTTTCAGTATGTTTTAGAGGTACCAAGCATAAAGAATATTTTACCCTTTGACTTCCAGATTCTGTTGGGAATCAAAAGTAATACTGTAAAATACATGTTTTTTTGTTTTAGATGTAAACCAACTACAGTCAGTAAAAGGATACGGATTTCCGTAACAGCCCTCAAAACCCCCAAATCTTTTTTTACAGTTCCTAAAGAAACAAAAACAGATTTATAAAAACTGATATGGTTTTCTACCAATAACCTTTAAACATTATTTTTCTTATATATGCACCTTTTGGAGAGTTACAGGCTTGTAACTGGGCATAGGGTGATATGGGAGGATTTGACAGCTGGGAGGGAGAGATCATGGGCTTGTCACTAGGAGGGATTTGTACAGGTTTCCACAGCTTGTGAGTAACAGGAAGGTCACATACTTGTCATGGAGGGTTTAGCAGTAGGGAGACGGGTTAGTCACTTGTTACTGTAAGGGGTACTTGAATATGCATTCCCCTTAACATCGTTTATTAATTACAGCTCATTTTGTGTCTTTGCTTTGTGAATTTGTCATTCCTATCACATTATAGTGAACTCTGTTATTTCTTTTGTGCATTTTTATATGATTTCCTTTTAATTTACAGGCCTTTAAAAATGTCCCTGATGCAATCACAATAGGACATTGATTTATTTTCCTAGGTTTCCTTTACATAAGGATTTAACCTTTTACTATGTCTTGAGCATTATGCCCTTCTGAAACTTTCAACTATCCTACATCTCACAACCCCTGGAGGGGTCAGGATCCAGCCCCCCAGCTTGAGAACCCCTGCTTTAGAGCCTACAAGTCCACTCAGTCCTGCTTCTTGTTCAGCCAATCATTAAACAACTCTGTTTACATTTACGGGAGATAATGCTGTCCACTTCTTATTTACAACATCACTAGAAACTGAGAACAGGCGTTTGCATTGGTCTTTTGTAGCTGGCATTGCAAGGTATTTACGTGCTAGATATGCTAAACATTTGTATGCTCCTTCATGCTTCGCCCACCATTCCATGCTGATGACGCTCATTAAAAAAATGTGTTAATTAAATTTGTGACTGAACTCCTTGGGGGAGAACTCTATGTCTCTGGCTGTGTTTTACCTGCATTTTGCCATATATTTCATGTTATAGTAGTCTCAGATGATGACTCAGTATATTGTTCATTTTAAGAACACTTTTGCTGCAGATTTGACAAAACGCAAAGAAAGCACCAATGTGAGATTTCTAAAGACAGCTTCTGCACTCCATGCAAGGTTTAAGAATATGAAGCGCCTTCCAAAATCTGAGATGGATGAGGTGTGGAGCATGTTTTCAGAAGTCTTAAAAGAGCAACACCCCGATGCAGAAACTACAGAACCCAGACCACCAGAAAAGAAAATCCAACCTTCTGCTGGAGGCATCTGACTCAGAGGATGAAAATGAACATGCATCAGTACACATTGCTTAGGACTGTTATCAAGCAGAATTTGTCACCAGCATGGACGCATATCCTCTAGAATGGTGGTTGAAGAATGAAGGGACATATGAATCTTTAGCGCATCTAGCACATAAATATCTTGAGACGCCGGTTACAACAGTGCCATGCGAATGGCTGTTCTCACTTTCAGGTGGACTTGTAAGTTCTAAAGTTTTACATTGTTTTATTTTTGAATGCAGTTATTTTTTGTACATAATTCTACATTTGTAAGTTCAACCACCATGATAAAGAGATGGCACTACAGTATTTGTATAAGGTGAATTGAAAAATACTATTTCTTTTGGTTTTTACAGTAAATATTTGTAATAAAAATAAAGTGAGCACTGTACACTTCGTATTCTGTGTTGTAACTGAAATCAATATTTGAAAATGTAGAAAACTTCAAATATTTAAATAAATGGTATTCCATTATTGTTTGTGCGATTAATCACAATTAATTTTTTTAATCACTTGACAGCCCTACTATCAATATAATTTTTAATTATGATTTGTATTTCAGTAACAACCAGTGTGCCAGGCATTGTCTACACACAGAGAAAAACAGTTCTTTCCCCGAAAAACTCAATCTAAAACTGAAAGTATTTTTAAAAGATATTAGTTTACTGATTTTAAAAAGCCAATAAAAAATCATAAAATCTACAAGGCTAACATTTTATTATTTTACCAAAATGCTTTGTCACACTACTTTCTCCTGCTCCCTTTTCACTGTTATTTTTCTTTGTAAAGCCCAATCCACTGAGGTACTGAGTCATGTCCACAAGTTATTCAGCAGCCAACATTCAATTTGTTGATTTCAATTGAAGATGAAAGCATATACCACCTCAAAGAACCAGGCTTTTGAAATGCAAACTCTTTGGGACAAAGACAACACGTGATTTTCAAAAGCGCTTAAGTGACTTAAGAGCAAAAGTTTCACTGACTACACTAAGGAGCTTTTTAAAGTCCCACCCCTTTGTCTTCATATATTTGCCTGTGAAGCACCTAGTATGCTACTGTTACTGTACAAATAAGAGTCCCTCATTATTATAAGTCCTTGTGTCGTTTGTGGTTTAGGAGAACTTAGTTAATCCCTTCTTCCTGATTTGGTGGTCTACATCTAACCTTCACCATCTGTTCATTACTTCATCTTACCAAATATTTTTAACATTTATTGTACATATCCTGAATTCCTCTTCATCTGAGAGCATGAGTATACATTATTAATACAGATATCACATCAAGAGTGTAGTAAATATTTTTTCTGAAATATTACAAAGAATAATTATAATTACCTTCCATGCCAAAAGTCTTTGAAGCATCAAGAAATGACTGTACTTTAACTTCTTTTCCATCTTCAGAAGTGAAAAAACATCATTTACAATAAAATCTGATTATTGAGGTATCTACATACTATGATTATTTTTCCATAACACTTTTTTCATCTTTTACATTTAATTGTATTATAATAAATGTCAACTTCCTTCTTCAGAGTGAAACGGTCTTTGTAATTATATTTTTTATATATCATAATCAGTTGTTTTAAATAAGCTTCAAAAGTCTCAATTGGAGATTTCATATATTTTATTACAGTTTTCCTAATATTTTTAATACACTTTTTTGATAATACAATGTATTGTTTTGTTTGTACAGACACAAATACTAGGAAACAAAATCTTTTCTTCTCATGAGCATATCTAAGTTTGCTTGATTCAACTGAAATATGTCTACCTAGAAAGTAGTCCTCTTTTCTAGATAGATTTTTAAGAACTCAATCACAATGAACAGGCTACCAATCCCATCTATCCACCCATGCAAAATAAATATTGGATCCTAATGCTAGATTGCCACTTACTGCACAGAAGAAAGTGAAATTTAAAGACCTGAAGACTGAACAAGAAAGAGGAATTGTTTATATGTATGACCTCTCCTCTTAGGCAGCAATGAAGCTGCATGAAGGGCTGTTTTTCCTTATCTTCCAATTGACTTTCAATTTCATACAGCAATAAACAAGTTAGTGCTACATTCACCTAGGGGTGTTTGTATTAGCCAGTAATTTCCTTAAAATAACAAAATCAACTCCGTGCTTAACTTTCTTGTTGAAGGGTTGAGCTCAGGGCAAATTTAATTAAGGCACTGAAATACTGCCAGGAGGAAATATCTGTTTTTAATTACACGCAAAAGAATAATAGCGATAGTGCCTGGAGCTCTATTAAGTACTTTCATTTCAAGGATCAAAAACTCAGTCTTTGACAAATGTATCTAAAATAATAATATGATTCTGATAGTTGATGAATTATGATAATTGACTAGAAACACATACCTTTTTTTGAATGTTGAGCTGATACTTTCATCATCACCATCTTCTTGAAAGTTAATTAATATTTTATTTTCTGAAATATTTCTACCAGGTTTTTGACAAGCCCTGATTTCATTTTTTATCTTTATTGTGGTCAGAACAGGGAAAAGAGGAAACCATTTCCAGACTTTCATGTTGCAAATGACTTATCTCGCTCTCCTAAACTTAACCTTAGTACTTGCTTTTTAGAAGTCATGTCAAAATGGACAGATACTGATGATTTACCATTTGGTTCTTCAACAGCCCTCTTAAAACATGGTACAAACTTCTGCCTCTCTGTCTCATCTATAAAAGCCAACACATTATTCCCTACATAATATTCAGTCAGTGCATTAAATCTCTGCATAAAAGAGGACCGCGTTCACAGATATTGTCTGTATGGACGGTGCTATTTTCTTTCAATCCAGATGTATCACATCATCATGTTGTCAATCAAAAACTTAAAAATACTGGGCTACTTGCTACACTCTGCTACATAAAACAGAGAGGAACAAAATGGAGCAGAAAACTCAAAACTACATGGCGGGTGGAAGACAGACTTCCCCTGGTCACAAAGATCTTTCAAGCCCCATACAGAAGAATCTTCCAGATCTAGAGGAATCAGACATTACCTTCTCACTGCAAAAAACTGAACACACATATGAAAGATGCCAGGCTATTGCAGGAGATATACAAACTGTAATTTAGTAATATGATTGGCGTGAGTCACAGGTGGGAACAAGTGTGAATGCACTGGGCTTCTACACAGACAGCCTTGGAGACAGCCTTGGCTTTTCTAGCTATCCCAAGTATGTACAGATTCTGATCACCCCAATGATCCAAAAGTACAGATCCACTTCTGTCAACTTGTTCCCTCTTGCAAAACAATTAGGAGGAAACGCCAGGATTGGGATCTCGTGGTGTTTCATATCCCCCGTTAGGTTTTTCCTGCACAGGGACCAATTCAGCCTATGATCTTTGCCAGCATTGCTTTTAAAGAATAGAAGGGAGTTACCTCACAAGTGGAGAACCAGTGTTGACAGGACCAAGGGGGAGGGATACCTCAGTGGTTTGAGCATTAGCCTGCTAAACCAAGGGTTGTGAGCTCAATACTTGAGGGGCCCATTTAAGGATCTGGGGCAAGAACATGTCTGAGGACTGGTCCTGCTTTGAGCAGGGTGTTGGACTAGATGACCTCCTGAGATCCCTTCCAACCCTGATATTCTATGATAATACAATCAGAGTGGATGTAGTTCATTCTCAACAATTGATGAGGAGGTGTCAACTCCAGGAGGGGAAAAAGTTGCTTCTATAGTGAGCCAGTCAAGCCCAAATTAGTGGTGTTAAATTTGCAAATAATTTTAGTTCTGTAGTTTCTCTTTGAAGTCTGTTTCTGAAGTTTTTTCATTCAACTCTGGCTACTTTTAAATCTGTAATAAAACGTCCAGGAAGATTGAAGTATTCTCCTACTGGCTTTTGTATGTTACCATTCCTGATGTCCAATTTGTGTCCCTTCATTCTTTATGTAGAGACTGTCAGGTTTGGCCAATGTATATGGCAGAGGGGCACTGCTGGCACATATCACATTGGTAGATGTGCAGGTGAATGAGTCCCTGATGGTGTGGCTGATGTGGTTGGGTCCTCTGACGGTGTCACTAGAGTAGATTTGGGGACAGAGTAAGCAAGGTGGTTTGTTACAGGAATTGGTTCTTTGGTTACTGTTTCTGTGGTGCGGTGTGTAGTTGCTGGTGAGTATTTGCTTCACGTTGGGAGGCTGTCTGTAAGCAAGGACTGGCCTGCTTCCTAAGGTCTGGGAGAGTGAGGAATCATTTTCTGGGATAGGTTCACAATTTCTTACCCACGAAAGCTTATGCTCAAATAAATCTGTTAGGGTTTGGCTACACTTGCAAGTTACAGCGCAATAAAGGAGCCCCGGGTGCACGAGTTCACTACCCAAACACACTGGCAAGGCACGTAGAACGCTCAGACTCTGCGGCCACAGTGCTGCTGGTACTCCACCTCAGCACGTAGAATGTTTGCTGCGCCCCCGCTGGAGCACTGCCAGTGTGAACGGGGTGTTGCATTACTGCGCTCTGATCGGCCTCCGGAAACATCCCATAATCCCCTTAAGTCAATGTTTTCCAAACTTGGGACATTGCTTGCGTAGGGAAAGCCCCTGGCGGGCTAGCCCGGTTTGTTTACCTGTCCCGTCCGTAGGTCTGGCCGATCACAGCTCCCACTGGCCACAGTTCGCTGCTCCAGGCCAATGGGAGCTGCTGGAAGCGGCAGCCAGTATGTCCCTCGGCCCGCGCCACTTCCTGGAACTCAGAGAGGACATGCCTGGTTTTCACTCCCTTTGCACCACCAGAGCAACACAAAGAGTACACTCATCCCTCAGAATCCGAGCTATTACTTTTCTAAATTACATGTCTATAATACTTCACATGAGCACCAGTGTATTTCATATTAAAAATGAATGTCAAACATTTTACCTAGACAGTTATTTTTTCCCAATTCCTTCTGTAACTCCTGAGTGGCTGGAATTCCAGTAACAGATGGAGCAGGTGCAAGATACCAATTTTTTGGCTCTTCATGTTCTAAATATCTGCTTATAACACAGGTACATGAGATAAAAGTATTCCTTAACCATTTCTCACCAAATTTATGTTAACATTATTAATTATAAGTACTATATTGATTGTTCCTTCCCCTATAATTAATCATTTTGTAAAGAAGTCATAGTAAATTTAAGACATAAAACATCTGTTAGTTCATGTCTTAGAAGTATATACTGAATACAGTATAAACACAGGCACAAAGTAACATTGTTCAGTGTACTTTAACCAATATTACAGAATATCATGTGTTCCCAGTCTGGGACTAACAACCCTCATAAGCATCACACCTCCCCCCTTTATTTACAGCTAGAGGGGGAAGGGGAAATTTCAAAACTTTTTTCTGTTGCAACATGAGGTCAAGATATTGAAAAGGCTGAGAATTAGTAAAGTATATAATTCAACAAACTTACTTTTGATTGGCATCTGATCTTTCAAAAAACAAATTATCCAATGAAAAGACAGTGGCTGTAGGTTTCAGCATTGCTCAAGATCAGACATGAATTCTCATTACACTGTAAAACATAGCACAAGATTGTGCTGTATATACATACATGCAAAGAACAAAGAAAGCTTTCTAACCAAATAAAATGCGTGTGCTTATAAACGTGCATATATATATCTCCACACACTTTTTTTTTTTTTGCATCTCTAGGTTATTATCCTTGCTTCAAAATATAGGTTCTTATGCATGAACAGAAAACAACCAATTTCTTCACAAAATTTCAAGATTATCATCAGTAAAGCTATGTGCACAATCCTCTAAACACTCATGCATGTTTGTAAAGTTAAGCATGTACTAAACATTTTCAGGATCAAGGCCTAAATCTGCCTCTTTATCTAGTGATAAAAAAACCTGAATTTTCACCAGAAACCCATTGTAGTTTCTTACAGATTTAAGTATTTGATTTTCTAAAACAACTGCTTAGCTCATCTTTTCCAATGAAATAGAAAAATGATGTACAGGTACAACTTTAAACACTTTTTACATAACCACAATATCACCTTTGAAAAACAGAAAAGATGAAGCTGAGGAGGGGAAAGTTTGTGTTAAAATGTTTTATTTCAGAAAATAATTTTTATATATATTCAATGGATTATAGTTTTATTTTATATTTTTTCTTGCAGTATCTTCTTTCATTCTGACTACAAAGAGCCCTCTCCTTTTGTTGGACCTGATTCTGCCACCTCTTAAAAAAAAATACCAAATAGACTATTCACAGTTATTTAAATAATGTAATTATTTTAATTTACGAGCAGGTCAGAAATCTTTCTACATAGGCCCATATTACTTAGTTGCAAATTGGACTGTGGGCCCAATCCCCAGGTCCTTAAAAGGTTTTGCCTGCAGGATCAGGATTATAGGATGAACTGTATGTTATCTAACACATATACTAGTTTTGAAACTTTATATACTAAATAAGAATGTTTTTCCTTCAGTTCTTTGCCCAGGTAAAGTTTCCTTCAGTTTTCTTTGCCCTATATTATAATAAATCTAAGTTTAAAAGAATTTACTAGACCCAAATTTGATATGTACTTCAAAGAATGTCAATTAGCTTCGACACAAAACTTAAGTTCTGTTACTAAAACAATAAAGTTTTATATTCACAATTGCTTTCACAGGTTAGAATCACAGACCCAGGATTTTACCCTGTTCTGATAGTTTAACTTAACTACTGTGAGGAGGCCCAGTGAAATATTTGGGACCTAAGTTAAGAAAGACACCAGAGCGTCTAATGTGGCAGGTGTGCCTTTGGGCAGCTAAAGGAACACACAAAAGGGGCCAGCCAAAAGATTCCCTCTGTCAAACACTACTCCGAGAGGGGGAAAATTATGGGACTTAATAACATACCAAACATCCAAAGAGCAAGCCAGGACAGATGGTAAAGCCCTTCTATACCCTAAGTAACATATGATGCTTCAAAAGGATTCAGATTCATGGTAGTAAAACCATGAGTGTTCACAGAATTGGAGATCAAAACTGTACATAAATATGTTCATGTTTTAAGGCTGTTTTACAATTTGATTTTTCAAGTCAGATTCAGCTATACATATGGATTCAGATTTACATTTAAGATGAATGCTTCTGGTAAGCTTACAATTCAACTGTAAATATCCTGCAAAGACCTTTAGATCCACCAAAAAGTTCTCTCAAATGTTTTAAAATGTTGTATTTCAGAAAATAATGTTAATGTATCTTCAGTGGAGTTCCAGATCCAAAGCCTGCTGTGTAGTTCAAAAGCTTGTCTCTCTCACCAACAGAAATTGGTCCAACAAAAGATATTATCTAACATATCTTCTCAGCGTTGTCGCTTGTTTTCAGAACTGTTTCTTTCTCCTAATACACACCAAAGCTTTTTAAAAACATTAAACTACGAACTGCTGTAAGCTTTCCCTTTTTCTTTTTTAAACACACACACGTTTTTCTGTTAGGCTTAGTCTATGACCGTCAAGGAAACTCCCTAGTGCCGCTTCAAGAACAGGGCTTAGCCTCAATTTGTCTGAGGTGCTAAATTTCCCTTATCAGCAAAGACAGGGATTTAGGAGTAATCATTCCCCTTGCCATCCCAGCTCTGTACAGGCAAGACCAGATACTCATTTTGGCTCTGCCAATGGTGCAGCATGACACAGCTTAGCATCCACCTCCTTTATTATTGAGCTAACGGGGCATTTCCAACATGGCTTCCCCTGAGCACTGTACAGCCTTACATGTAAACCAGGGGTTCTCAAACTGGGCCTGGGGTGGGACAAAAGTATTCAGGTTTCTGTGCGTAGAAAGTTGGCAACTCTAATCACCAGTACAAAAGTTTGACAACCACCAGTGTAAACCCTCCAAAGCAGCATGAGGAGGAGGGCACTCACTCCACCCTCCCCTGGCAGTCAACCCTCACACACCACACCCTGCAGAGTTCCACCGCCCCCTGCATATGCGATGCCTGCCACTGACTGCGAGAGCCTCGTCTGCCTGCAAGAGCTGGGGGCCCTGGTATTTTAACAAAGCGGTCACCAGAGTCCTTGGGCTACAGAGCTGCCGGGCCCCATCGCCACAGATGCAGCCACCCCTCCCGAGGCCCAGGAGAGCCCACGGGTGAGAAGCCTTTGCATGAAGCTGCTCTCTCTCCTTCAGGACTCTGGAGACGTCACTCCGGCCACTCCCTGACCCCGAGTCAGGAGGGGAGGCGAATCATACCTCGTCCGGCCGCTTCTCCCGCCACCACACAAAATGGCGTCAACTGAGGCAAGGACAGAGCGCGCGAACGCCCGGAAGAAGGCTCACGGAGAGCGCTGATCGATCGATCGATCGATCGATCGCACTCCCCTCTCGGGCTCACAAACCAGCCAACCTGACCGAATGATCGATTGATGAGCTCGCCCCCGTCAGTGATCTATCGGCCTCAGAGCTTCCGGCGCTGGCGCCTGACTGCGCTGGGGCGGTTCTGCTCTGGCTCGTGCCTGAATTTCGCCTCGGCAGATCCCGGTCAGGGATCATGCCTTGTGCCACCTTTACAACCACTCTCTTTCGAGAGGGAGAAGGGGGTGATTAGGAGGATGCCCCTAAAATTGCGGCACCCCCCCCAGAGGAATGGAGGGTGGGTCTTCTTTCCCGCTGCTTCTGCCAGCAGAGGGGGTGGGCTTGGCAGCTTTGGTGGTGAGTTGCTTCCTGCGACCCGCCTCTGGGTCTGCAGGGGGAACTTGTTTCTCTCTGTCAGGCAGCTAGAGGTGTAGGGTGGAAGTTGCAGAACTTACATGGGATGTGAGGATCCTCCTGGAACCGGGCCCCATGCCGCCAGAGGAGATTTGGGCACCAGTTGCATCCTCTCTACTCCTGCTAGAAGGGGCAGATGCCTAGAGTTGTTTCCTTCTCATGACCACTTCATGAAGGAGGCAGAGATAAATGGTGGCTTCTTATTTCCTCCTTTCAGAGGTTGAGGATAAATAGATTGGCAGGCTTGGGGACTGCAGAACTTGTATAGGTTTCAGGGGCATCTAGAGCATCAGTAGGTAGGGGGCAGAGGGGTTTTTTTTGTACCTTTGTATAGTAGAGGAGATCATCTGATGGAGCCCATGGCAAAGCTCTCATGGCCCAGGTGGCAAAGCTGTCTCAACAGCAGGCCTCCCTTATTGCATCCCTTTCTATCAGAAATGAGAATGGCCATCAATCAGAACATCTTAAGGGCAAAATGTAAAAAAAAAAAAAATCGCTTTGTAAATCCTTCACACAAGTTCAATGCCGTAGAAATTACCCAGAAGTATGTCACAGAAGAGAAAAAAAAAGAAATATACACATAAATTGTGCTAACTGAAATAAGAGGGAGAAGTAAAGTCAGGACCAAATTCTGCTTACTGTTACACATCTGTGAATTTGGAGTAACTCCTTTGGTGTCAGTAGATTTAGAGATTTTCTACACAGGGAGTTATTCAGAAACAGGTTATTCTTGAACAACTCCATTTGTAGACAAGCCCTTTTTACAGTGGGGTTCATGAAAGCAGAATTTAGCCCAGCAATTTTCATACTGAATGTTTGCATTAGCAAAAGAATTTCTAGACACAGTAATAGCTGCACTAGAAAAAGACTGATAGATAATCAGCGGTTTTCAAACTGGGGGTTCGGACCCCAAAGAAGGTCACGACCTCCTTTGAATGGGGGCTGGCTTAGATTTGCTGAAGCCTGAGCCCCAGTGGCCAGGGCTGCAGCCCTGTGTGGCAAGGCTCAAATTGCAGGCCCACTGCATGGGGCTGAAGCCCTTGAGCTTCAACTTTGCCCCCCCCTTGCCCAGAAGAGCAATGAGGCTTGGGCTTTGGCCCCTCCACCAGGGACAGTGGGGCTTGGGCATGCTCAGGCTTCGGTCCCCCCTCTTGGGGTCGTGAAGTAATTTTTGTTGTCAGAAGAGGGTCGCAATGCAATGAAGTTTGAGAACCCCTGGATTAGATTAATTAGGTTAATCTGTAGAATATCTCTGGGAGATGTGTGCAAAGATCTGCAACATTTTCATTTAATCCTGGAATGGATTGATTTATTTATTGCTGCTGCTGAGCTTGAACAGAACATCAACCTCTGAATCCTTTATTAAAAAGGAAGTGATATCAGGTGAAATATTTTGAATTGCAAAAGTTGGGGGGGGTTCCATATAAAACATTGTAGATTGCAGTTGTCTCACTATTAAAGCCTTACTTTTGAAACTTAAAATTAATTAATTGCTATACTGTCTCAGGCAGACTAAATTTTAAACTGGTTCAAAGCTTTATGACATCCAAGAAATAATATATTATAGAGGGAACTACTGTAAATATGTATTTTCTCATAAATAGATGAAAAAGAGATGATTTTATCAAATACTGATTTATGATTTTTCCATAATTGCTTTTTTTATATAAATAAACCAACTTTTTGGTTCTCCTTTCTTGAAAATATTCTTTAATGTTTTACTTTCTATTCCAAAGACTTAGAATTGTGTTTATATAATTGAAGTATGTCCTCAGATACTGTACAGGATTAGGTCATTATAAAAACATACAGTGAAGGTTATACTCACTCTTCCACTTATGTGTATATGTTTCTAAATTATCACCATCACAGAAACTTCTGACCTGAACAGACTCAGAGTATCAAAAGTATGTTATGTGAAATTATGCCAAAACCCACCCCATGTATTCACAATCTCTAGTTCACCTCCATCTAAGTACTGGGCAGGCAGCCAGAGGTAAGGTGTAAACTCAGTCATATTTCCGATTCCAGTACGATATTTGTAATCCTTCCTTGCCAGTGCAGAATAAAATAAAAGATTTCATGGTAAACTACTTACAATCCAGTCACAATTTATAGTGAATCATTTGTCTGAAATCAAATTAGGAAACTATAACCACTGTGCACTAATCTGTCTAAATATAAAGAGGAAAAAAGTTTCAGAGTGTCCATTTTATGTATGTAATGCATTTTGATTCCAGAAAGCATTTTTCCTTTTTACTATTAGAAAGCGCCTTCTCCAGTTCTTGTGGCCTCAGGCAAGTTTCCATCTTAGTTTGCAACATCTGCTTTTAGCTGACCAGACTTTAAAGTTTAAAGCAACAATACAAACAGATCATTTTTAAAGCTTTTTTTTTTAGATTTCTTTCCCTAGGTGGCATCTCCCCCAACGCACACACATACAAATCACATAAAATATATAGCAAAGCAGCCTCTCAACAGCTCTGAGACAGTTTAATTTTTGATTTCCCCCAAGCCTAACATCTGATCTGCCATATGCTTTGAGTCTTTCCAGCTCATAGAGATCACATACTAAGTCACAAACCTGCATGTTTTGGAAATGTGACTAGAAACTCACAAACATCAAAATGCCATGGGTCAGTGATCCACATAACAATAGAATAACACATGTCCCTACCAAATGCAAATCTGTTAAAACTTTAGAAATTCTGTGAAAGTTACTAATTGAGCAAAGCTGCACAAGCAGTTTTTAGATCAGAAAAATCTCAAGACTGAACTAGGCTGAGAGATACAGGTGTGATATTACTTGCTCCCTCAGTCTCCTTTGCTCAGCCTTTTCTATGATTTCAGTGAAATAAGAAAAACATTAAGCTCTAAAATGAATTGCCACTGCCACTGGAAATTACTATATAGCATTAGATGGACTTAAACCTGTAAAATATTAAAAACAAAGTGATATATACTGCATGGTTGAGACTTTGGTTATTGATCCAATCATTTGCAGAAACAACAGACTCAAGGACTTCCAAGATGTTTACAGTGGTCTATAATTTTTTCAATCAAATTCTAAAAGAAATAAAAATAAGGCATATGTTCATCTGATAACAGACTTGGGGAAAGGGAAGTGTGGTAGAGTTCTTCCCATTTTCTCATTTTGCCTAGCATCATGTGCCCTGGGCCTGATGTTGTACCAATATTGTAAACACTTAAACACAAGAGTACCTTTACGCATGCACGTAGTCCAGCTGAAGTTACTCACATGCATGTTTGCAGGGTGGGGCCTTAAGAGGGCTAAATACAGCTCCCTCTGGAGCCTATTAATTCAGCTCTGTCAGCCAGAGCAAATCTCCCAGGAATGATGCAAGATACTGTCCTCCAGGAGCTGAGGAAGAACACTGTTTCTGCAGTGTTCATAATCCACTTTAGCCAGGAAGTTCAGGTCCTGAACTCTGATTTCTATATAGCTGGACCAAAATAAATATTTTAATTAATTTATGCTCTCTTTTTCATGATGGGAGAATTCCTATTTTCTATAATTCTTTATCTGTACCTATTTTGTTTCCTTTTTCAGTTTCTCATCTATCCTCTGTCTCTTTTGGGACAGTGTTCTTTCTTTTGAGTGCTTCAACCACAGAATAATCTCCAAGTAGCCTCTGCTCATTTGATGCAATGATTTCCATAAAACAAAAAACAATGCTATAATTATGTAATAATGTTTAATATTAACGTCCTACCTGAAATTCACAAAGCAATAACATCTATGTTCAAGCTAAAACTCCATCCTTACCATATGTCATCACGCCTGAATATTGTGATACACTCAGTATTTAGAGATATCTGTAATTCTGTACCTAGACTATATGGGGCATACCGATAATATATTTTTAGCCTTAACATCCTTTGTACATATCAATCAGAAGCCCTTTTGACAAAATGAGATATATGCAAAATGGGATTGCATGAAGTATATGTGATGGCAGTATTGTTCTTTAGGGGTATATTTTCAGCACAAAGTGCAAGCCATGCCACACCATTCCATTAATTAGCAGTAAATCAGTTTGCATAGTTACAGCTACAACCACCATAATGGAAAATTTACCCAGTAGTTATCTAAATATATTTTGCTTTAATTTTTCCACACTTTTTTTTAAGCGAAGGATATTTCATTGAGGTCAGATCTCAGGGAAAGCCTTTGAAAGACCCCAGTAAAACCAAGAGTTGTTTAATATATTAAACATAATTTTGTCTGCTAGATTCTTATCTACATCCTATAATGGTGTTCATGGCTGACACGTAGATTCCAGGTGCTATGATAGCTCATGCACCTTAACAAAGCTTTTCTTGTAAATATTATTTTCTGTTTTGGATTAGCAACTATAATAATGTTATTGAAGCATTGGGATTATTTTGAAATCTTCAACATTTTTTAAAAAGTTAATTTCTATTTCAAGTTTTATTTGTAAATTTATTACAAAGTATGCAGAATTAGCATAGATTTATGCAGAATTTTTCTCTATAATTTTTTTAATTATGGAGAATTCCAACATTGATAATGAACATTAAGTACTTTTAAAGACACCAGCCCTACAATGAGGTCTGTGCAGGTGCTGGGACATAAGTTATTATACCATCTTGTTGCAATGTGCATCTATTTATAATTTCCTTCCAAATTATTTCTCTGGGCGAAAATACCCTCTTATCGCAACCTGTCTCAACTCTACTTATCATCTCTCATTCACTGTCAAGTTAGACTCCCACCTCCGATTGGCTCATGATGTCAAGCTCTATTGACCATTTCTTATATTATCAAATATACACCTTTTTTACTCATGGAGGGAACTCTGCATCAAAAAAAAAATAAAAATTCTGTACACAATATTGCAAAATTCTGCATATTTTGTTTTTCAGAATAGCACAATATAATCATGTCAGTTTCAATTATTTTCGTAATTTATTTCAAAACACCTGTCAACAAGTAAGTCTGTAACAATACAGTGTGCTGGTGTGCTGAGACCACTGCCTATCTTGCTGGCCAATATTGTCTCATTGTTCCTTGTTAGGGCAGGAACCATCTTTTTGTTTTGTTTTTATAGTGCCTACCATAATGGGTTCCTAGTCCATGACAATGGCTCCTAGGTGATATAGTACTCTAGATAATAGTAATAATACAAAATAATAATAATAAATGTTGTATAGCAATTTTGTCACATATTCAGGTTCAACTAACTCCTTAATTCAGTCCTAGCTTTCAAAGATCATGTTGAGTCTATGGGAACTGTGAAATTGTCACATAAGGTCCTAGAGCCTAGTCTTTCAAATGCTCACTTATATGAATATTCCTTAATTATGTCTTTAGTCCACTTAACTTCAAGAGCGTGAAAGATCAGGCTCCTACTTCCATTCGGTGCAGCACAAAGGAAGTACCATTTTGAAAAGTGAAAAATCAATAGAACAGGATAGAAAATGGAATCTTCAATGAAGGGAGTTTTTCTGGTACTGATGAAGCTGGAAACTGTATGGAAGAGATACGATTATAGAAACCTTAAAACCTCTGATGGATTTCACTGTGTTCAGATGACAAAATAAAATTTCTGAAGTTCTGAATTTACAGTCCTAAAATAAAATGAACTTTTACAATAGATTTTATCCTATGTAAGTAAATTTTAATTTAATTCACTTGCCACCTAAATTCATGATCAATATTGTTGAAAACTTCCTTTTAGTACTTTGGGAGGTAATGTTGTCTAGTGGTTAGAGCAGCAGGCTTGGAGTCAGGAGACCTGGCTTCTGTTCATGCCATAGTGTGACCTCCAGCAAGCTGCTTAGCCTCTATATGCATCAGTTCGTCCAGGTTTGGGGTTTTTTTTGTTTATTTGTTCGTTCGTTTGTTCTGTGGAGCGTCCATTTTCTTCAGGAGAAGATTAAAGCAAACCTTTTAACTCTTGTTCTCCTTCAGATATCTATCAGTCCCCAATTTGTTCTGGAAATGAACACCAGTCTGATAAATTCTAGAGAAACATCTCCTAGCCAATGACCCTCTTTCTCCTAAGGCCCCATCCCAAAGGGGCCTCTATTTTAAAACAGTACCAAACGTGGTTTGCTTACCTAGTATTGTAGGGTAGAACATGGTTTCTAAACTTTGTATAAACATGGTAGAACCTGTTTACATGGGCCATACAAACCATGTTTAAAGTGAGTTAGTCTGGTCCATGTTTAAACTGAATTTTACAAGAGTCCAGCTAACATGACTACGGTCCTACTAAATTCACGGCCATGAAAAATGCATCATGGACTGTGAAATCTAGTCTCCCACCATGAAATCTGGTCTTTTGTGTGCTCTTACCTTATACTATACAGATTTCACAGGGGAGACCAGCAAAATTTCTCAAATTGGGGGTTCTGACCCACAAGAGAGTTGCAGGAGGATCGCAAGGTTATTTTAGGGGGGCCACCCTTACTTCTGTGCTGCCTTCAGAGCTGGATGGCTGGAGAGTGGTGGCTGCTGACTGAAGGCCCAGCTCTGCAGGCAGCAGCTCAAAAATGAGAGTGGCAATGCCATGCCATGCCATCCTTACTTCTGTGCTGCTGCTGCTGGTGGTGGCTCTGCCTTCAGAGCTGGGCTCCCAGCCAGAAGCTGTTGCTCTCCAGCTGCCCAGATCTGAAGGCAACACTGCCTCCAGCAAGAGCACAGAAGGGTAGCAACCTCCCCTACAATAACTTTGCAACTACTCCCCCCACCCCCACAATTCCTTTTTGGATCAGGACCCCTACAATTACACCATGAAATTTCAGATTTAAATATCTGAAACATTAAATTTACAATTTTTAAAATCGTATGGCCATGAAATTGACTAAATGGACTGTAAATTTGGTAGGGCCCTAAATGTGACTAAAGGCCTAACGTAGCTAGTCCTAAAATCCACACTTATTCTAGAGACAATTCAGATGATTTTTAGACTCCTATTCATGAAGATAGTCTACTTATTCTGTTGTTGTTACTAGTCTAATGCAGCATAACTGTGCTGTGACTTGTGAAATAAACAGAAACATCATGCCAATTAAATTTTTTTAGGCTGTATGATCAGAATATCCTACAAATCTTTATCTTTTTAAAAAGTAGACCCATGTATACAGACTCTGTTTGATCTCTAGTTCATGTCATCCTACTTTTGAAACATTCTGTAACTAAAGAATATTTCTTTATGATATGGTACAGGAAAAAAATTTCTCCTGGTGGTATTTCAGCAGAAATGAAGAAGATCCTTCTCATTTTACTATAATAGAAAAAATATGAATTTTTGGAGATTACATTTTAAGAACTATAGTTTCTGTGAACACCAAGAACATTCTCTTAACCAACATATTTCTAAATACAATATTTTCTAATTAAATATTGACTCTTACTATTATAATAGTTTTATTTTTTAAAATAGATTATAAAATCTTTAGGGTAGATACTATGTCTTCCTATGTACAGAACCTAGCACAATACAGGCCAGTCCTGATTGGGACCTTTGGGAATGAACACAATGCAAATAGTAAAGAACAAGAATGGTGAAAGAAATATTACATATCCTTGTGGATGAGGGGAAGGCTGCAGAATATTATGATATAAAACTCCCATGATTCTACACCAGATATCAGAAGAATCAACTAATTACTTGTATATATTTTACTTAGATTGCTGAATTACTACAATCTAACATGATGTGCACCCTTTAAAGGAGCTAGGAAACGGACTCAACACTTTCTGGTTACTGTGTGCATTTAAACTGTTTTTCATCCAGTTGGAGAGAGAGGACATTCTAACTGGGAAAGTGGACATGCTTCATCTGAATGGCCATCTGAACATGAGATCTGGTTTGCCCCTAGAACCACCTATGTCATAATTCCCATTCAAAAGTGGGGGATGAATCAAATCATTGTATCCTCCAGACATCCTCCACTGGCAGGGCTTCTGTGGTGCCACAACTGTAATCTAAAGCTATTCTGTAATGAAGTCCAGAGGGAGGGTGGCAGCGTAAACACTGTCTGCCCTTTCACAGAGATGAAGCCCTTTAGTGGGTCTCCAATAACACATGTGGGTGCAATTTGCTCCTCTTCTCCCCTGGGGATTGACCTAGCTCATGCTGTTATGGAAAACTCTGAATTTGTGAAGTGCTGAAGCCAGAGCCACTGTAACCTAGAGCTGTTCTGAATAAAGGAAAAGAAAATTGTGATATTTGACTCCATAATACAGTGTTCCAAGCTAGCCAACTACTATAGTGTAGCCAGCAAGTTGACTTGTCAGAAATCCTTTTTCAGTTGCAACAAGCTGTTTACATTATAACACGGACAAGAATGAGATTGACTAATAAATGTTATACTTTGAGTACTTCGTCAGCTTTGATGAGTTGCCCTTATCAGCATGCACACAGTTAAGCAATTCTATTATACAAACCATGAAAGCATTTGTGCAAAATATTTCCTTCTGCCATGGCCAAGCCTGTATCAGTGTAATTCTAATGTGTGGTTGTATTTCAGGCCTGCAACACCTCCTGAAACAAGTGTAACTGAAAAGTGAAAATAGTCATTTGTTGCATCTTACATTTGCTGATGCAGCAATTTGTACAAACGTTTGTTCAGATGTTAGATGGGACACCTGGGCACTGTGCATGTTCCTACCTGTAGACTTCTGCAAATGAATATAGAGAACTATACAAAGAGTAGTGGAATAAACAGTATTGGAACCCATACATTTAAGAAACTCTGTCACCAAATGGGCAAATTCCAAGCAAGCAGTGGACTCATTCTGAACATGTTCTGGGAAAATTCCAGATTAAAAGACAAAGGCAATAACAGAAGCTTAGGGACTTATCACTAAACAGAAACTCTTATGTTCAAATTCCAGCTGTGCTTTTAGCACAAAATGCTGAAGATAGTTTACACACACACTCAACTTATCCTCAAAGTAGCACACCTGTGTTTGTGACAGTAGAGAACCTGAAATATCAACATGTTGCAAAGAAAGAGAGAAACTTCTGTCATACTAAATTTTTGATAAAAATGGAAGAAGCAGCAATGAACACAGCTAAAAAATGTGGTACGTTGACACACTACCAAAAGAAACAGAGTTGGAAATGATACACTTTTATAACAAGCTGATTGCTGACAACCCTACAGAAAGTAGGTGACAGCATTTCAAAGTCAAGACATTCTACATACTTGTTGATGTGTTTACAACACAGATGAAAGAGCAGTTCCAAGATTTCACAGAGAAATGCCGGCTGACACCTTTGACGTTGATAAAGTTATGAAAACATTTTCTACTATGAAACCATGAAGAAAAACTTTGTAATTTGCATACTCCATCCAGTACAGCTATTCACTAATCAACTCTTCAACTGCTTCACTCACTGAGCAAAGACTGTTACATCAGTCTGTATTGCTCAGTTAATAAGGATACTAAATAGAAGACTTTACATATTATTTTCCAAATATATTACCAGAGATTGTGTGGGCCAGTGGACTGAGTAACCTCTGGAATTCTAATCGGGCAGCTATGTAATCTTGGCCAAATCACAGTTTCTCTGGATCAAATCCTGACACTACTGAAGACAATGGCAAAACTCCTATGGACTTCAGTGCTGCCAGGATTTCACTGTGCCATCTCTGTTTCATCATATGTTAAATGGCATAGTATTACATTCAATGTGGACACACATTTCAGGGATGTTATGAGACTTAATTAAGTAATGTTTGTACAGCACTTTGAAAATGTAAATGTTACACAAGTAGTGATTATTATTATTAAATCCACTATGAAAATAGTACCTCATATTTTAAAACTGCACATCCCAAAAGTGAAATGAATATACCATTTATGTAAATATATATTTTTATGTAAATTAGGACACAATGAACAATATATAACTGATCAGTGCAACTTCTGAATACATGCCAAATTGAAAGACTTCTGATCTGATATCAGAAAATGTATTCCATTCTTTTATAGGGATATTCATTCCAAATGCCTATTGTGATCATGTTAGCAAAATGTTGGCCTTTTTAGAATCATTGTGACTACGGCCAATAAATGTACTCAGTCAATGTGCGTCCCAATCCAGCTCCTAAAGAAATCAATGGAATTTGGGCTATTAACACACCAATGGGAGCAGGAATGAGTTGTTTGGCAACAAAAATAAACACCCTTTCTAGAAATGTGGTTCAAAATAATAAAAAGAAATAAGAAAAATTGAAACACCAATTGTCTTTGTTAGATTGAAAGTATTATTTGAATAACTTTTATAGTATGAGTTGTAGGCTTATTGTCATCCATAGTTTAAACTACTACAGTTTAGTTGTTTTAGTCTCTTTTTCAGATTTCTTTTTTGTTGCTGCTTAAGTAATAAAATAGTCTCTTTATATTTAATGTAAAAGGGCCCAGTCCTCCATCCCTCACTTAGATAAGCAATCCCACTAAAGTCAGTGGGCAAAATTCAGACCTGCTGTGTGCAGGGATAACTAAATTGATTTGGTCTCTGGGTCCAATCATACTCCCTCTATGGTCAATAGAAGTCTTTCTCTTGATTTTGACAAGATTTGGATTAGATCCAGAATGAGAGCCAAAAAGGCCAAAGCAATGTTTTAAAGTGGAAAATATATTTTATTCATGTTCAAACCACTTAAATTTGGACTTCATTTAACTATCAAAAAATATTCATATTTGACATGGAACTAAGCATGAAAAATTACTGTCTTAAATGAATAGTATTAAAAATAGGAAGTTAAAAAAGAAATGTCAGCTCAACCTTAATTATAGCATCACTGCAAGCACTCCTACATAATACAAAAAATAAGTCACAATCGTCTTTGATAGAGCATAATATAAGCAGTAATTTACGAAGCAGTTTTTTGTTAACTTACTTGGAGGCTGAAGGTCTAGCAAACATTGTAGCTCTGACTCTTCCTGTCTTACAAAGAGATCATGAGACATGCCCCTGGCAACAAATACAGACACAAAAGCATAGCAGACTATATAGTGGAGACATAAAAATGTAAATAATATTTTTTCTGCATATAGAGATTTAGAAAGTTGGTCAAAATAAATTTGCAATGTTTTTTTCTAGGAACAAGGAAATGGCAACACAGCTACAGAAATCAAATGGAAGCATGACATTAATTTACTGCACATATATAGCCACCTCCTTTTCCATTAAATAAATAGTCACTAAGATAAACAGCTATACAGGATGTCATTGAATTGCAGGGAACTTCGAAGACCCTGGCTAATTTCTTGATGATTGGTTCCTCACTTCTCTGATAATGTAGAGTTGTTTCATAGTTGAAAAAGCATGATAGCTGTATTGCTGTTTTGCCAACAGCCCCAGAGACATCAGGATCCATGGTAGAAGAACTACCAAAGGACCAAGATTAAAAATAAAAGGAGTCTAACATTGGTAGAGAAACATAAACATGTCCCACGGTGCAGGTTTTTATTGTGGGCCTCTTCCCACAGCAGCACCGCTTGCAACAGTACCCTCCCCCTCAGCACTGGAACCCTAATCCTGGCATGGTGCCCAGAGGATGCTGGTGTAGGGGTTGGGCCTGAGGCTGGAATGGCTCCAGCGTCCCACGGAGCTGAGGTCTGGACAGCCCAACCTTACATCATGATGGTCAGGCAGGCCAAATCTGAGCAGTGCTGTGACCCAGTGCTCCAGGTTTCAAAATCACTTGCTGAAGTTTGCCAGTGTCATGATGGAGGGTCAGGTGAGCCAAACCTGAGGGTGCTGTGATCATGCGTGCCAGGTTGGCATGCCCAGTGCAGGGCGCCTGGCTCAACCTCACAGGACAAAGGAGCTGCTAGAGCCACTGCTGCAGGGTGAGTCACAGACACAGAAAAAAGTCATAAGAATGGCCATACTGGGTCAGACAAGGTCCATCTTGCCCAGTATCCTGTCTTCCAACAGTGGTCAATGCCAGGTGCCCCAGAGGGAATGAACAAAACAGGTAATCACCAAGTAATCCAACTCCTGTTTCCCATTCCCAGTTTCTGGCAAACAGAGGCTAGGGACACCATCCCTGTCCATCCTGGCTAATAGCCATTGAAGTCACAGACAAATGGGGAAAACATACTATCTGTGACTTTTTTTCATGTGACAAATCTGTAGCCTTAATAATGACACATGCTTTCAAGCCACCCAGAGCCCTTTAAGTTGTATGGGCCCCTGTGCATCTGCACCAGCTTCACTGGCTATTCTTCTACAAGTGAAATCTAAAGTTAAGTTACAAAGTTCATATTTAGGTGCCTCTCACATTTTCAAAAGTGCTGAGAACCCAACACAGTCCTCATATACCTCATTGTGAGCAGTAGAGTGTTTAGTATTTTTGAAAATCAGACAGTTGATTAATTATGGCCATAGGAACCCATCTTAGAATCCTATTTTTGCACATCTTGGGCCAGCTGCCAATGGGGATAGAAATTTGAGTTTCACCTTTGATGACATCTTGCATTAATTTAATGATATTGTCATCTTTCCTGACTCCGAAAAAGATATTATAAATGACGGAGAGGGAAAATGAAAGACAGAACATGGCCCATCCTCCATCCCAATGTAAAAAAACTTTTTATTGTTTGGGGATTGGGGCAAAGCAGAAGCTGATAACATACCAGAACCACCATCAACATACTACATTGAATTAATAGTACTTCTGAAACTGGAGAAAACTGGGTATTGCATAAACTAAAACTGATTGTTAGAGAGAGGAAGTTTAGATTTACTTCCAATTATAGCTTGTCAGAAAACAGAATTTCCATCCCATGGGAAAGTCAGACATTTCAAAATTAGTTTTTTGAAATAGGAAAGTTGAAATTTCTCAATTACTTGCAGAACAGAAATTTTAAAAATTGTACTGGAAATATCAAAACATAAAATAATATAAAATATAAGATACATGCAAATGTTAAATATAACATTTAATATTATAACAATAAGTCAAAACTAAATTAAACAAAACAAGAATGTTTAAATGAAACATTTTTATCTTATCGAAAGGAAACATTTTGACATCAAAACAAAATGAGGAAGTCAAAACAATTCATTTCAAGACTTTTTTGTCAAAGATGTCATTGAAATCAACATTTTCCCATGAAATGTTTCGAGTTTGAAAAACTGCATTTTCCGACAGAAAATCTCTTCCATCAAAAATTTGTATTAGGTTGTATTTGCATACTACACTGTTAAAATTGTATCAGGCCTCATTATCCACATTTTTGGAAGGCATCGGAAGAGCATTGTCCAAGTAAATTTATGAACCTTTAATGAAATTGGAGGGTATTTTTGTTCAAATCAGATCTGTATCAGGTAGTCATCACAACACTAGTTATTTTAAACAACAAATAACAACAAATAACATAACAAATGAGAACTAGGCTAGCAGAAAATAGGTACTACACAGGAAGAGAGAAAAAATAAAGTGATATATATATTACATTCAGCCAGATATTTAGTTTAATAATCAACCATCTTTTAACAAAAAGGATGAGACCGTGTGTGTGTGACACAGAGTCCAGGAGCTTTCTGTGATTCTACAGCCACTAAATCACTAGTACTTCTGAAACTGGTGAAAACTGGCTATTGTATAAAACAGCTTCAGGGAGTGGCTTCTGAACACTAAAATATAGTCCACAGGCAATTTTCTAAAAGAAACTCCCTTTCTGTGGTGCTGGTCTCTTTAGTATTTTAAGCCAGATGCCTTAAGTGATATATGTATTCTTTCCTTTCAGTACAAAATTTCTCTCTTTGATGGACTGCTTTTGTCTAAGGGCCCCAACATTGCTGTCTGCTGGGGGCACCATAACCACTTCACTCGTCCTGCTGGGACTTCAGCACACCTCAGTCGGTCCTGTTGGAGTTGGGGGTAAGATACAGTTTTCTTTGTATATATTTCTTTGTTCTTTTCTATAGGGGTATGAAACAGTTTTTTTTATGAACTGTAATTCTTTGTTCTTTTGTTAGTAGCTCTTTCGAAGTGAAAGGATGGCACACAAATGGAAAACAGACATCATGCCTTTGTTGTGCTGTGCTGTATCTGTCTAATAATCAGTGAACAGAGGGCCTGATTCTGCTTTCAGTTACACTGGTATAAATCAGGAATAACTCCACTGAAGTCAATGCAGTTCAACCAACTAAAATTCATGTAAAATGAGAGATGACTCAAACCCAGTGTTTCTACAGCAGGTTTAAGTGGGGACATTAACATTTCTGATCTGTTCATAAGTGAGGAGCATAGTTTCTCCTGGGTGATAGTGGAGAAGAACAGATTGTAACCATCCCAGCCATTATAATGAGTTTTAATGTTTTACAGAATATACTGTAGGCTAAGGAATGTTTATTATTATAGTAATCTATTTATAAAATGGTCTGTGGGTTATTTTTCATCTTGGTCCTATGTGCCAAATGCAAGGAAAAAACAGCTAGATGTTTAAATCATATATGCCTAACTTCCTCTGGACTTAAAGGTAAAAAGCTTTGCACGTATAATATGCTATGATAGTAACTGGTGTACAGCTTTGCTTATGTGTAGAACCTGCTATACAAGAATTCAGATTTTTAAAAATCATTTAATCACTGTGATGATGAATTTTAAAGAAAAAATGTGGAAGCTGAAAGTTTAAGAAATACTGTAAGAGATAGCTTTCAAGCAGAGTCAGTTTTGCTGCTTACTGACATTACAGGCCTGATTCTCTATCCCATTACATCTTTTTATGCCACTGAAGTCAAAATATGGAAAAATAGAAACTTCATGTTAACTCAGGCATTTTAAAATGAGCAGTTAAGGGAAGGTAGTAAATATGGAAATATAGTCATAGTTCATACAATCCCTTGCACAAATATATTTGTAAAATATCAGTGTGCAAATAACATTGTGTAAAATATCACATTCAATAACAACTTTAACTTGGAGAATAACTTTAACTAGGAGCATAGAATGTATTTAATTGAGCAATGTTGTAGAAGTGGAAACAGGTAAATATGCAGATACAGAAGATTACATATATAGAGAGAGAGAGAAAAAGAGAGAGAGAGAAGAGAAGATTCAAGGTCAAGGAGGATGTAACAGTAACAAATAGTGGAATTACAATTGCCTAGAAATGGTATAATAGAATGCAGAATCAGACCCTGTGCCTTTAAATAAAAAACTGGATTTGTTGTCAGGTCACATTGACAGTGATGTTATGTCAAATTGACAAGGTCAGTGAGGTTTCATGGATGTAAATTAAGGCAGCATTTGGTCCATAGTATATAATATATTATATGTGTCTTTCTGATTATCAGCATAGTTCCATGTCTCTGCTCAACTTAGATCTATCATGTACCTCCACTGTCCATAGCCTTGACTTCATCCTTGACCCTGAACTTTCCTTATCTTCCATATTTCCTGTGATTAGAAATCTACCTATCGGTAACTCAGCTTTTCCCATGTATGCCACAGCCTTGATTCCATGCAGCATAAGTAATGTGATATTTTACACATGGAGATTTGTTTAAGAGATGTCTGAACTGTGATTGGATTTGAATATTTATTTATTTACCTTCCTTCAGCTCCACACTTTCATATTTTAAAATGCCTAGAGATTTTGTGACAATGTTCTTTTATATAAATATGCAACAGCAAACTTTAAGTTAACTAATACTTTTGTTTAATATGCAGTTTATAGATAAAAAGCGGCAAAATCAACTTCATCTTTAAACATCCCTACTAGCTCTCTATTTATTTCAATACCCAGTTCAAAAAGGTCTTCCTTGCTTTTAAAAACCTCCATGGATTTTCTCAATCATTCCTTATGGTCCCAGAACCTGATTTTCCATCGCCAGTGAAGAATGGGTTTAAAATGCCACCTTATGAGAGTGCGTTTCACATTCTGTACTCTGCACTAGTGTAAACGACAGCACAAGGTTCAAAATAGTGGAGAATTAGGCCCCTTGGTTGCTCTGGGGCAAAGAAGCCACCAAGAAAGAATAAGCCCCACACCCCAGGAAATATCCTTGAGCCTGTGGACCCAGTGAGCATTTTGGAGTGGGCCAATGGGAAGTATGGGGTTGACAGGGAACAGCTGGAGCATTCTTCTGTCCTGGCACTCCTGCAGTAGTCCACAGAGACCCTTACATTTCAATCTGCTCTACTTTGTGTGGGGTGAACACTCCATCACAGGGTGAGAACCTTCTCATCTGCTGCTCCTGCCATCTGAAATTGCTTTCCTATATCTCCTCATCCCATGTGTTCTCGATCAGCTTTCAAATCTCATGAGAAAATATTTTTTTCTCCCAGGCCCTATCCCTCTTACAAAATACAGTAAATACAGAGGGAGAGGGCGGGATGCTTGTAATAGGTCACTGTGTAATAAAAAGTGCCATGGACTAACACTGCCCCTATATGGGTATCAGTTTCACAGCCAAAATAACTAGTAAACATATCAGCATCTCTGTTTAAGAAAATACATCTACTTGCCACTAGATGGCATATTACCCTCATGAACTAAATACAAATCAAGCCCCAGAGCCAGATTTATTCAGCTCTCAGTTACATTGGCTTAATCCATTTCCAATCAGGCAGAACAATAAGAGTACCTTCCCCATATAATTTATGAAATATATTAATTTTATTTATAATTGTCTTTTTAAAATAAGATGTCTTGGAAATATATTGGACAGAAATATTTAAATTTTCACAGATCATTGCCTGACATTTGTTGCTTTCTTGAACCCCTACAGTATTCTTGACCCCAGCCTCTATCATCTCAATTTACTTACCATGTTTACATTTTATCTGTATAATGAGAAACAGCTGCAAAACAGTTCACACATTTATATAGTTTGGGCCATGTGTTCCTGTGTTTTGCATACCATGGAGTGAAGAAAGCATCAGAACTTATACAAATCCTGCCTGAAAAACCCGGTGCAAGCCAAAACTTTCTACCTGGAATGCTGCCATACCAAATCAGAGCACTAATGTTGTTTCCCACAGAGAATATGAAAGAGATCCACAAACTCCAAAAATGGGGTTGTGGTGTGAGTAAATGTGGTAGGAATCAGGCAAAAGCTACAATACTACATGCTATCCTGAAAAAAGCTAGAATACTACATGCTATCCTGAAAAAAAAACCACAATATAAATTACTACAGAAAATAGTAAGAAGTTCCTGCGGCTCAGAGCAGAAATTGGCATCTCAGTGTGGCATATATAATCTTTTGAGTAGATTTCTATTCATAGAGGGACATTAACAAATGATGGGGATTGAGGGCTCAACACTGACTTCACATTTCTAAATGCCCTTGCCCTCTACTCTAGATGCTCCTCATGCACCTGAGGAAGCAGGCAGATGTTCCTGTTTGCCAGTGCAGGTAGCAAAGAGCTAAAGTTAGCAGAATTGGGAAGGGCAGCATGAAACTAGGGTGACCAGATGTCCTGATTTTATAAGGACAGTCCTGATTTTTGGGTCTTCTTCTTATATAGGATCCTGTTGCCCCCACCCCCATCCCGATTTTTCACAGTTGCTACTCATGCTCTCCCCTCCTTGCAAAATCATAGCAGCCCCTTTGCAGGCATACTTTGTAGTTGACCTCTGTGGGTTGGTGAGGGAGGTAATGAAAGAAAAAGAATGGTCTGGGGAGGAGCCAACTGTCCACATTGGATACTTGGGGTCTGTGTGTTTTCAGACTGATTTCTGGTTTCTCTGCAACAGACTGAGGTTGGAAACCTTACCCCTTCAGGGGAGATTGAGAAGGAACAAAACTATGCCAGGCAAACATGGGGAGTTTCTTGCAGGCTTTCTCCCATCCTGTGGGTTTCCTATGGGTGCAGTGATTGAGCTCAGAGACTCTGAAGTTTGAGGCTCTTTTAATGTTTGTTTTCAAGCCATAGACACTACCTATTACTGTAGTTTTTTACTCCTGACTGGATGGTATGCCATGTATAATTAATAATTGATATAGTGCCATATCACAGTGTCTCTTTTACCCAAATAAAGCATCATAATTGTCCTAAGAGTTAAAATTTGAATCCATTTGCAAATAGAAATGTCATACCATAATAAATATTCTGTAGAATTTAAAAGATAGCCAATCTGTAGTATGATGCTGTCAAAAGGCATCCTAAATAAGTGTTATGGTTGCTCCATTTTGTGTTTTGATCACAATTTACACATAGGCCATATAATAGTTAATTACTTTCAGAGTAATGGTAGTAGCATTCTACTTTTGTCAAAGGATTTCAGCTAATAGCCTCAGACATAAGTTTTGAGAGTCTTTCCAGAAACAAGTTTGCATCACCAAACATTTTTTTAAGTTTATTTAATTAAATTTTAGAAGTGAAAGTTAGACCAGCAAAATAGAAGTGTAGTGAGTAGACCTACTTTAAAATCAGCATTTAAATTAAAAACAAGTAGTTATACAAGAAGACACAAGAGTCACTGTTTTTGAAGGACTTCATAATTCTAAATATCTGATAACGAACTCTGCCTTACCTTACACATATTCAGGACTAAATTCTACTCTGTCCAGCATTACAGGTTTGTTTTATTTGTAGCATATTTGGGTAGCTAGCACTTCCCAGAACATCCTCTGCAACAGTAATTCTACCAGCCAGTACAGTATTCCTCAAAATGGGTTCAGGGATATCACCATAGATTGCCTTTTGCTGCTCCTCTAAGCAGATCTAGCATGTTCCCCAGCTAGTACTGCTGCTAACACCAGCACATAATATCTTCAGTAAGGCTACTCACTTATTTAAAGTTAAGCACATGCTTCCGTGCTTTGCTGGGTTAGGGCCAGAGTGCTGAGCACCTTGTAGGATCAAGCCTGTATTCATTTTAAAAATTAGAATTTGGTATAAAACCAATCATTTATACAAATCATAATATTTATATCCTAGAACTGCTTTTCTTATTCTATACAGACTGTGAAGTGCGGAGAGGTTAAATACAATTATTTCATCACATACTGTTGGAAATGACATTTAAATGGTATCTTATTTTTCACGAGCAGTTTGTATAACTTTGTTAATTTTTATAGTCCATTTTCCAAAAATACCTCTACCAAGGAGAAAGGCATAAAGAAAAGAGTATTTCATCTAGATGATTCACTATTTCCATTACAATCATAGGACATCTAATTATGTACTCCACAAATCTTCATATTTGTTATGAAGCTTATAACAACAAAAGTCTGATTTATAGTTTCTCTCCATGGCTACTACCAACTGAGTGGAAAAAATACGTATTTATGAAGCTTTATTAATAAATTGTGAATAATTCAAACAGTTTCTGCAATGGAAAAAAAGCAGTAGAATATATTCTTATTTGCATATAAATGAAATGATGCTTTAGTGTCAGAGTGGAGAATTAAATAATATGAATTTTTACAGTGCAATCTTGACAGTGTCATAAATTTTAAGGTAATAAGTTGCAGTTTCCTGAAATCTCATTTTAGCTTTTATTACAAAAGTACGACTGAGGAGCCAAATCTTGCTCCCTGAACATGTGCGAGTATTCCCATTGACATTGAAATTACTCAAATGAATAAGGTTACCAGATTCAGCCCTATGTCAGATATTGAAGCAAGAAGTAGGTGCTATCCACAGATCTACTAGGGGAACAGAAACAGAAAGATTGGCAATGAGAAAAGTGACAGATGTATTGGGAAAATCCGGAGAACAAATAACAAAGGAAATTGCAACTCTGTGGGTTCAAACAGATGTCTCAAGAAGAGATAAAATACAAACAAGGAAAAAAGGAGAAACACAGAAAATGTGCACAAGTGGCCAATTTTTGCCTTTAATTACATGAATACAACCCTATTTGGCTCAAGCACAGTATACTCAGTAAACTTTCCAGGAGTGTTAGAAACTGTTGCAGCAATATTTAAAAGAAGTGTTCAAATTACTGAAGATAGATTGGTGCCTGCTGGGAATGCTTTAATTGTGCTTCCTCCAGAGTCTCTCAAAAGTCTTCCTCCCAAACAGTTTTCCCTCTCTCCCCAACCAGCTGCATGACTTCAGGTCAAGTCTTGTCACAGTCATTTGCATTGACATCCACAATCACGTGTAATCACAAAAGATTGCAAGAGTCAGAAATAAACCCTGGCTGGTTTTAGCTGGGGGGAGTTCTGGTAGGTGGCAGCTGACAGGGGGAATGGTTGATACTGGGTGGGGCATGGGGTGCTGACTATAGCCTGGGTGATGGCTGGGAAGGTTGTTGCAGTACTGTCTAGGGATGGTGAGGTAGTAGTAGATGCTAGTTCTGTTACATCTCTCCCCTCACCATTCTGCACTAGTCTCTCTCCAAGGAAGGCTCTATTAGGTGTTGAGCAGTTGGCTGAGCAATGTGAACAGTTCAGCTATGGAGTCGGGACAGCTGGTTTCTCACCATCTACAAGTGGCAGTTCCTTGTAACAGAGTGCAGTGCAAGTGAGGTGGAAGGGTGAGAAATGAGAAGTACAGGAAAGGTAGGAGAAACAGAAACTGGGTTTGCTGCAGGAGAATTAATAGAATTTAATGCCGGAATGGACCGTCAGATCATCTAGTTTGTCCTCCTGTATATCACAGGCCATTACATTTTACCCAGTCACTCCTATATTAAGCCCAATAACTTGTGTGAGACTAAAATTGTATTATGTCTGGTTAAAGCATATCTTCCAGAAAGGCATTCACTCTTGATGTGAAGACATCAAGAAAGGGAAACTCCATCAGTTCCTTTGGGAGTTTTGTCCAATGATTAATTGTTCTCACTTTTAAAAATTTGTAACTAATTTATCATTTGAATTTGTCTAGTTTCAGCTTTCAGCCATTGTTATGCCTTTCTCTCCTAGATTAAAGAGCTCTTTAGTACCCAGTATCTTCTTCTCATGAAGGTACTTATACACTGTAACCCAGTTCTTTCTCAATCTTCTTTTTGATAAACTGAACAGATTGAGTGCTGTAAGTCTCTCACTGAAAGGCATTTTCTTCAGCCTTTTGCTGCTCCCTCTTCAATTTTTCAACATCTTTTTTTAAAATGTGGACACAAGAACTGTACGCAGTATTCCAATATTGGCCTGACCATTGCTGTATACAGAGGCAAAATCACTTACTCTGCTGTTTATACATCCAGGGACTGCACTAACCCTTTTTGCTACAGCATTACACTGGGAGCCATTATGCATTATGACCCATAAATCTTTTTCCAAGTCACTGCTGTCCAGCATACAGTCCTCCATTTTGTAGGTATAGCATGCATCCTTGTTCCTAGCTGTATAACTTTGCATTTGGCTATATTAAAACACATTTTGTTTGAATGGGCCCAGTGTACCAAGTGATCCAAACTGTTCCACATGACTGCCTTAGAGCTTCTCCTTGTCTAACCTTCAACTCACTCTGCCTGGGTCCTAGTTACTGCTAGATACTGGAAATTTTGCTGAAATAGGATGACTAACCCTTCACCATCCACCTGGGTATAGCAACCCCTAGACTGGAAAATGCTGGCCTGCATAGTCATCACCACATCTGGGTATGTTATACGAGGGCTAATATAGTATCGCCAAATTTGGTGATTTTATCATGTCTTGTGACATTTGGTGTTTTCTTAAAGCTCCCACTCTTACATTCAAGTGATTACTTAAAATCTCAGTTTTCATGTAAATAAAAAAGTAATTTTCTAGCCCTCATGGTTATAAGGAAAAACATGAAAATGTAATCTAAATGTAACTAAACGGTGCAAAATCCGAATGCAAATGAAAAGCTCAAAACTTTTATTGTTTTGTAAAAGTCTCATGCTTTTTAAGGAAATATTTTGATTTTGAAGGTGGGCCTGACTCATGAGTTTTGAATCCTTGGGGCTGACAATACTGTTGATGAGTGAGGAAACTGAAGTGATTCGTCTCAACACAATCTTAGAGAGAGGCAACGCTTACCACAGAACAATATTTCAAAACCAAAAAGGGGAATTAAGACCAAGTGATATCTTGCTTGTTACATTTGAGTTTCAGGCTGATAAAGACTGAACGATGTTTCTTACTGGAAAAGGAAGTGCTGAGCATTTTCATAGACATAAAACTGTAATTTTGCAAAGACTGCTAGGGCAAGGACAACCTACACAAAGATAATTCTAACTTATGGGCAGGAGCTCTTGGCAATACAGAAGGATGACAGACTCCTGTACCTGTAAGTGTCAGATAAATTTGTCCATTATCTTTCAAGGAAAATCTATTCAGAAGATTTTAGGCCTGAATAGAGTAAGGAGGCTTCACCAGTTAAACTAGCAGATATCAGTCCCCAGGCATGGTCCATTGTCAGTGCTGATTCGTTTAGACCTGTCACAGCCACAAGACATTGTTAACTCACCTGCATACTCTGCAGTGGTGGACACAATTACTTTTCAGTAGCTTCATTCTTTCATTTTGGAGAGATCCCAGAGGTTGTTTTCGGCAATCGCTCACCTGCCTCAAGGGTTCTTTTAAGCAAGGTTCCATATGGTTCTGTCTTGTCACCTTTCATGTTCATCATGTACATGAGGCCACTGGAGCAGACAGTGGAGCAGTTTGGACTGCAGAGCATTCAACATGCTGCCTTCTTCATCAGATCTCAATGGTTGCAATTTCTTTTTTTCCTAGTCCCCAGCTAAGATAGACAGATAGAGTTGAGGGAGTGGCTGAAGCGCAGTGGTTAAAGTAGATTGAAACAGAAGATGGAGCTCTTACTGCACCGGCTAAGGAAAAGGGGAGCTCTGCGGGCCTGTTAGGATATTTCTACACAGCAACTAGACACACGTGGCTGGCCCATGCCAGTTGACTTGGACTCACGGGGCTTGGACTTGCAGGGCTGTTTCATTGCTGTGTGTAGATGTCTGGGCTCGGCCTGGAGCCTAGGCTCTAGGACCCTGTAAGGTGTGAGGGTCCCAGAGCTCAGGCTCCAGCCTGACTCCAGAAGTCTACACAGCAATGAAAGAGCCCTGCAGCCCGAATCCCGTGAGCCTGAGACAGCTGGCACAGGCCAGCCATGAGTTTTTCTTTGCTATGTGGACATACGCTTACCTATCACACCCTGAGTGGGGAGAGAGCTTCCCTCTAGTTTTAGCACAAGAGAGAGTGAGCTGCGCTTGTCTCTGTTTCCCTTCTCTAACTCCTGGGTTCCATCCAGATAAGAGGTAAAGCTGGAGGTTGGGCAGGCATTGAGAAGATCTGGTGGGAGTGGTCTATACTATATCTATCTAACTGTATGGAAGATAAATAAATAAATAAATAAAATTGACTCACTTATTAGAAGTATCACAAAAGAGGTGAGTTTTCAGGAAGTATTCAAAATGACTAGAGGTGTTGGTTAAGTAGAAGGAGTCCATACATAGGAGAGAGAAAGCAAAAAGTTACCAAAATATTTGCTAGAGAAGGAGATGAGGGACATCAAGTCTTGCAGCCTTGGCAGAGCAAAAGAAGGTGATGGTAACATAAGAAACAATGTCAAGTACATAGAGAGATGGGTCTTTGAGGTAGGTAAAAGAAGTTTAAATCTGATATAATGGCAAGATTTTAAGAAGGAGAGTGACATGGGTGAGATCAATAAGCAAGGGAGATAGTTTCAGCAGCTGAATTCAGGAGGCACCCAGAGGAGAAGATGTGAGTGTCAGGGATGATGGGAGAGGAACGTGTTACAGTAATCGAGATGGAAGATCAGGGCATGAAGGAGAGTTTAGGTGTTGGGACAGAGTGGAATGGTCAGATCTGTAAGAAAAGGTGGAAGAAGAAACAGTAACATTTCGATGCAGCCTTAGAGGGGAAGGTAGAGTGAGAGGGAGGAATTCAAGATGACTCGCAGGTTATGAGACTGAGTGGCAAGGAAAAAGGTAACCTTAATGTCAATGACAGAGAAAAATGGAGAGTAGAGAGGATTTATGAGAGAAAATAAGGAGCTTAATTTTGGCCATGGTAATTTAAATTGTTGGCAAGCCATCCAGGAAGGGATATCAGAGATAAAGGCTGAGATTCTGGATTGGACAGAAGGAGATAGGTCTGGTGTAGAGTGGTAGATTTGCAAAAGATCAGATAGTGATGATAAGGAAGTATTTTTTGACAAATATTACTTTTTAAAAATAAACTGTTGTGTGATATTACACCCCTCAGAAACAAATATAGATGGATTATTTTAATAAGCAACATGATTCTAAATTAATGTAATATTTCATCTACTAAAATTAAAGCACTTAAACGTTGGGACAAAACCTAGTTTCACTCACACCTGTTCAATACCACTAACTTCTGTGGGTTACATGGATTAACAAGAACAGAATTTGGCCTGTGAATTTTCCTCATGGCATTCCTCATTTTATTAATTTGTCCTATAATCTGCTCTTGACCACTTTCATCCTTAGTTCAGATTGCGATTTAATGCTTCTTACTCTGTACTTTTTACATTGATCTCTGGCTGCTGTAATGGCCCTTTGGGGCTACTGGCAGCTTGTGCAGGTTAAAGCTGCTGGTCCAAAACTGGAGAATGCAAAAGTGGTTTAAAGCCATCTGTCCATCCTCTCGCTCCTCAAACTGCATAGGGACTATCTATGGAGAAAAATACTACTCAACCGTAATAAAGATGGTAAAATTTGGCCCTGAGTTAGCATATTCCTTCTTAATTTCAGTGTAAGCTTAATATAATACAATAGCCATGCTATAGGGTTCCCTTTAGAATGTGGAAAGCTTTAATCTTTGCATAAGTTTAACAATGGATAGAGTTAACAATCTCAATATGGAATGTTTAATAAAAAAAATCTTATATTTCACTTTTTAGGGAATAGGAGATTTATGTACACAACTGCTGGAGAGCTATTTCTCAACAAGACCAAAGTTTTTGATTACAAAGAAGTTACTCTGAAATAGCTAGGATGTGAATTTAAAGCACAATAGCTATTCTGTACTAATGCCCTATGTGGACACCGTTATTCTGTACCAGAGGGGTAGTTGTGTTAGTCTGTATCCACAAAAACAATGCAGAGTCCAATGGCATCTTAAAGACTAACAGATTTATTTGGGCATAAGCTTTCATAGGTAAAAAACCCACTTCTTCAGATGCATGGAGTGAAAATTATAGATACAGGCATAAATATATATTGGCACATGAAGAGAAAGGAGTTACCTTAAAAGTGGAAAACCAGTGTTGAAGGTCAATTCAGTCAGGGTGGATGTGGTCCACTCCCAATAATTGATGAGGAGGTGTCAATACCAAAGAGGGAAAATTGCTTTTGTAGTGAGCCAGCCACTCCCAGTCCCTATTCAAGCCCAAATTGATGGTGTTAAGTTTGCAAATGAATTGTAGCTCTGCAGTTTTTCTTTGAAGTCTGTTTTTGAAGTTTTTTTGTTGAATAATGGCTACTTTTAAATCTGTTATTGAATGTCCAGGGAGATTGAAGTGTTCTCCTACTGGCTTTTGTATGTTACCATTCCTGATATCTGATTTGTGTCCATTTATCCTTTTAGGTAGAGACTGTCTGGTTTGGCCAATGTACATGGCAGAGGGGCATTGCTGGCATGTATCACAGATGTGCAGGTGAATGAGCCTGTGTGGTGTGGCTGGTGTGGTTGAGGCCTATGATGGTGTCGCTAGAGTAGATATGGGGACAGAGAAGGCAACAGGGTGTGTTACAGGGCTTGGTTCCTGGATTAGTGTTTCTGTGGTGTTGCGTGGTGCATAGTTGCTGGTATTTGCTTCAAGTTGGGGGGCTGTCTGTAAGCAAGGATTGGCCTGCCTACCAAGGCCTGTGAGAATGGGGGATGGTTTTCCAGGATAGGTTGTAGATCTTATTCTCCACCAACAGCCCTTTTATGATTTAAATTAATCCACTTCCAAAGTGTGTGGAATAAAAGTATCCACACAGGGAGTTAGTGCGGAATAGCTATTCAGTAACACCGAACAGCTGTTCCACACTGAGCTTCTTCCTTGTGTAAAAGAGCCCTTACACGAATGCAATCCATTGACTTCAGGGGGATTAGAGAGCGTAAAAGAGTGCAGAAGTTGACCCAAAGAGAACCGTTAAAAAAGCTGAGGACTATTTTCACTTCAGCATGTTGTACTTAAGTAATCGATAACATCCTGTTTATTTACTAACCCAATCAGTGCAAAAACAGTTTAACACCATAACTTACGTTGTAACTCCAGGGCTCTGCTTCTGAAATGATAACCTAAGCCAGGACACACAGTCCCAAGTGAGTCTAGTCACACACAAGCTGTAGTGTCCAGAGCCACTCACAACATCTCCCTGCCTGGCGCAATGTGGGGCACATTAGTACCTATTGGGTTTCTGGGAACTGGGCGGGCGGAAGCCCGCCTACTGCTAAGGGATCCCGCCAGCCTAAGGGGAGGATCTACAGGACCTCAGCACCCAACTGATTTTGGGGGACAACTAATAAAAGAACAGGGACAGGAGTGTGGTCAGAGGGTCAAAAGAAGGGAGCCTGACGGGGACACCAAGCAGAGAACCCGGGACAGTGCCCACTGCTCCTCGAAGGCGTTAAAGGAGCCAGCAGATGCCGCACAGAGGAACTAAGCCCAGATACGTAAACTGACTAAGGACCAGAAACAAGCCCCACAATCACAGGCGTCTCCACTGGCCAACCTCCTCTCCCTGGTTGTGTAGATAGCCATTTTAGCCAGGGCGAGGAGGAGGTTGACCAGCAGGTCCTGGGACTTTGTGGGGCCACGGATAGGGAGTGCATAGACAAGGAGGTGAGGGGAAAAGTGCAGCCAGAAAGGCAGCAGTATATTGGTCAGGACCTGGTTAATAGCTAAAGAACTCCCAGTTCCAGAAGTCTAGCACTAAGAACTGGGCACACCCCTTTAGCAGTGACACCTCCCCCATTGGCCAATGGAAGCACTGTTTTCTTGGACGGGTTGCTATTGGTGAATGCTGCTATCGCTTCTAACGAACGCTAGGATTGGCTGCCCTGGAGCTGTCTGCAAAAGGCGGCCTCAGACAAAAACCGCACTCTTGGCGCCCTAGGACCGGCTGCCGCCGCCGCTCTCTGCCTGTGAGTGAGGGGGAGCCACCGCCCGTACCCCGGCCGGGTTCGCTCGGCTCCAGGGGGCTTCCCGCGACGGGCTGTCGCTGAATGGCGTTTCATGGGCCGACCCACCGCCGGGGCTGAGCGCGCCCCTCAGGGCAGCTTTCCCGCCGAGTGCCCGGCGCGGCCTGGCTCTGCTGGCCCTGGCTGGCCCTCCGGCCGGAGAGGGAGCGGGAGCTTCTGTTTGGGGCTCCCCGTAAGTTTCCAGCCCCCGCCGGCCAGCATCGGGAGGCGAGCCAGTCTGCGGTGTGGCTCCGGGGCTTTGGCCCTGAGGGCCCGTGCGGACGCTGGAGCCGGTGGCGCTTGGCCCGCTGGGCCGGCCCTGAGCTCGGTTTCAAAGTACTGACCTGCTCGGCTCCCGCCTCCCCGTGCTTAGGGCCCGACCGTGCTTGCTGAGGGGCCTGCACAGCTGTGCAGCTTGGGGTGAAACGCCGCAAGGAGCTGGGCCAACGTGCGGACTGGGTCACCTGCTTCGCGCAGGGCGTCGGGGATGGGGGATGAGTGTCGGGGGAGCCCTCGCTGCTGTAACTTGCCGTCCGCGCCTCCTGCATACACACAGCCAGACTCTATCCTCCCTTGTTCTCTTCTCTCTTTCTTGGTCCCAGACTCATTAAGGTGTAACTTGTGCCCTTCTTCCACATAATCCTGCACTTGCGTTCTCCTCTGCACAGTGATAAGCATTTTGATGGTCATTTCCTTTGGGCAAAATCTGTTTAGTAACAGAAGCCTTTGGAATACCAGTTTTGGCAACCTAGCCTTTTTGTTGTTCTAAACATAATCAGTATCAATATTAAGAAATGTTAGCCTAAAGAGCCGCTTCCCCTTTTATTTATTCAACAAATCTTAGAAAACATGGCTTTTATTTCTTCAGAAAAAAGTAGAATACTAAATTCTGTGTATATCTGTTAGACAGCATTTCTGCTCACTCGTTTGAGAAATAGTTTACACATCATGTACAAACTAAATGACAAAGTTTAAGGTAGCTTATGCTCAGTTTTTAATATTTATGCATTCAGGCTGCATTTTAAATGCAATGGAAAGCATGAATTTGACCAGAAGTCTTGCTACAAGGAAGCTACCTTGTAAAGTTAACGTGCTTTGACAACTCTCAGATGTTTTTCTTCTATCTAGAAGTACTGACATATTGTTGCTCAAACGCTGACTATGGAAATAAGACTTCTACGCTTTGTACTGTAAGAGAAGGCTTATTTGCTTAGCAGTGGAAAATGTGAAATTATATCAATTTAATTTTTGCACAATTCTGCTAATGCTTTATCAGAATTGTACCTGCATATCTTGTTTGTGATATGCTAAGCGCTAAAAAGATCAGATTCTTTTTACTGTAGTTTGGTTTAGGGCAAAGCAGTATCAAGGGAATTTTGTGGCATTTCAGTGCCGTTTTTTGCAGTGCTTATTCCTCGGTTCTGTGCCAGAGATGAGTTGACCTTTCCAAAGGGGTTACCTATTCTCTAAGGAGTCTTTTCCCACATACTTTATTTCTTAGAAAGTGATCATGTAATTAAAGAACTATATCATAATGCATATGCACAACAGTACCCAATTAAGGTAGCACCCGCTATCTTAATTTAGGTATTTCCTAACTTTTGGGTGCTTGATCTTGGCAACCACAGTAATGTTATTTAAATGTAAATATGTTTAATTTCCCTGAGTGATAAATAAGGAAATTACCTCTTGAGCTAATGGAGTAAGTGGTAGGAGTGATAGTAGGTTGTCCTCTATATGGAGCAGTGCTAGAGGAGGATGGAAAACTTTGCCATTTTGTTTCACAGATATTTGTTGACAGCAAAGGAGCGATGGCACTCAGGAATCCTGTATTCCATTCCAGGCTCAGGATGGCAGTGTACTCTAGTGAGCACTGGCCCGGACTCTTCTGTCCATTTCCTTCAAACATGATCCCTTCTGCCCCATCTCTTTCAGCCTCTGCCTGTCCCAGCCCTGTCTGTGCCCCAACCATAATTTCTCATCTCGTCTCATTCTCTTATGATAGTCTCCAATCCTCAGACTTCTCATTCCAGTCTCCTTACCCAGAAAAGTTGGAGTCTCAACCTCTGCCCCACCAGCTCTGTCTCCTTGGGTGTCTGTTTCCAGTCTCTCTCCCATCCTGCAACAACAGCTCCTTGTCCTCAGTTTTCTTGCCCCACCAGTTTCAGTTCCCCCTATTTCTGGAACCTCATCTGATCTGCCCCCTCTTCTCCAGTGTTCCCTATCCCTACTAGCTCTCAGTTCCCAAACTCCTCCAATCTCAGCTTCTCCCCCCACTTTGTTGCATCCCCCCACACCTTGTACCAGTTCTTTGGCTCCTCATCATATCTGTCACCCCTCCTCCTGTCCCACATGTTCCTAATCCCCTTCAACATGCCCCAAATCTCCCTTCTCCCCTGCCTTGTCCAATCTACTCCCCACACCCCAGTCCAGCTGTTTCATTTGCATTCAGATCATGCATCTTCCTCATCCAGTGGGGAGGGATGTCATCCAGAGCTGAAGGAGGGGATCCTCTTCCTGCTCTCAGTTCAAGTGCTCCAACCTGGCATGGCCTGCAGCAGCGCTGTGATGCGGGCAGTGTAGGCGCTCTTTATCGCGGGGGGAGAGCGCTCCCAAGATAAAAAAAAAAAAAAATAACTACCTTGAATGAGGGGTGATAGCTTTATCACTAGAAGCTGTGGCACTGTCTATACTGACACTTTTCAATGCTAAAACTTTTGTTGCTCAGGGGTGTGTTTTTTTTCATACCCCTGAACAACTAAAGTTTTAGTGCTGAAACTGGCAGTGTAGACACAGCCTTAGTTGTGTATCCTAATATGTCAGAGTTTCACAGTCTCCCCAAAATCTAGAAGGAGGTAGATTAAAATAGTTTCATTTTGGGGGATGGAGAATTTTGATTTGTGTCACTCATTTCCTTCTGTATTTTTGTTGTTACATTCTGTAACAGGATTTTTGTTGATTAATGTGTTACTTGCTCCCCCTCTGTTTGCCAGAAGCTGGGAACTAGCAACAGGGAATGGAGCACTTGATTACCTGTTCTGTTCATTCCCTCTGGGGCACCTGGCATTGGCCACTGTTGGAAAACAGGATACTGGGCTAGATAGACCTTTGGTCTGACCCAGTGTGGCTGTTCTTATGTTCTTTCTGTAGATCCTGGAGTACATATGGATTTTTGTGTGTGAGTGTTTCTCTTCCCTCTAAAGAAGAATTTGGGAGAAGGGTAATGCTATGTATTAGTGAAGAAACACTTTGGGGATGGAAGGGAATGATTTGTGTATTAATGTTCAGCTTCCCTTCTTGCTATTGATGAGGATTTGATTTGTGTTCGTCTCCCCTTCTCTGAGATTGTGGGAGGGATTTCACTATCAGAGAATCAGAAGGGGCTTCCCAAACTTAATGTCCTCTCTCTAAATCTTGTTAGGTGTGGAGGGTGAATGGGAGCAAGCAGGCCTAAGGCATTCTCTCTCTTAGACCATATTAGTCATTGTCCTCATAGACCTTGTATTTTACTTTGTTAGTTTTGTGATGGAAGCATCCTTGAACGCTTATCAAGATGAACAACCTCCTTTGCAGACTGAAAATTTCTGTAGGAAACACGAAAAGAACAGCAAGTTGTCAGGTATGTATTTTAGAGCAGAGGCCATTGATTAAATTTTTGTTTTTGCCATGTTTCTCTTCCCCTTCACTTTAGACTCTCTACTACTGTATGTATGTATTGTTGGGTAAGATCCTGTTACACAAAGAATACATGTAACAAGATTCGAGAGGAAAAGCTTTAACAAAATTCAGTGTTCAGGGCTTTGAATTGATATTTCCAGGCTTGTTTCTGCCCAGTCTGTAGCTACAGTATTCTAATAGGATCTGTGAATTGTAAAAGAATAGTGCTATGAAATTTGTTACTATTGTAATCTAAAATTCTGGTCTGAGCTAGCTATTTTCCTTGCTGAATATTATATTTATGTCAAGTATCAGAGGGGTAGCCGTGTTAGTCTGTAAGATGCCACCGGACTCCTCATTATTTTTGTGGATACAGACTAACAGATTTATTTGGGCATAAGCTTTCATGCAACTTGCATCTGAAGAAGGGGTTTTTAACCCATGAAAGCTTATGCCCAAATAAATGTTCATGAAGACTTCCATATTGATAACCTTTGAGATCAGTCATCTAGCCAAAGACCAGGGACACAGTGCTACTTCTCCAGTGTACCTCAGGATGTGTCTCAGCCTCATCCTCGAGAGGTGAGAAAATGGCCTTAACCCTCAGTTATTTCCTATAAATTAGCTCCCCACCTGTAATGATGATGACTTCAGGTCACTATTGTCTTGGACAGGATTTGAACATATTGTCAATCCCCTGTACAGTTGTGTAATTTGCATTCCATTCCACCAATGGGGAAGTTCCATCCCACCCCCAGGAGAAGACAGGTGGTGTTTGCACACATTGGGGCAGCCACAGTTTGTTGCCAAGGCTCTGCAGGATCCCCAGCAGAAGAGACTGTATTGAATTAGTGCATTCTCTGAGCGTTCTGGCTACATTGCCTCCTTGGCTAATACCACCCTCTTTGGTGTCTGTGCTATCTAGCTGCAGGTCCTCTGTTGGAGTGAACTGTGTCTGGACAGACCTCTGCCAGTGGGAGCTGGCAAAGACTCTGGATGAAATTGAGCCAGTTGAGTGGATTCTCTGCCTAGCATTTGTTTAGAAGGGCATTGGCACTAAATTAAGGGCTGCATCGGGCCCATTAGGCTGGTGGCACAAAGTAAACCAAAGCCGGACATTGCAGGGAGGGTACAGGGCTACTGATTTTAGAGACTTGAAAGATATGTTGTCACCTGAGATAAACTTATTATATTTAAGGCATGGCCCTCCACTCTGTGCTATCTAAGAATGCTTTTTGACAGAGTTGGGGCTTTTCTTCTAAGCTATGGACTTTTTTGAAGCAATTGTATGATAAAAGAGGCTCCCTATATGAAATTACCCCTCAATACTTTTTTTAGTAATGATCTGAAAGATTAGAAGATTCTTTACTAGCACAGCAAGATGCACCGCTCAGAAAATTTTTTTTAGACTTGCGTCAGCTGGAGCAGGATATGAGCAACCTTGTACTAAAAGCTGTTTTATTTCAGTAGAACTTACTATATCAGTTACAGAGACAACTGAGGGGAGATATGATAGGTCTAAAATCGTGAATAGTGTGGAGAAAGTGAATAAGTGTTGTTTAGCCCTTCATATAACATAAGAACCAGGTGTTACCCAATGTAATTAATAGACAGCAGGCTTAAACAAATGTAAGGAAGTACTTTCCTCATACAGTGTACAGTCACCTTTGGATCTTGTGGCCAGGGGCTGTTGTGAAAGCCGAAAGTATAACTGAGTTCAAAGAAGACTTAAATAAGTTCATGGAGGATCAGTTCATCAATGGCTATTAGCTAGAAATGGTCAGGTATGCAACCTTGCGCTCTGGGTGTCTCTAAACCTCTGGCTGCCAGAAGCTGGGCCTGGATGAATGGATGGATAACTCACTAGTTGTCCTGCCATGTTCATTCCCTCTGAAGCATCTGGCACTAGCCATTGTTGGAAGACAGGATACTGGACTAGAAGGACCATTGGTCTGACCCAGTGTGGCCATTCTTATGTTTTCAGAAGTCAGAAAATATGACAACTCCTTCTGTTCTCACTTGCGAGGCTCAGCTTTATGGTTACTAGCTTCTGGTCAATGAAATCTGTGTAGGATCTTCTTCAGAACATAAGAATGGCTGTACCGGTCAGACCAAAGGTCCATCTAGCCCAGTATCTGTCTATCGACAATGGCCAGTGCCAGGTGGCCCAGAGGGAGTGAACCTAACAGGCAATGATCAAGTGATCTCTCTCCTGCCATCCATCTCCATCCCCTGACAGACAGAGGCTAGGGACACCATTCAGTAATGTAACTGTCATTGGGTGGCGCAAGAATGTTATTTATGTACCTTGCAGTCTTTACAGTTCTGTCTTGAATGGCATTTACAGGGTCTCCTCTCTTATTATCTTTGGCAGGTTAGATACAAACATCAATATTGTTTTAAAAAAAAACCTGGATTTCTTGTATTTAAATACAGGTTTATGCTAAATTAGATATGAAATCAACAACCTATGTTAGGACTTAAGTTGCTTATAATTTATCAATCATTTAAATTAAGTACAAAAATTATTAAGCAGTGCATATTTGCTGACAAGTTTTAAAGAATGTCAAAGTACTGAACTGCCGGAAGTTACTGGCTAAGCAGCTGGAACCAGAGGTTGTGGAAGTGCTAAACCAGCTTTTGACAGCAGTAGCCTCTTCTGCACGTGTGGAAAGAGAATATTTTCTTCATTTCAATTTATTCAAATAGTTCAGGTCAATGACTAGTTTGTTCAATACCTTCTTTGTTTAATAAAGCAATTAGTTTTAAATGCAAAAACATATGTTGATACTTTTGTCTCCAGCACATTTAATTTTATTTAATAAAGTTCTGTTTTGTGCATTTTTAACTGAATGTGACAATTTTCTTTCAAATATGGCATGACACAAATCAAGTTAAAAAACCTAATAAGAAATGCATCACACACTGTTTTCTAATGTAATAAAAATGTAAAAATTAAGAATCTGACAAGATGTGTGTTAAGCTATATAATTTCTTAAATAAACATGGTTTATACTCCTGGTTGCAAAAATGAACACCAAAGTCAGGAGATAAGGTATATTTAGTTGCAAAAAACCATGTTTTAATAGTTACCAACTAATGAGAATCAACCTTTTTTTAGGAAAATATCTAAAAAGTACAAATGCAGAATATGATTAAACATCATGATTAAGTTTAAAGCCAGGTTCTGTGATTGCTGATTAAAATCAGTGATTTAAATCATTCACCCTGATTTTTTTTGACCATTTGGGAATAGCAAACATCCTTTAAAATGGACAATATCACATGAAAGTCTCATTCTGTATTTCTCATTGTAGTCACGGGAAATGATACAAACATGGACAATATTATTTTGAAGAATGTTCCTCTCGTATGGTGTTGAGAATTGTTCATTTGTCATTGTTGGCCAAAGTGATCTGATTGTAGGTTTAAGAAAAAATATCAAATGCCAAACACCATCTTAAATATTTTTGTGTTAAAGAGAGGTGGCGGGGGGGTGACTGGTTATGGCTTTTCATCATTTGTAGTCAAAAACAATAATTGAGCGAATGGTGGATGTGCATTTTAACTAAAAGCTAGAAAATCCCACATACATGCGGAGGTTTTCTCAATGTATTTGCTTTCTGTTAAGCGTCTGAAAATATTTGTATGGTGTCAGAAATTTTTTAAAATCAAACTATGGACTTCCCAAGATTCTTAGAACACAATTAAGCTGTCATTTTGTGAAAATGACAAAAATTAAATCATTTTCCATGACTTTGTTACTGTACAAATAAAGCAAAATTAATAAAACTTAGCAAGAAAACAAATGTGTTGTAATTCTTATGTTTAATATACTGTATAACTGCTTAATAAGTTTTTGCTTGTGACTGTCAGTTTGTACCACAGGTACAGATATGTGCTATTAATATTTGAAGCATTAACTTATGTCGTTGATGTAGCAGAGTGTAAATTTCTGAATTCTTTTTGTTAGTCAAAGCAAAAACTTTGACATGAGGAATAATCTCTGGTAAGATCTTACTGTTCATCAGTTCTAAAATAACATACCTAGCTTACGAAGTCCCCAGTTTACCATGCCTCATAGGATTTAGGAATGGCCGGGATGCTGAGCTGCTTTGCTTAACTCAGCGTCTTGTGCAATTAAGCACTCTCTACGCTGAGTACTCCTGGGGGAATTCTGCACCCAAAAAAAAAATATTCTGTGCACATTTTTAAACTTCTGCATATTTTATTTGTCAAAATAACGGAGTATAATCACTTTGGTTTCAACTATTTTGGTAATTTATTTAAACTACAATACAATGGATAGAGAATGGGAGTGGAGAGAATTGGAGGAAATCCCTGAAGCCCCTTGCCTAATAGTAATGTTGTTAGGTTTGACCCTTTATTTCTAGTTTAGTCAACAAATATATGCAGCCATATGCTCAGTGTTACATTATAGGCAACTGAAGAGCAAGTGAGGGCAGGGGAATCAAACTCACAATTAATATTTGCTACTAACCTTTCTGGAGATGGTCAGCAGCCAACTGTTCATGGAGCACATTTTGATAGGGAATATTTTGAGTCCAAAAATTTAGACCTGTTCTAATCACGAAAGCACCTTAAGCATTTATAAGGCCATACTGTCCCTTATATACCTCTGGCAATGTGAAGGAGCCTTAAAACTTTTACACCTGTTTTATACTCCTGGGGGAATTCACAAAGACAATGGGAACAATTTACTAAGCAGCCTGGCTGCTATATTCAGCTCTGCCTGAAGGGCCAGAACCTGCCCCATGCTTACCTCCTCAGAAACACCCTGAAACTCTGTCCCTCCACACCGAGCGTGTTGCAATAGTGAGTGAGAGAGAGAGAGAATCTCTCTTTCACTTTCATGACTGCCCAGCTCCCCCCTGCCATTGGTGATTTACATCTCTATCGACTGCTCGGGGCACCTGAACCAACCTGCCTGTGCTGCCGGGGAGGAGCTCATGACTGCTCTTGCAGTTTCCCTTTGCTTTCCCATCAGAAGTAATTTTTTCTGCAGGGAAGCAAAGAAATCGGCAGTGGACATGAATTCTGTGCATGCGCAGTGACACAAAATTCCCCCAGGAGTACACTCTACAATTAGTCACTGAAACACTTCAAAACAAGTATAGGGTGAAAAATGATAGTATTTTTCTTCTAAAAAAGATCTGATGCACCTTTGCCTGCCCAGTACCAACCACTGGCAGACACTTAAATGTTAGGAGTTTTTAAAAAATTACTAACATTAATTTTATATTTGCAGTGTGGATACAAGCTTGGAAAGGCTGGATGGGTAACAACTATTAATGAGCATATTTTAAAAGAAGGGGAAGAGACTTGGCAGTGGGGGAAAGATGAGGAAGAATGATGAGATGAAATACAGAGTGGGGGCAGTAGCCTTCAGCAGTTTAAAATGTATATTTTTTTTGTAATTAACTTTCAACTAAAATTTATTTTAAAACTCTAATGGGGACTTCTGACATCTGTTTTCAGGTTCTTGAAAGGAGGGAAAGGATTCAAGAGTCACATTTCAGTCTTCTGTTTATGTTGCAGCAGTGAAATTTGTTCATTTGGGCTCGTGTGGGTTTGGGAATACATATACATACAGAGTACATGCCTATTGTAATCTTTCTGGTATGACTGTTTATAATTTGATTTTTATTGTTCATGGTATTTATTACATCAGTGCTTACTATGCTTCTTTTGTATAATATATAATCCTAGTTTAAACATTTTGCTATTGTATGTGTTAATTTGGACATGATTTTCCCTCTACCGTTTTAGTATGTATAATACATATGAGTTTAGCTCCTACCAAATACATCATTTTTATTATGTGAAAACAATACAAACCATTCTTGAAAACATCTATTGTAGGAATATTTTACCCTTGCTGTAGTAATTAGCCACAAACTCCATAAAAGTATGGGCCAATGACTTTTTGGTTCTCACTGCTTTGAAATATCAGGCTATCTGTCTAGGTGTCTAAATATGGACTTAGGAGTCAAACACTAGTGTTACAGATGGTGATAAAGGGTGACACTAATTGAGCCCAACCATTGTAAAATGTTTCAACTTTAAATGTAACTTGCCTTGTGTATTTTCATATGCTTTATCTTCTAAGGTTTTATAGTATTTTAGCAGTAGCATAATGGTTTATTGTTGCATGACAATAGAACATAAGACAGCATAACAAATTAGAATTTCTCTGAAAATTACAAAAGAAGTGTTTTTTTTTTTGTTTGTTTGTTTGTTTTGTTTTTAGAATGCATTTGAGTCCTCTAATACTTGTCTAAAATAACAAGGGCCCATCCTTTGAGTGAAATTCCTTAGCTTTCCTATAAGGATGCAGTATCCTTGCTATGCCATCTAGTGATTGGAGTATAAAATGCAACAATTTAAATATAATCAGCAAGGCTTTTTTATCTGAATATTTTTAACAGTCCTCCAATAACAACATACGAGTTTGTCTTCCTAATATTTTCCTTTTTTAAACCCTTTTCTTTGTTTTGTAGTCTTTGAAGTTTACCTCTTACATACCCCATTTCTCAGCAGCCAGTATAGATTTGTCTTCTATGAAATGGTGACATTACTAACTCCATGTGTATGTTAGTCTCTGAACTATAATCTGAGATCCTATTAATTTTGAGGGTTGGCCATGCTGTGCTGAGTGGCAGCAATTTAAAAGTTTTAAACAAAACATTATAGCAGCATATAATTTATAGAGCGTGATAGAGGGGGGCAGTACTGTTGGCATTCAGTTAGCAGTTATGTCAGGAAGGGCAGAGTTTAATGCCCCTCTCAGTTGGGTTTGTCCATGAAGGTGGATTAGAGACATCAAATTTAATCAACAGAGGTCTGGACCAAAAAATAAATAAATAAGACAAAGGTCGATATTCATGGATCATGAGTCTCAAGCCAAAAAAGTTAAACTCTTTGCAGATTACCTCAAACTACATTCTTTGACAATTTAAAGTACAATATTTTTATGTGAATGCCTCAGGTGCCTGACACCATGCTAACTGGAATAATCTTTACTACTCTTTTGCGATCTTGGGCACTAAACCCGCAAGCGTGTTCATGTTTAACTTATGCACATGAGTGTTATTCAAATGTACCTGCATGTGTCTTTGCAGGACTAGAGCCCCGGTTTGTTTTATACTACTACTTATGCAATTTCACCCTCATTTATCTGAATTAAAGTCTAATACGTGTCCTGAAACTTAACTAGTAAACTGAGACTAAGCAAAATATTTTCTGTTTTCCTTTATTCCCTCAACAGGAGTAAAAATAGATATTGAAAAACTTTATGAAGCAGTGCCACAGCTTGTAAATGTGTTCAAAATTAAGGAAAAAATTGGAGAAGGTAAATGTATTGAATTTTGATGTACTTAAGAAATACAGATTTTAAGAGTATAAAACTATATAATGAAGTCCAATATTGGCAAATTCTAGTATGACTGCCATTTTGTGGATTGCTTTTTAGTATTGTTAGAAGGAAATGGGAGTTCTTCTATTTTAGTTGCAAGTACAAATGCTTGTAGATAAGGGTTTTTCCAAAGAGATTTTCCTGCCAGATTCTTGAAACCTCTTACCAAAGTAGACTGATTTAAACAGCTTGTTTTGATTTAGACCAGGCAGTTTAAACATCTATAGGGTGCTGCAGCTCTTGGAGTAGATTTAGCCAAGTGTGTCTACGTAAAATTTAATCCACCTATATTTGTCTCTAAGGTATACATTCTAAATGTACAATTATACTCTGAGACATTTCACTACCAGTAAAGTTGTCTCTGCTTTTCTCATATTAAACCCAATGGGCGGGGCTAAGAGAGGAAAATGGACGATTATTGCAAAGATTTTTAAAATATGGGCTCAAACTAGGCACATTGTCAAATTTTTAAAATTTGACAATGGGACTTAGGCCCCAATTCTGTGACCATGCACATGCTTAACTTTACTATGAATAATCCCATTGAAATCAGGGCAATAAAATTAAGCATATGTGTAAACATTTGCAGGATGGGAGCTGACACATTTTTGAAAATTTTACCTGCAAAATCTTTGATGAAAGTTTTCCTCTAAACTTAATGTTTTGACTTTTCTTATATTTGAAAGTATATAAAGTAGGTGTTTGGTTTTTTTAACAGCTATTTATGATTGTAATACTTGTGATAGCTTGCTAAATGTTTAAAAACTTACTAGTCTGTAAAGCTGCTTTAAAAGAGAGCTACATATTTAGTTCAGTACAGCAATCTGAAAGTTCAAGAGCATGGAATGCTTCTTGTCATTAAATAAGGTTGTTTGTTCATGACACTTTATTTTAATTTATAACGGTGTTTCTAACCCTGTTGATGGAAGTGACATTTGTGACTCCGGAAATACTGAAGGCTTATATGCAAAGATGTGTTTCCACTTGCACTAACTTAGGGTGTGGGGTCATATCCTCCCTTCAGTTTCTCTCCCCAAAAAAGGTAAAGGGCTTGCTAGTTATTGATGTTATTCCTTTAGCTCAAGTGGAGGGGCCTGTGTTTTTGTTGCTGATAGTACTAGGGTTGATTCCTGCTGGCAACTGTGATCTGTATATGCAACTATAGTCTTGTTATGCTTGCATACAAGTCTAACGTTTTGCAATTGTAATGACTTTAAATTATATTTTATGGTCTAGTAACATTTCTTATTAATTATTTTGTACTTCCCAATTTCTGGACACTCATGGTTAATTTTCTTAAGTACTTCAGGGTTATCAGACAAATTTTTAAGTGGCTTTCTGTACTAAAACCACTTTTTAAAAGTTTTCCTCATGCTTTCGCCTTGACTTTGAAACCTGTTGTTTTGTGTCAAACTTAACTTGACTCAAATAGTCTCTTTCAGCACAAGTGCAGCAGTCAGACCAGTAACATGAAATACTTTAATTTAGCTAATCCAAAGCTGTTAAACATAGGTTTCATACTTTCTTACAGGTACTTTTAGTTCCGTTTATTTGGCCACAGCCCAGCTACAAGCAGGATGTGAGGAAAAAATGGCTTTGAAACACCTAATTCCAACTAGTCATCCTCTACGAATTGCTGCTGAACTTCAGTGCCTTACAATAGCAGGGTAGGTAAACAAAAGACACTCCTTTAGATTTAAAAAAAAAAAAAAAGTTGTCAACTAAATTTAAGTGTCATCTAAACTAAAAGTTGTGTGTCTAGTTACTTTTTAGTTTTGGTGGTACTTGCATTTTGCTGAAGTTTTGACCACAAGAAAATAAAAATCAATAACTCTTTATATCAAGGGTGTACCATAAATGGATCATGTTAGCTATAATGCTCATGTTGCTTTACGCTAGTCTCAATTTGCAACTGACTTTGTATATGCTAGTAAAAAGTTCTAAGAGTTACACAGTATACATATGCAATCAAACATATTTTAGGTAGGAAATGACTATGATAGAATCCTCTCTAGTACATCTGAAAATACTGCCACTGGCACTGAATTCTCTTCACTGGTTTAGGAATAGAGGTGCATTGCTGATATTTGCTGGTTCCAAGACAGGTGGTTGGAATAGCTCTTATCTGACATTTTAAACCAGTTGCTCTCAAAAGGCTCAATCATGGATCATGCAAATCCATGAGAGTAGACTCAAGCCCTAAAAGTGGGCCATGAAGCCCCCATGGTCTGCAGAGCCCTTCGTTGCAAATTGAAGACTGAAACACTTTGAGAAAAGTAATGAGGGGATTGTGTTCAGAGTACATGCTGGTACTTTGTATGGCTGTTCATCAGTGTTAGGCAGCTGGCAATATGGAATTTGTGTATTAATAGAAAAAGCTTGCTGAAGTTTTCTGTGGGAGCCAGGTGAAATAACCTATTTTCTATTTGTTTCAAGATAGTATTTTCTTTTTCCTTTAGGGGGCAGGATAACGTTATGGGAGTTAAATATTGCTTTAGAAAAAATGATCAGGTAGTTATCGTTATGCCATATCTGGAACATGAATCCTTTTTGGTAAGTCTCAGCCTTCTTTTTATATAAGCAGTAAGATACTTAATTATAAAGAGTTGCAAAATTACAATATTCAAATCTTTCAGGACGTTTTGAACTCTCTCTCTTTTGAAGAAGTACGAGAATATATGTTTAATCTGTTTAAAGCATTGAGGCGCATTCATCACTTTGGTATTGTTCACCGTGATGTCAAGCCTAGTAACTTCCTGTACAACAGGCGGCTGAAAGAGTAAGTCTACACAGATGACTTTTATTATGATCTGATTTGGGAATGTGTGCCTAGGAAGAACATAGTAAATTAAGTTTGGAGGTTTTTCCCTTCCAGCTATACAATATGGGCTTAAACAGTAGAAATACATTTATAAATAAATAATTTTATTTAGAGTTTAGGGACTTGGTCAGGGTGGGAAAAAAAACAATATAGTAAACGTGAAAAAAGTTTGGATCACAGAACGGCAAATACTTTTAAAAAATAACAATTTTTAAACCTAATGAGTAAAACTAGTAAAATTGTTGCATGTTCAATAAGATTAAACCAAATAAAATCACTGTCCATTATTTACTTTAATATAGTTAATACTGACCATTATTTGTGTACCACATAGGTTTTCAACCTGTGTGTGTCTTGCAGCACACCTCAAGTGTACATAGCAAGATAGCTGATGTTTTGGGGTTTTTCTTTTTTTATTGTCTTGCACTATGTAGCTTTTCTACAATTAGCTATTCCTAAAACTAGGTCAGGTTGTATTAATTTCTTGTCAGCATGTAACTAAATTAAGGTAGCTAGGTGATATTGTCCACCTTTTGCAAGGAGTTCATAGTTGCCTTCCTGTTAGTGAGTAGCTATATCCTTATGGCTTGGTAAATATTTCACTGCAGTCCATACAAGAGTAAGGTAAAACTTTATAGGGAAAACTGTCTTGCATCAATCTATGCATCTAGAAATTCTGTGAAAGTAATTTTCTTAACTCTTAGAAGATGAATTTCTCCCATATTGCTTGTTTACTCTGCTAGAATCATTTTAGAAAAGCATTCTATTGTTTCTGAAGTGTTTTATGAGATCTGATGTTGAGTCAACTGTTGTATTCATGAAACAAAATAGTGACTCAAATGACTTTCCCATGGCAAGTAGTAAGCATTTTGTGTGTATGTGCCACCAGCTTTTGTGGAACCAAAGTCTTCAATTTAAAAAAGTTGTTGTTCTCAATGTAATGGGGTCAACACCCCCGTCTCATGAGCGCCCCCTCTGGTTGAGGGTGTCCACGGGCTTTAAACCAGTCCACCCCTGGTATGGGGCCATATCTCCAGGGCCTCCTCCCTGGAGACACTGTCTTCCTGCAACTGCCCCAGGCTCAGTCCCTGCAGCCAGCCAAGAGTGCCTTCATTGCTTCCCTGGTCCCTGCTAGTAGACTGTCTTTGGCTCAGTCCTAGCAGCCAGCCAGGAGCCTCTTGCTCCCCCAGTCCATGCCCCTATTTAGCTGTCCGTCGTGCTGCAGTTCCCTCAGTCAGCCATGCATGCAGTCCTTTCTTCTCCAGTTCCAAGCAGCAACTACCCTATCTTTGGCTCTGTAGGTCCTTTTTATAGGGCCCTCCTGGGCCTTCATTGACTGCTTCCCCCCTTGCAGTCAGTCATTCTAGCCTCCTTGGAGGACCTTTCCATTGCTCCTTTCCTAGGATAAGTGTGGCAGGACCCTGAGGCCTCCAGCAGGGGGCCTCTGGGCATAGTCTACTCCAGACTCATCATTGCAAAGAAAAACTTTCAGATATGAATCAAGTGTAAACTAATGCAGTCATATCTTCTGAAGTCTGCAGCCAGCTCCAATTGTGCTGCTGAAATCTGGCAAAACTTTCAGCATTGTGAAAACTAATAGGTCTTGTCTGTTTTCACTGTTACTGTTGTGATCCTGTTGGACAGCAGTGAAATTGATAAGAATCAAGTCAGATTCACTCAGCTGTTGTTGTCTGAGGTAGTTGTGAACAATAGTTGAGCCAAGCACTGGAGTTATTGACTAGGAGAATGGAACCTAAAGGTGAGACTGATGGGTGGGGTTGTAAAGCCCTCTTTGGTAGCAGCCAGAAAGCTGAAGGAAGGATAAAGTAGCAAAGACACTCCACTCAGATCTTCCTGAAGCCTAGGGAAAGATTAAAGTAGCAGAGACCCACCCAGTCTCATAGTAGCCAATGAGATGTGGGGAATAAAGAGACTATTCAGTCTCCTTTCCAGCATCCAGTGTGGGATAGATGATGGCTTTAAATGTATATGTACTAGCTAAAGGCTGGTATGGAAAATGGAGTCCCCAAGCAGCACCCTGGTAGAAATTTCAGCATCATCCCATTTTCTAGTAGCTTGGTGGGGGTACAAGGTGGGGATTGACTTCTTGCTTGGACATTTGCCCCTTGCCAGTAATGTCCACTATCTTTCATAAGTCTGGAGCTATTAGGTTTAGTCCTCTGGCTATTAAATGCCTAGTAAAATTTTCAAGCCCGGTGTGGGTGTGTATAAAATTTCAGAGGGAAATTGACAAAATATAGGGATTAGGTAAAGGTAAGATAAGGGATGCTGGGGGAGGGATTTTGACACTGAAAACAACTCAGGGAAACAACACATGATAAGAAAAGAACAGAAAATGGAATAAGAGAAAATAAGTAACAAAATAATAGTAGGCAGGGCTTATTGATTAGTATTCAAACTGTATTGGATAATTTTTTTTATATTTCACCAGCCCCAAGAATGAGACTTTTTAAAAACATTCATTTGATCATCAATTTTCTATTATGGCTACAGCATAACTGTTCTTTAAATTGCAGTGGATATAGTGGAACAACTGTATTGCACCTGGTTAATATGTTTAAAGCATCTAGGTAAGAGGGGTCAGCTAAATTTTTCAAACTCTGCCTCATAAATGCCAATGTATACCTTAGCTTCTGTTCTAAGGAACTGTTTTTTTGAATATTAGTTTTCTTAAATTTTTTTTTTAAATTTGTGTCTTTTAGGTATGCCCTAGTAGATTTTGGCTTGGCACAAGGAACCCCCGATACGAAAATAGAACTACTCAGAGTTGCCCAGTCTGAAAGCCAACAGGAAAGTTGCTCACAAAATAAGCCTCACCTAACTTTGGGAAACAGGGTTTCTGTCAATGTTGCAGCATCTAGACAGATAGCTCAACAGTCAGCCTCAAAAACATCTGATAAATGGTGCTGCTCGCTTTCACAAATGCAGATTAAACAAGGAAAAGGAGGAAAGGTTCTGAGTCTTTTTCACTAATATTGCCACGAGTTTATTTAATGTATTACTTCATCCAACAGGGGGAGATGTAATACTAAAACAATTTGTCAGGCTCCAATTCCAAATCTTACTGTGTGTGCACTTATGCAACATGTTAGAAACGTTTTGTAAGAGTTAAACTGTTTTGTAAAAATGGAACTAGTTTCTGAATAACTATATAGGCTTTGAACATTACTTCATTCAGTGTCTACTATATCTAATAATAAAAATAATGGATTCTTACGTAATGCTGCATGCTGTGTAAAATGCAATAATGTTTGGTGAGCCCCTGAATCTCCTTATATAAAAAGTAGTTAACATTTTAGCAATACATACCATGGCTTCCCTCCCCACAGAAAGTTTCTCATCTCTAGTTTAGTTGCACATCGAAATACAACTGCTGTACGTGTAAATTTCAGGGTGTCTTGGCATATTTCTGAAGGGATGTGTTTTGTAAGCATGTTTATGGTTTTGTCTAGACTGTTGTCTTCATCCACAGTAAGCTGGTGCCTGGAAATGACTTGCATGCAGCTGTTTTTGCCTTATGTCACATCATACTTTTAAATACTGTTAGATTACAGCTGACAGTGTTACAGATAAAATTCTTATTGTCCTTTTTTCGTTGTTGTAGGATGGGTCTGCACACCATTCTGTCCAGCGCTCTGTCTTTGGAGAGAGAAATTTTAATATCCATAGCTCCACATACCAGGAAAGCTCCACAATAAAAGTAAGCAATACTGCTCACCAGGAACACAATCAATTATACAATAGTTGTGGAACTTAACTGTGTTTCAGTACTAGATATCCCTAACTACTATTAGTGACTTGTTGTGGCACTAACAATTATTGAACAGAATTGGCATTTTAGCAAAGTCTTACATTTACTAAAGACTTAAGAGATTTTTTTCAAGCTATTGAAGTCACAGTAGTTACTGTTATGGTCTAGCTGTTGCCCCACATGATTTTGTTTATATAGTAATTAATCTTTTTCTATGTATCTATGTAGCTTAGAAATTACTCCAAAAACTTGCTTTTGTGTTCTGCAGTTGATAAGGCTACAGAGAAAACAGACTAAGTTTGTAATAAACATTTTTACTATACTGTTTATAATCAGGGCATGATGTCTAGTGAAAAACTAGACATTAGCAAGAAAAACCCTATGAACAAAGGCAGAGGGTTTGGCCAACAGTGATATTTTAACTTGGCAGTTTTGGCTGTGAAATAATATAGCCAAATACTAGCATCTAACTCACTTCTTAGTGTTTTTCCATTCCCATTTTTGCATAGAGTCTGTCTTTTCTTAATTAAAAACAAACAAGACAAAACCCTAGCCAATAACTAAACAACATTATACTGGTAAACATTACTGTAATTTCAAAGTACTTATTAATATCCACAATATATTCATTAGTAGTAGTCACTGAAAGTCTAATTTCCCAAGAAAATCACCACTAACTTTACGAATCTTAAATCCCTTGCTACTCTTATTAGCCTTTGCGTTATCAGTAAATAGGACTGGTGGTCTCCTCTTTTAAAACTGGTAACATGTTTTTGTTAGTGCTTTCTACACTAATGGAAGGGGAAGCGGAATAATGAAGCAAAATGGAAATAGCGTTTAAATGTTTAATATTTAGAACATATAACATCTATATTACAGCTTATAAAGCAATCAAAGGTGATGGATGTTGCATCTAGAAAATTAGCAACAAAGAAGAAGACTTCTACAAAAGCAGTGAACAATGGTGTAGCCAGGAAAGCTGCCAACAGTTGCCCAGCTATCTTGACCTGTGACTGTTATGCAACAGATAGAGTTTGCAGTGTTTGCCTTTCAAGGTAATTTGCTTTTGATGATTCTGTAAAATCAACTTCTGTGCTGTCAAGCAAGGTTAGAAACTTAGATTTATTGGACAGTTAATTTAGTAAATGAAAGATAGCATTAGACCTATGCAAGTTACATGTATTAGAACACAATGTGTATTCTAACCTGACAAAGGTCATGGATTTCATATGGTACTCACTTCCAGTGCTAACTTTTCTCATTGCAGATAAATGCAATTATTTGTAGTTAAAACAGTTTGACATTGAAAGAGTTTTCTCCATTGGATGTTAGTGTATATAAAGACTGTTCCTTTAAGGTGTGGGGGACTTTTAAATTTCAGTAAGATCTCTGCATTAAAATTCTGAAATGCGTTTGCGACAGGCCTTATTTACACGTAGATGGGTTTTCCTATATTTACACACCACACACACACACCTATAGCAGTTACCCTTCTCAATGCAGAAACAGTTTGTAAGGAAAGTGTAGGTCCACTATTGCAGGAAAGGAAAGCTAATAACAGATGCCATCAAGAAGGCTGAAGTGTTCAATACCTATTTTTGTTTCATTCTTTGCTAAAAAGGGTTAAAAAAAAGGACCCAGGGAATTATAGAGCACGCAGCCTAACTTGGATACCTGGAAAGATGCTGGAACAAATGATTCAATCAATTTATAAGCACCTAGAGCAGGCCTACACAACTTGTAAAGTGGCAGGGCTACATTACTCCAAAGAAAACAGCTGAGGGCTGAAAACCCCCAGCACCACGGAAACACCCCGCCCCAGCACCGCCCAGCCCTGCAGAAACAAACCCTCCTTCCCCAGCGCCGCCCCCACCAAAACAGCTGTGGGCCAAAAAAGGAAGGTTGGGGGTGGGGAGGTGATACTTGATTTTAAATTAGTCAGGGGCTCCCAGCTGAAGAGGTGGCTGGGAGCTGTCAGGGGCAAATTAAAAGGCCCGTGGCTCTGGTGGCTGGGGGAAACCGGAGCTTTGTGGGGCTGGGGCAGGGATTTAAAGGGCCCAGAGCTCCTGCCACTGAGGGGAGCCTGAGCCCTTTAAATCCCAGCCCCAGCCCATCCGCTGGAGCCACGGCTGGGATTCAAAGGACTCTGGGCTGCCTGCAGCTACCAGGGAGCCCTGAGCCCTTTAAATCTCAGCCGCGGCTGGGAATCTCTGCGGGCAGTCCAGAGCCCTTTGATTCCTGGCCGCAGCTGAGATTTAAAGGGCTCTGGGCTCGCCGCTGCAGGCAGCCCAGAGCCCTTTGATTCCCCATCATGGGCCGTACTGTGAGCCTCCGGCCGTATGTTGTGCAGGCATGATCTAGAGGGTAACAGAGTTATAAGGAATAGCCAAGAAGGATTTGTCAAGAACATGTCAAACCAACCTAATTTCTTTCTGTGAGTGGGTTACTGTCCTAGTGGATTGGAGCCGGGGACAATAAATGTGATACCTTGATCTTTAGTAAGGCTTTTGATCCCACATGACATTCTCACAAGCAAGCTAGGGAATTGTGGTCTAGATGAAAACTTGCAAAACTGGTTATCAGAATAGTTATTGATAGCTTAGCATCATACTGGGAGGGTGTATCTAGTGGGATCAGTCCTGGGTCTGGTACTAATCAATATTTCCATTGATGACTTGGATAGTGGAGTGGAGAGTCCACTTATAAAATTTGTGGATGACACCAAACTTGGAGGTATTGCAAGCACTTGGGAGGGCAGGATTAGATGCAAAACAACCCTGATAAATTGGAGAATTAGTCTGAAATCAATAAGATGACATTCAGTAGAGGCAAGTGCAAAGTACTTCACTTAGGATGGAAAAATCAAATGCACAACTACAAAATAGGGAATAATTGGCTAGATGGTGCTGCTGCTTAAAAGGATCTGGGGATTACAATAGATCAAAAATTGAATGAGCCAACAGTGTGATACCATTTTGAAAAAAGGCTAATATTCTGGGATGTATTAGGAAGAGTGGTGTTTGTGAGACATGGGATGTAATTGTCCACTCTACTTTATACCTCAGCTGGAGAACTGTGTCCAATTCTGGGTGTTATATTTTAAGAAACATGTGGATGAACTGGAGAGAGTCCAGAGGAGAGGAACAAAAATGATAAGATTTAGAAAATCTGACCTATGAAGAAAGGCTAAAAGGTTTTGAGGAAAAAACTGAGTTGGGGATCTGACAAGTCCTCAGATATGGTAATATCTGTAAGGGCTATGACAAGTTGTTCTTCATGTCTATCAATGCAGGACAAGAAGGAAGTAATGGGCTTAATCTGAAGAAAGGGAGATATAGGTTAGATATTCGAAAACCCTTTCTAACTCTTCAGGGTAGTAAAGCTCTGGAATAGGCTTCCAAGGGAGGTTGTGTAATCCCCATAATTGGAGGTTTTTAAGAACAGGTTGGACAAACACCTGTCAGGAATAGTCTGAGTTTACTTGGTCCTGCCTTAGTACTTAATGACTTCTTGAAGGCCCTTCCAGCTCTACAGCTTTCTATTTCTATGATTAAACCAGCAAAACAGTTATTTTGGCAGCATAGCTTAAACTAGTTCCCCAAACAGAATAAGCTAAACCAGGAAGAGGGTTGTTTTGTTTTGTTTTTTTTTTTCCTTGCAATAACTGCATCTGCACTAAGACTTTGCTGGAATAGCTATGTCTGTTAGCTCTGTGACTTTTCACATCCCTAACAGACATAGCTATGCCAGCAAAATTTAAGTGTAGGCCAAACCACATTTAAAAATGAACTGAAATGCTGTTCAAGAAACCCCCAAAACCTGAAAATGTAGAATTATTTTACTTTATTAATTTATGAAAACTTTACATCTTAAAACCCTACATTTGACAAATGTAGGCGCTACTTAGCTAAGCAGTCAAGACTTGAATTCAGGGTTCCATATTTCTCTTGCAAGAGTCAGTCATGTCTTCCATTTATTGTAGATATTTCTAGGCACCTACAAGAACTCAGTACCCTTCAAGTGCTGTGCAAGGGAAATACAGAACCATGAACTCAGGTCTTGGCAAGTAAATAAGAGGAAACATATTTGTTAAACAAATTTAACTTGTATCTGGAAACTTACACTGTGTGAACTGTTCCAAAAATAGCAATACCACATCTGAAATTGTCACTTTTTTCATTTGAAATTTCAACAAGTTCTAGTATTTAAGGCATTTTGGTTGCCCTTTAACATATTGTTTTCTGCACATTTGGTTGTTCATCGCTAAAAGGGAAACTGTTAATTTTGTCTTATAGCCTAAGATCGGGAGGGAAGTTAGATTTACCATTTTTTTTTCTCTAGACATGTGTAAGTAAATTGTAAGGACATTTATCATGTACACGCCTTAATAGTCAGACTGGCCAAACAATTCGGCATTTTAGTTCAAATCCATCCCATATGTGGAGTTAACTTCCATTCATATGAGCCATTCCCCCATCAGGGATGTGGGTTATTCCAACAATTCTTTGCATTAATGAGAAAGTTCTGTTTACTGGGTGTAGTTTCCAAAATACTATGTGTTGCCTTACTTCCTGGTCTGATGTGACTGTATTTTGACAATCATTTAATCTTGTTAGTCAAACATGCCATTTTTACTGAGCATGAGGGGGTTCAAGTTACTAATTCAGAAAACAAACCTGACCCCTGCAAGCCAGACAGGTAGGTCTACATGGGGGACACTCAGAATTTTAAGATGAATTAACTAAATGTTTGTATGTGCTTTAACTTCACACACCTGTGCGGATGCTCTTATTCAAAAGTAAATTGGCCTTAAGCTAGTGCTTTAACTAAAAGTGTGAAGTTAATTCATCTTAACTTTTCTGAATCTCCCCAGGTAAGCCAGCCCTTAATAGAAATCATGCTGCAGTTGAATGGAACTGAAAACATAATCATGACTGAAGCATGCAACTTATTTGTATACTGTTCTCTCTCTAAATATCGTCTGTATTCAACACATTTAATATTGCCTGTTTAAAATGTTAATACATGAACATACCACAATCTTGACATGTCTCATGGAAGCATATGTTAGAAATAGTTTTAAAAGTCTTCTGTTGTAACTAGAAACATTATGAATTCTGTTTCCTATTACACTCTAAATGCGCTTTTCTTTTTTACTACAAGACATCAGCAAGTTGCTCCTAGGGCAGGTACACCAGGATTCAGAGCACCAGAGGTATTAACTAAGTGCCCTACTCAGACTACAGGTAGTATGCATCAGACTGAATTTAGTGACTCTTCTACACTTGTGTTTTCCCCATTTGTGCATATTACTTTCTCTGATTCTAAGAACTCTTTTTCTGTTTACATATGGAATTCATTTTATTGTCCTTTCTAACATTATTCAAGCATTTCCTGGTTGTTGTTTTTTTGGTTTTTTTAATTAGAGTGTTCATTACTCAGAATGAAGAACAAGTTAAGAATGTTTTTTAAAATGTTAAACCTTGAATACATCTTGCATTCATTTAAGGTAAAGAGCCATATGCAGCAGTTCAGTAGAGTTTGTCTTTTTAAAAAGAACTTTCAGCTTTTGTCCAACGTTTTGGCTTTGTGTCAATTTAAATGTTCTGAAGTGCCCTTCTCTCCTCCCCCTCCCCCACCCTGTTTATACTTCAGATGCTTTTAAAAAGAGAGATTCTATCAAACAATGTGCTTTCAGAGCAAGTATAATTAACACAGTATGTCTGCAAACATATTCTTAAGTCTACAGGAAAAGCTGATGTAGACTATTTGATCTGTGCAGGCATCCAGAAATCAATGGATGTGAGATGAACAGCCTTAATAAAATTAATATCTTGAGTAATCAAGATTGCTTCTGAACAGGTTCCTCCGATCCCCAAAACTCTTACTCTTGGATAGAAAAGTCGGGGTTCAGACTGCATAAAGCTTTCCTTTCGTCTTATTGAGATGTGCACTTGTATTAGGTTGCTAGTTAAAACACACACCCCTTTTTGAGTTCAAAAAAAATCTAAAGATAAAGACTTCTGTAGCCTAGTCGTTCAAAGTGAAAAAGATGGTTAGTCTGTCAGCCACATAGCTGATGTAAATACTGTGGAAAGGAGTGGGTTTGTGAAAAGTGAGACTAATAAAAGGCAATAGTCAGTGGAGTAGTTGAAAGTTATGATACATGAGAAATATGAAGAAACGCAAACACTCAAATCATGGATTAAATCATTGAGAGCAATGAATTTTAAGGTTAAAGCATGAGGTTGAGAGAGATGCGTCCTAATCCTAGTTCTCCCAGACTTATTTTTGTGGCCTAAGTCACTTCAGACAGGATCCACAAAGATATTGTGTTACATGCTCAATGTTGCAACATCTAAACCCTACGTGCCCTGCTACCTAGTGGACTCCTCAGCTCCATGTTAGCCACCCAAGCTGCGGAGAGTTAGGCAGTCAAGGGAGGCAACATCATAAGTCAGCAAACTGAGTGAGGAGCCACCTAAGCTAACCCAGAGTAAAAAGCAGAGGTCAGGGGTGGGTCTTAGACCCAGATCTTCAGTGGTATTTAGGCACCTAACTCCCATTGATCTGGGCCTTAAGTGCCTGACTGACAGGCCTAGAGGTAGGCACCTCCCTCCACATGGTATCCTCAACCATGAACCTTCTCCTAGAGTTAAGTGCCTGAGCCAGGTGAGCTACTTAGGTATCCAGTGCCCTAGCAGCTGAAACCCAGGCCTTTCATGTTCTCTCCACCCAAAAAAAAAAAAAAGACGTATTCTGGAATACCCAGTGGCCTGGAGGTTAAGACACTCATTTGGGTTGTGGGTTCAAGTTCCTGCTTCAAGTCAGGCAGTGCAGGAACTTGAACCAACATCCCACGTGAGTGACCTAAGCAAACAGACACATGCCAATCTAACCTATTGGAACTGTTCCACTTTGTATTAAATAATCATTGGGACAGGGATTTGACCCCAGATCTCCCACATCCAGTGTGAATGCCCTAACCATTTGGTTATAGTCAGTATTGCTCTCTGAATATTTATTTATACAAACAGCAACAGTTTCAACATGAGAGATTCCCACACCTATATACCCACTTGTCTGGTGGCTAGGACACTCACCTGAGATGTGGGAGAGCTGGGTTCAAGTCAGGTCCCTCACATCCAAGGTTAGTATTCTAAGCAAATAGACACACGTGCCAATCTGCAGGAGAATGCCTAATTTGAGAATGCTGTCTCATGGCTTGGTTTGAGCTAGGGCTTAGATTAGTTTAATTTAGTGGTGGCATCAGCACTTAACTCCGCAAATGCTGACTTGTGGAAATTTAGTCATCTACAGGATTAGGCAACAGCTGAGTGGCAGTTTTGAGAATGTCAGAGGCACCTAAATCATGGACATAGATGCCTAAAGAGGCAGTTAGGCACTTAAATACCTCTGTAGATCTAACCTGTAATGTCTATGACTCTGCTTCCCTATCCATAAAGTGAGGCTAATATTTAACTACCCCACAAGGATCTGATGCTAACTTCATCAATGATTATAATTTTGAGATCCTCCTGCAGAAGTGTAAATATCACTTTGCAACTGTGTGCCCATAATTCCATCTGTTTAGCTATTTCTTCATTAAGAGTATAACTACTAGTTTGACATTTTCAGGTAACTTAGCACTTTACATATTCAGAGCTCTGAGTCTTTGTAAGTGAAATAATTGAATTCAGATCTGTATAATTCATTCTACAAAAAACAAACTTTTTGGAAAAAAATTTGAATTCCCTTGGCCTTTTTTAAAAAAAGACAAAAGCTGTTATTTCTCTCTCAAACACACAGAACTGTTCAACCCCTCTTTTCCTTTCCCCACTATCCCTCAAAAAATGATGGCAGACAGATATTCTCGTGTATCAGAGGGGTAGCCGTGCTAGTTACAGATATTCTCATAACTCTAATGCTGAAAGTTTCCATCATGTTTGGGCAACTTTCCGCAACACATTTGTACTCTTCATAAAACTTTGAAAACGATTAACAACTCCTAAGTGCTACATTTCTTAAGGTGGTTACTTTATCAGGTGATTTCAGGTTAGAGGTAAAGTCTTCAGTATGATAAATCCATTTGGAATCGCCAAATCATCCACTGTTACAGGAAAAATTAATTACTTCAGATATTTAATTATTTGGAATTAGTGTTGGCTGTATGTTTTAACCTTCCTTTTCTCTAGGCAAATTTTTAGATAATCTCTAGAGCATGTATTTTTACTAAAACACTTTAAGTTAATGGTTATTGGCAAGCATTGTAATCCACCAGCCTAATATTTTTTCCCCTCCCTAAAAAAACTTTGTACTGGCTAGAGCTGTATCTGCATACTGTGACTGTGTGCTTAAAACTAGCATCAGATTAAGGCCTTGAAAGTCATAGGACTATTCATATGGGTCAAGCTATGCACGCGCTTACAGGACTGGGGACTAAGGGCTTGTCTTCACTACCATTAGGGTTAGTCAGCCTAAGTTATGCTACTTCAGCTACGTCAGGGGTTCACAAGGTTATTAGGGGTGGGGAGTGGCCGCAAGCTGTCAGCCTCCACCTCAAACCCCATTTTTGCCTCCAGCATTTATAATGGTATAAATTAAAAAAAAAAAATCTTAAATATAAGGGGGGGAGTCACACTCAGAGGCTTCCTATGTGAAAGAGGTCACGAGTACAGAAATTTGAGAACCCTGAGCTATGTGAATAACATAGTTGGAATTGACGTAGCTAAGGTCAATTTACCCCTGAGTCTTCACTGCGCTGCATTGACAGGAGACACTCTCCAGTCAACTTCCCTTACTCTTCCCAGAGGTGGATTGGAGTTGACCAGAGAGCACTCTGCCATCGATTTAGTGGGTCTTCACTAGACTAAATTGACCACTGCTGCCTTAAGACCAGCCCTAAAACTGTACTTAACTTCAACTTTAACCATGTAGTTTACATTTCAACAAAATGAATAAGTAATTCATCACATTATTTCTTTTGAAACTTTGCTGGTCCTCAGGGTTTTTTTAGACTCTAGGTGATAAAGTTGTGGGTTCTTTTTTACTAAAAAGCTTGCTTTCAATTGCAGCAATTGATATGTGGTCTGCAGGAATCATATTCCTTTCTTTGCTCAGTGGACGGTATCCATTTTACAAAGCAAGTGATGATTTAACTGCTTTGGCACAAATCATGACTATTCGTGGATCCAGAGAAACTATTCAGGCTGCTAAAACATTTGGTATGCAAGTTTAATTACAGAAAATCTGTTTAATGTTTATAATTTGCATTTATATAGTGCTGTTCATCCTAAAGAATTCTTAAACTCCTTACCAACTATATATTGCCCTTCACTGAAATGCAGCAATTTTGGGAATGGCATATAGCAACTATGTAATGACTCCTACAGGAATTTGGTTAGAACATCTGAGCTAACATCCATATTCCTGCAGAAAATGCTGTGAAGTTTTAAATCAATGTGACTGAAAATATGGATATAGTAACTATTAGGTTGTTTAAAAGAAAAAGCTATTAGAAGTATTTGGGATTAAAAATATTCCAGTGGAAACAGGGTTTTTTATAAAAGTAAACATTTCCCTCCCTCCCTTCCATTGTTTATAACTCAAGCATTGCAGCATTTAATATCTGAAAGTGAAACTGATGACATTAATTTTCATTCTCCATACTGGGAGATGCAAATTATGGAAAACAGCATAAAGAAAGAAAGGTAAATTGGGTTTTTCATGTTTCTTTATTTCTAGTAATCGAAGGCAGTGGTTGTAAAAGAGACATAAATTGGTTAAAATATCTTAAAGTTGGTGTGTCTGGCCAGAAGTGGTTTAAATTTTAGTTTTAACTATTTGATGTGCATTGGGATCAAACAAACAAAAGCTTTTCAAAGTCACACAATGGGTCAGTTTCTGAGCTGTAACTTTCAGAAAGTCTATCTCTGGATGATGTGGAATATTGCTACTGGTCTGTTTGCCATCTGTCCTCCCTTAGTTTAAGTAAGAGCACTTCTGCCTCACCTCCTACAACTCCAGAATGCTACTCTGCTGTTTTCTATGGGGCCAGAAACTGTGGAACCTGCTGTAAAATGGCAATACAAAAACCTCATGACTACCAAGTCTATATAAGGAAAGTATTAAACATAGGAAAAATGCAAAAGCTAACAAAAGGAAAGTAAAATTTTTAATGTTCCTCGTTTCTCTCAAGTTATATGAATAGGCAGTTATTTGCCACTGCACAAATAATTTATCCAAAAACAAGTATGAGAGATCCTTATAGTTCTTTTCTTCAAGTGTAGTTAGTGTAGTATAGGGGTTGGCAACCTTTCAGAAGTGGTGTGCCAAGTCTTCATTTATTCACTAACTTAAGGTTTTGCATGCCAGTAATACATAAACGTTTTTAGAAGGTCTCTTTCTATAAGTCTAATATATAAACAAACTGTTGTATGTAAAGTAAAGTTTGTAAAATGTTTAAGAAGCTTCATTTAAAATTAAATTAAAGTGCAGAGCCCCCAGACCGGTGGCCAGGACCCGGGCAGTGTGAGTGCCATTGAAAAATCAGCTCGTGTGCCGCCTTCGGCACACATGCATAGGTTGCCTACCCCTGGTGTCATATGTTATCCAAATACAGAGTATGCAGTATGTTATGGAAACACTGCCAGTGATTCCATGACTGAACTGGGTTTTGTAATTAAAGCAGGGATTTACCCACTTTATGTATGAGGAATACTGCATACCTTCCCCAAAATTACAACACATTCTTGAATACAGAATGAATTGAGAATTCAGCTAATTGGCTTAATTACTTTGTTACAACTAATTAAGAAGTCTCTTTCCCCAAAAAATGATCTTAATACTGGCATAACAGATACTTCGAACTACCCTTATAGTTAACTCACTGAAATCTTCTGTATAAGCTACATTTCATGACTTTTGTAGGATTAATGGTAAACCCCCCCATTTACTACTTAAGCTGGGGATAAGAATATAGTAACTCCTCACTTAGTCATCCCAACATTGTTTCGTTGTTACATTGCTGATCAATTAGAGAACATGCTTGTTTAAAGTTCTGCAGTGTTCCCTTATAACTTCTTTTGGCAGCCACTGCTTTGTCCACTGCATGCAGGAAGAGCAGCCTTGTGGGGGCTTGGAAGTAGGGTGGACTGGCAGCCCTGCTGTCAGCTCCATGTTCCCCCTAAGTTCCCTGTGCAGCAGCTGCCCCGCAGGTTATCAATTGCTGGCAGTTCAGCTGTCCCTCCCCATACTGTCATGTGCTGCTCTTGCTCTCTGCCTTGGAGCTGCTCCCTGGAGCCTCCTGCTTGCTGTGGTGGGGGGGGGTGGGAGAAGGGGGCCAATGTCAGGGTGTCCCCGTTCCTGCACCCCACTTCCCCATTTCCATAGAGCAGGCTGGTAATACGACAGGGCTCAGGACAGAGGGGGCTTGCTAGCAGCATCTGCTGTCTCAACTTGCTGATCTATTTAAAAGGCAATGCGCATCTCTCTCACATGTCTCTCTCTCTCTGCCATGCTTTCTCCCCTCCCTCTATTTGTGCTGCTTTGTAGAGTGTAAGGCTGTATTAACAACGTGTTAACCCTTGAGAGTTCAGCTGATTGCTAGTTCATTTAGCAGTAAGGCATTCCCTGGGAAATATCCCACCCTCTGACTTCACCACCTCAACCAAGCTTCACCATCGTCATTGCTGTGTACAGTATTAAATTGTTTGTTTAAAAGTGTAAGTAATAGTCTTTTGTCTGGTGAAAAAAAATGTCCCTGGAACCTAATGGCCCCTATTTACATTGGATTCGCTTAAGAATTAATTTCCCCATAACATCGTTTTACTTAGTCGCATTTTTCAGGAAGATAACTACAAGGTTAAGTGAAGAGTTACTCTAATGTATTAGAGTATTTCATGTAGAAGTACCCTCTTCAAAATGGCTACTAGCTGTCAGTTGTTCTCAATGGGGCCATGGCCGCAGAATGCTGGACTCAGCTTGCTGGAAACCATGGGAGATTGATCATTTCTTTTTTAAAAGAAGGCACCTAATGAAGGACAGCTATGGCCTTTGAGAGGTCTCAAAAACCCTGAAATTTATTTGCAATTGTATGTATGTATTAAAACAATGCTTACTAAACACCATATTTTCCTCATAGGCAAATCAATACTGTGTACTAAAGAGGTCCCAGCACAGGATTTAAGAACACTCTGTGAAAGACTGAGAGGAACAAATAGCAGCTGTACTAAAACAGCAAGTGATGTGCACACCAACTCTTTTTATGAACCTGCTTTGGCAATTGACACAGACAAAAAGGTAGAGTTTGCTCCCCAACCACCAGGGGAAAAAATCCAGGCTCTGAAGAACTGTCATGAAGGTAACAGTGGCTTGGAAATTAAGATAACAGAAAAAGCAACTGATTTGAAAGGATGGGACAGAGTTCCTGATGAGGCTTATGATCTACTTGATAAGCTACTGGATCTAAACCCAGCTACAAGAATAACTGCAAAAGAGGCTTTGCTGCATCGTTTTTTTAATGATATCAGACAGTGAGAAGACACCTGATTCCATTATTTCCTTGATCTTTGCTTCACATAAAAATCACACAGTATTAGTTGAATTCAGATACTCATTTTGAGTTTGTTTATTTTCATGGCATGTAGTGATCTGCTTTTCTTGTACTGTAGGGAAGAGGTTTCTGAAAAATTACCAGAAATATGTTTCTGGTGGAGGAAGGTTGGCATCATGGATTGGAAGTAGAACATGGAGCATTTCACCTTTTTAAAATCACAATTTCAAGTCCATTTCTTGTTACTAGTGATAGATCTTCCAATGGCTGTTCAGTGGCCTATGTGAAGTGAATTTATGGTTGTAGTCCAACTGTAGAAAACAAGTGGTCACATTACCAAAACCCTTTCTTACTGACACTCAGATACCAAATACTGAATAAGCAAGACAAGTGACATACTTCTTCCCCCCTCCCCCACCCACCTCAGGTTATTGCTGAAGCTCATTGCTGAGGTGCGGGAAAGGTAGCTGTCTGTGCTGTACCTGTTCTATGAAGAAAAGGACTTAGTCTAAGGCTGTCAATAATAAATTTCACAAGCTCTAAGTTGACTTATTTGTTTTAAATCTTCTAGTAAAAAATACATTTGTGTATTTTATAGGAAAGATTAAGTGTGGTTATAATATGAAGAAATGTGTGACTTTTGGTTAATATACAACGTTTAGTATTCTGTCCACATGCATACAACTCTCTCTCCTTGTGATCCATTTACTTTCCAGCTTGTTGTACTTTTTGTATTGGGCAGCCTAGCTACATTTCCACTGGCCACAAATAGTCTATCCAAGTCATCCCCAGAGACTACTTTATTAAAACAAAAAACCCTGCTAATCTAGGGGTCGGGTATTGTTTGACTGTGTAACCTCTGTAAGGGCAAGTGTTCCAAGAAGTATACCCCACTTGGGCAGTGGGGATTAGCACAATTGCTCTTACTGTGCACAAGTTGTACTTTCCCAACTAATGTAACATGGGTAACTGTCAATGCACACCACACTGAGTAGCTCATGTGGCATGTATGCATATCAGTATAACTGTTTTGGAAACTTGTATTTTCACAAACTGTCCATTAAAAGTTTTCCTTTTATAACTTAGGGAAGATTGTTTAGTGGTAACAGTTTAAAAAACTGCCAAAAGATTGGTAAGGAAGGGACATCCTGAGGGATGTCTCTGCAGAAAATTATATATTAAAATGCAGATTTTTGTTTTCCTGCATAAATCCCTCAGTGATGGAAAACAGTTCAACGGTCTTCACCATATAGGGCTGCTATATCCAGGAGTTTTAGTGTTTAATCTTGAGCAAGTTTTTCAACAGAGTTAAAAAGAGCTATTACGTTGCCTGTAAAGTGCTCCAGCCTGAAATTTGCACTAAACCATCTCAGCCTAAAAGCAAGTCTTTAATTATTTCAAATTTGCTAAACCACAATTTTACTGATTTCTGTGTAAATGTTACCTTGTTTTAAAGTTGGATTAATTTTAGATGTATTATAACTGTGTTTGATGTAACATAGGCAGTAGATTTTATAAATCTTATCTCCTTTCTCAATGTTACTCTATTCATGCACAGTAGTAGAAATTTTTTTTCCATGCAGTTAAAAATGAATCAAGGTGGAGTCAAAAATGAATCAATGCTGTATTTGTGGAATGATTAAACATGAAAGCCAAGTTCAGAGGAGTGAATCACCAAAGCCATTTATTAGGTGTGCACTTGCATAACTAAACTATCAAACTCAAAAGGAGATAAATGGGGAAATATTTATGGTATGCTTCTCTTACTTTCCATTGATCCTTGGGGATCCAGGCTTTGGTAAGGCGATCAAAGGCTGGGCTGAAAGTGGACAGTTCTGGGGGAGAAGACTGAAGAACAAGTTTCTTGCAATTCTAGTATACTAGCAGATTGAGCTGTTAGCCGCAAGCTTTGTCAACAATAGATCTGTCATCTGGCACTGAGAAGTGTTTAGCCTGTTACAGGGAGGAGGAGAACACAAAATTTTCCAGAACTTTTAAGAAATAAGTCTCAAGCATGCCTTGTGGAATTGTATTGAAAAGTTTTGCCCCATTTATGGTAAAAAACTTAATAGGGTAGGGATGACCCCACTGTTGACAACCATTATTAAATTGGGTTTCCAGCTCCCACTGCCTCAAAGGCAGATTAAGGACCTGATTTATTGATCCAAGCCATGTTTATAGCCTTGCTCTAGTAGTAGCAACAGCATTGTTGTAACCTTTTGGGGCCCCAGTCATGGAGCAGGGCCATATTGCTATTCACTGTACAAACACCTAACAAAGAGATGCCCCTTACCACCAATGAAAAAATTCATAGGAAATATTCTGTGCACACATCCAGGCCTATGGAAAAGTTTTGCGCAGAAGAGGAAAAAGTTTCATACCTCCACCTGACACATGTCTACATCTTATCTTCTCTGTGGCTACAGTGTTATGTAAGTTGAGTGAGAACTATTTCCCAAAGTGATGCAAATTTAGCACTCTGTATTGCATTATGTCTATATCACAGTTGTGGATACACAGGGTTTTTCTCATGAACACATACAGTTTGTTATAAATTAAGGGTCTGACATGCAAAAACTTATAACCAAGCATAATTCCGACTATCATGAGTTGGCCCACTGAAATTACAGTAATACCAGGCATAATACTTACTAAGTGCTGGCAGGATTGGGGCCTAAGCAACAACTGTCTCCTGAATTCTGAAGAAATGTGGGGTTTGTATTTAAAATGGTTAGAGCAAAACCATAAAAGTTAATGTCACAGAACTTGCAATATTTTCATTATGCAAAGTGAAGTTGGTCTCTTTCAGCAGTTTGGGGGGAAAAAGCTTCATTTTCTACTGAAAGTTTAGTACAATGTCTTTCCATATAAATTTCTTGTAACTCCATTTGTATTTCTACTATAAAAGGTTATGAGTAATACTCTTTGAAAAGGTTACTACTCTAGCATTTTTATGAAACTTTCCCATATAAGGTGGTGATTATGATAGTATAAATGCCCTAACCAGGGCTGTGGGTGAAAAGCACTTATTTCAATATAATCAAACATATAAAGAGCTTGAATTGAATAAGAATTACTAAATAATTGTAATCTCATACTGTTTCTGGCATCAGCTGTTAAGAGAAAAATGTTTGCAGATGTCAGAATATTGATTGCAGAAAATTTTGAAACCCACAAAACCCTGGAGCCCAGGTTTTAGTAATTTCTGCTGTTTATGTAATTTCAGCACAGCATATCACTGAGAAGTTATTTATCTAAAGGAACTGTGGCCAAATTTGGCAGGCAGTGTTGTCTGCAGATGTATTGTTTCCTCCTACGTTCACTCGTGCTGTCTGTGGTCTTTCTAGAATACAAGCTGACACCAAGCAAAAATGTGTTAACTATCAATGGCAAATTCTCTAAACAGCTTTAGGGTTCTTTTAAAAAGTTGCTTTCTGGTTTTTATTAGCCATAGCATAGAGCACCTTGCTGTACTGGGTGGTGGAAATACTATCATATAGATAGAATAACCATAATGGGGAGTAATTATTAATAAATTATTGATAGTGTTATGTCAAATTGTTAGCACTGTTTCTTGTGGAACTTTTCTTAAAAACCTAAGTCCATGGTTCAATATATTTACTAAAAAAACTAGACAAGAGTTGCAATTTGTTACTCTAGGTTAGACAGTGATTTGAAACTTGGATAAAGTGAAAATAAAAGCGCTATAAATCTTTTATACGTATATTTTAAGTTCTAGTTAAAGCCTATCAAAGCACCTTATAAAAGGAAAGAAAAGAAGAAATCGACAAAACAAAATTCAGTAAGGATAATGCAAGGACATTCATGTAGTGAAGAAAAAAATAAGGCTTAGGTAGAGGATAGGGAGATTTGGAGCAATAATTTGCCACCAGTATTTTAATGACTGCCATGGATCTTTTGCCCCTGCCCCCAGTGCACCACAGATGAACCTCCAGGATTCCTCTTCAGCACATCCCTGATTCAGGTGATAGATAACTGAACCAGAGTCTGCAAGGCAATACTGTTGCAATAAATGCCATTCTATATGGAGCTCTCAACAGAAGTACTAAAAAAGCAAGAGGCTAATTGCTGCTGCAGCATCTATGTTGCAAGGCCACTGCTGGAATACTGACTTTGACACCATAGTATGAATAGGATTATTAATAAAATTACACAGAAACCAAAGGTCAGCAAAAATGATAGACTTTGGAAGCATGATGTATGCCAAGAGACTAAGAAAAATGAATATACAGAATCCTGAGAAGAGAAGGTTGGGGGCAGATATAACAATCTGAAAATACTCATATGGATGTAACAGGAAAGGATGGGTTACTCTCAGTACCATACAAGCATAGAGCAGGAATTAATCTATACTAGACTTCGATCTCCTCCCCATCACAACTCATGCTGTTTTTTCCTCGTAATGGCAGTTAATAGGACAGAACTACCAAGGGAAGTTGCAGAATTGCCAGCTCTAGAGAGATTCAAAGCAATAGGAGAAAAGTAACTATACAGAATTCTGTATGTAACATGCACCTCAGCAGAGACTGCTCGATCTGTGATGTATAGAGCCTTACCAAATTCACGGCCATGAAAAACATCACAGACCATGAAATCTGGTCTTCTGTGTGCTTTTACCCTGTACTATACAGATTTCACAGGGGAGACCAGCATTTCTCAAATTGGGGGTCCTGACCCAGAAGGGAGTTTGGGGGGGAGGTGTCACAAGGTTATTCTACAGGGGTTGTGGTATTGCCACCCTTACTTTGCGCTGCTTTCAGAGCTGGGTGGCCGGAGTGCAGCGGCTGATGGCTGGGCGTCCAGCTCTGAAGGCAGCACCCTGCCAGCACAGTGCAGAAGGATGGCATGGAATGGTATTGGCACTGTTATTTCTTCATTGCTGCTTGTAGAGCTGGGCCCTCAACAGGCAGCAGTGCAGAAGTAAGGGTGGCAATACCACTCCATGCCATCCTTACTTCTGCACTGCTGCTGGCGGCAGCTCTGCATTCAGAGCTGGGATCCTGAGCGGCAACTGCTAGCCAGGAGCCCAGCTTTGAAGACAGTGCCACTACAATAACCTTACAATCTCCCCCAATGTTTTTGGGGGTCAGGACCCCTATAATTACAACATCATGACATTTCTGATTTAAATAGCTAAAATCATGAAATTTTATTGTTTAATTCCTATGACTGAAATTGACCATGGATTTGGTAGGGCCCTAGTGATGTAGCATGGCAGGGTGGATCCCTTTCCACGTTCCTTCTGTATACCTCTTCAACACCCAAACCAGCTCCTTGGTTGGATTTCGGCCCTTCTAATATATGTAAAATGTAATCGAGGAACTATTGCATCTGTGATGCTACTGAACTGTTTGTACTCTGGCTTTCGTGAAGTTTTGTACTGTAGAAAATTTTTGTTTGGCATTCATATTTCCAATGATTTTTTTTTTTACATTTTAATTTGTATCTTTCTAGCCATTATGTTCTAACACTCAGTAGAAGTACTACAAAAAGTAGTATGTAAATACATCATGACTCTTACATGCCAAAAAGTGCTGTAGAGATAAAAATCACATTCTAAAGTGGATGACACCAAAAGAGATCAAGTTTACATTAAAGGGACGCTAACTTAAGTGGCACTGATTTCCTAATGTACTGTTGATATACATAACCCTGAGATAAGAGGAATCTATTTGTTCAGAATTTACTTTTGCATTTGACAGCACTTTGTTTGGCAATTTTTTGTATTTCCCCTGTTGAGTCTCCTTTTGCATCCAGTGATGTTCCTGGAAGACGCTGTTTTAATGGAATGAAGTTTGGAGGGAACAGATAACTGTTTTTAAAGTTTCAAGTACTTCAGTTATAGAATCAGACAATGATCAATCCGTGGAATGGTAGTAAGACTACAATTCTGAGACATTACTCAATGTTCTCTACACTATATAGTCTCAAGCGAGCGAGAGAGAGCGCATGTGAGAGAGAGAAAGCAGCTTAGAAGCTAGGCTTTTCTACTAATGTAACTATAGTATGTTCTCGGATTTCAAATTCACTTTTTCTTCTTCCCAGAAAGTAGTACATGTACTGGATCAGTGGCTCATACTCATTTGTACTGCTGCATTCCTGCTTGGACAGTTCAAAGGGTAGTAAATGTTTAAATTGGCAGCTTGAACACAGTGAGTGAAAATAAGAAAATCTGCCTTTTGGATCATGTGCTTGCTAAAGCTGTCATGTATAATTTTGTTATTCCTAAAGCCTCTAGTGCCATGGAGGTGACTCAGGTCGAATAAATCGGTGTTTTTGCATCAGGTTGAATGTAGCCTTTCTGAAAACCTTTTCCATACAATTTTGCAAGTTTCCTACGGTGAATTAGTTTGGAGGGATTTTGCAGGGCAGCCTGAACATAGTTCAGTATGGTGTGACTATCCATAAAATTTGAGGAGTATGCAAGGAACTGCATTATCTATTCTGAACATGTTCTCTTTCCAAAATTGTAAACCTCGGAGTAGAAACCAAGTCATTTTATTTGCTCTGACGAACAAACCCATTTTGAGGTTCTGGATACACGTAAGTCATGTAGTATGTGGTGGATTTGACATGCAAGTACCCTTTATCTTGGCATGTTACCTGGTATTTATCAACCTTCTTTATAATTTGCTATGGCTTGCAAAGTGTCCAAAATGGTAGCCATGGACAGAGTAGGGAACATCGATTAACCAGGACTTTTAAATGGTACCATTGTGCCTGATGTTTACAGACTAAGTCTTTTTTTAATTTTCATATCCTTTGACTCTCCAAGAAAGTTATCCCTATACAATACTAGGGGGGGGAAATCCATGATAACCTTTTCTCCTTGTGCCATAATGCATCCTTCCTCTAATCTTGCATCTGCTGAAGTCCTTATACGTGACTTCATGCCTTATTGCCTTGGCCATTTTGATTTCCCAGTTTATGCATTCTAATACTAAATTCAGAATTCCACAATGCTGGACGCTAGCTTGTTTCTTGTTTAGGAACATCAACATCCCTTCTTTGGATTCCCATTCATCTCTAAAGTCAGTTCAGAATTGCTCTCCTGGGTTTCAAAACTCTTCAAGGATTTATTCCATCCTACCTCTGATATCACTTCCACCTCCTGTCCTGGTGCTCACTATGTTCCTCCTGTCTTGGCTTCCTATTTGATATTCCAAAAATGGGGATTGCCTTGATAACCAAATTCTTGGTTTGACACTCGTAAGTAAGTATCTCATAAGTGGTTACACACTGCTGCCAGGATCTTAATTTTATCTACCATTGCAACCAATCCTTATTTTGCACTTTTTTTAGAATGTCAGTTTGTGTCCCTACCTTCAGCCTTTTTCATGTTCTCTACTTTGAACTGCAAGAGTACTATACTACTGTACTCACACACACTCATTCTGACATCCATGTGTTTTTTTTTTTAAGTGGTAAAGGAGGTAAAGATTTAATGGGTTTACTGGTATTTCTTGTCAGTGAATTAAATAAGTTTTCCTTCTTCACTGATCTCCAGTTTAAGTACTTAGAACATGTCTTCTGTACCTTAACCTCTTGCACCAGCTTCTGTTCACCTACCCTTTCATTTTAGTACTTTAATAACTGACATTTACAGAATAGCTTATAAAGGACAATGTATTACAGCTGCCTGCACACTCCTCATGACTTGAAAACAAAAGAATCATCACCTACTTGAATCCTCTACTTGTGCAACTGGGCATACAGTTTCCAGCCCTGACCTGCATGTTATGAGCACTGCAGCTTGAGACTCATCCATTACACTTGCTTCAAGTAAAGAAAACTGATATCCTGCTTAGAGTACCCAGAGTTGTGAGCATCTGTATTACCCATCTCAGACTTAAGTGAGTTTTGCTGCTGCTAAACTGTGTGTCAGCTCCCTGACACACTAGCTTGTTTGCCTTGTCAAAAAACTGTTCAGGACTCTGTCCAAATAGTGCCTTGCAGTAATGAATCAGTGAACCCTAGTGCCAATGTGTCTCTGCAGTGACCAGACCCTCTCAATGGACACATACAGAAGTTAAGTTTGCTGCCTTCAGTTGGTTTGTCTACCTGAGGACTCTCCCATTTACTACATAGCACTGGCATAGTTTCATAATAAAACAAGAGTAAGTCTATTAACAGAGATTTAAGTGATACTAAGAAAAAAATAAGAAACAAGTGTGGATACAAATAAAGCAAGCCATGTTTTCTGGTGACTAAAACTTCATTTTAGAAAGTTACTTACAATCTTTGCCTAAGCAGTTCTCTCTCTTACTTCATATTACCAGCAGCCCTAGGCCCTGAGATTAAGGGATCCACCTTTCACAGGGTTTGTCTTCACTAGCGGGGTAAGTTGACTTAAGTCACACTACTCCAGCTATGTGAATAACGTAGCTGGAGTCGACATAGCTTAAGTCAACTTACCCTGGTGTCTTCACTGCGTTGTGTCAACAGGAGATGCTCTTCTGTCAACTTGCCTGAATCTTCTCAGGGAGTTAGAGTACCAGGGATGACTGGAGAGCGCTCTGCCGTCAATTTAGCAGGTCTTCACAGACCCACTAAATCAACCTCTGCTGCAATCGATCAGTCTCCCCATACTGAAGACCAGCCCACAGACTCAAGGAGTTCTGCTCCCTATGCCCCTTAAGTGATGTATTACAAAATAATTTTTGCTTTTGCTTACTTTTTCCAGAACTCATTTTGTCCCCAGAGTCAGGATGGCCCGCTGTTCTTCTGTTCCTCTTGACTTCCCATCCCCCTGCTGCTTCATACGTAAATGGGGCTTCAATTTTTAAAATTTAATTTTTAGTTTTAATTAAATAATGTTTAATTTACATTGAAGATAAGTAAATAGCTACCTTCCTCCTGTCTGGGGGAGAATCTTGTTTGGTCAGACTTTAAAGCATAGTAGCCATAATTCCATATATTGTTAATACATACATTTCACAATAAAATCAATCAATCACCAGCATGTCACCAGCTTTCCTAAAAACCATTACTCATTACACTTTTGTAGTTCAGAACTATTGTATACAAGCAGTTGATTCAATTGTTTATTCTTTAGAGTTAAGGCCCCTGTTCTCCCCCTGGGTGCAGACTTTGATCACAGAAGTTTCACGTTTAAATTTTTAAGTAATATCCCAGTGTTATCCTCCCTCTGGCACCCCCCCCTTTTTTTTTTTTTTTTTTTTTTAAAGTGTGCTAGAATGGTGCCAGTGACTTCTTAGAGTGCATATATTCATTTCTCCACAGTCCATCCCATAAAGGAGGTGGCTCAAACTGTTCGAAAGTTTTGATGTTTTAGTTCTTGCTAAAATCAGCATTTTAATTGAATACAGTGAATTTTGTATGTAATATTTTAAATTCCTCACTAAACAGCAAAAGGGGAAGAGCAATTGTTGGTATATTATTTTGGATGTAGCTGAACCTACAATGGACTGAGATTGCTTTCTCTAGCTCACTTTGAGATCACATGTAAAACAGGGCGTAGTTTAGGATTTTTCTGTGAAATACTCCAAAGAAATTTCATTAACTATGAAATGTGTATGGATTGCACAACTGGTAAATACCATCGTTACTGTCCAGCAGTACTAAATATTAAATGAGTTATGGGACATACATAAACATGCCACTTCAGCTATCTTCTGGACTATATGCAATTAATTCGTTTTGCTGCCCTACCTCCTTTAAATTATAGCATTCTAATGCTTGGAGACCTGTTTTTTTGTTTGTTTCCTTTGCTGTAAGACTTAAGTCATGCAGAGTTTGCTGGAACAGTAAAACCCACTTGTCATGTTGGAGTGGCTATTGGCTATCACTGAAGAAAGCTGAATACCATCATCTTCAAACATTGATTAAATCCCTTCCCATATTCATAGTGGAAGTCTAATGGAATAATTTGGTACAACTACTGTCTAATGTTAAAGGTATTGAAATATAGTTCTGTGTTCCAGCAAAGTACGTCTGAGTTCATCTTAACATGGTTCTAGTCTATATCATCTGTTATAGTTTGAAGTTTGGAAGAGTTCCTACCGGTGATTTTACTAGAAAGTATAAAAGATGCTTCTGGAAAAAGTGCGACTATACTAATAAAAGGCCAAGAGAAATAGTCAGATGGTTTCAATTGTGCTATCTGAAATCAATAAAGGAAATGAGGGAGGGATGCTCACTTTTCAGATGACATGAAAAAACCTCAGACCACTGGTAAATCAAAAATGATTTTATGGCACATAACACCCTTCTCTCCCCCTCAGAGCTGTGAGCCTCGGCCCTGGTTTAATAGGTATTAGCTATCTAGGCTTCCCAATCTTACAAACCTTCTATGAGAGGCATAATTGCTCAGCAGAAAAAAAGCTGGGTTGGTAGGAAAAAAAGAAAGTGATACACTACCTTAAGGTAGAAAGTGTTCTAGAATTTGGACTTCCTGTGCCAGGAATAGTGAGGCTGCTCACTGTTAGCTAAATCCATTTTTATGAAGAGTTTAGCTTTGTGAGGAGGTGTGACTCACCACACTGGTGCCTCCTGCTGGCTGTGCTGGGAATCACCTCTTGGTTGCTGATGCACCTTCCTCTAGTGGTGTCTCACCACCATCACTTCTACTTCACCTCTAAGACCTGTGTCGCTTCCCAGACTGTGGTGTCCTTTTCTGGGCACAACCCTCTGGCTTTACCCCACTTCGTTTTCTCCCCCCTTCCGGGGGGCAGTCTGTCTAGTCCATCCACTTGCCACTGTAGTCTATGGTAGCCTTCAGTCTAGCCCCTCACCTCAAGGAGTAAACTGTAATCTGAATACTGGCCACCCCCTCTGGGGCAAGTGAGGGGTAAGGGGGTGGGGAGGTCCAGGCACACCTGCTACTCCGGGACCTAACCCAGGGACCCTATAGCCGGTGGCCATGGGCTGCTGCTCCTCCAACCTCCGCCGCCTATTTCCCTGGGCCACTTCCCCATAGCCCTAGCACCTTCCTGGCCCTTTGTATCAGGGCCCTCAGGTCAAAGCTCCCTATTGCTCCCCTGACTCTACCCAGCACTGCTCTATCTAAAGTACTCCTCCCAGTCCTCCCTTGCACTCCAGGAAGAGACTGACTGCTCTGTTGAGCAGCCCTTCTTATATGGCCTTCCCTTGCTCTGATTGGCTGCGTCAACAAACCTTCTCCTGATTGTCTCTCTACAAGCCCTCCTCCCATTGGTTGGGTTTTGCGCAGCCTCCCTGAGGGCTGCTTTAATGCTCCATCCACCTGTGTGGGGCAGCCGCCCCACCACAAGCTTGTATGGCTAGTTTCTTAGAGCCATGTGGTACTTAGCCAGGGAATAGCCCACAGGAGGGGAATGAGTGTGGGAAAGTTAGTGAATAGTTTGCTCTCAATTCGTTCCCCTCCAGATGCAGGGGCAGGAGCTGTAAAGGGACCCAGCGAAAAAATGGCTACTAACCTTTTTTGTAACTGTTGGAATGGACATGTGCAACACATCTCCAAAAACAATGTAGGTGTATGTGCACCCCAAGCACAGTTGCCAGAATTTTTTCCCCCTCAGTGGTATCTATCGGGTCTTGTTTGTGATGTGGGCCAAGAATGCCTGAGAAGTCAGGTAGATTGCTCTAAGTTCTGATATATGGAGCAAAAACTCCGAGACCGCAGACTGAATTTTGAGGTACAAACAAATATAGGAGGCTCATGTAAACCCAGAGTGTTGTGATCGGAGGTACCTGAAGGGAGCTTATCAAAGTCAAGATTGAATGGAAAATGGTTCTCCGGAAGCAGGGCCTTTGCTGCTCTGAGCTCTATTCTTTGGGGATAAGAGTAGACTTCTAGCCATTTAATAGACCCAAAGCCTGGAATGTCAATTAGATAAGATTGATGTCAGACGCCACTTGCGATCTGGACCAATCCTTGCTCAGCCAGTTGTTGAGATATGGGAAAACATGAACTCTTTCTTCTGAGGAAGGCCACTACTACTGCCATATAGTTGGAGAAGACCCGCAGGGCAGCCGATAGACCAAATGGCAGAATCGCAAGTTGGTAATGGGCTGGTTCATGACATATCTTAGGAACCTTCTGTGGCCTTGGACAACTGATATGTAAAAGTACATGTCTCAAGTTGAGGGCAGCATACCTATCCCCTAGATCCAGTGAAGGATTGATGACGACCAAGGAGACCATGCAGACCTTTAACTTCTTGAGATAGTGGTTGAACCGCCACACGTCTAGTATCGGTCTGAGACATCCCTCTGCCTTGTGATTTGAGACTAGAAAGTAACGAGAATAGAACCCTCTTCCTTTCAGATGGTGTGGAATGTCTTTCACTGCTCTCAACCAGAGGAAGGATTGGACTTCTTGCTCCAATAGCTGCCTGTGAGATGAGTTCCTGAAGAGGAACTGGGAAGGTGGGGTAGACAAAAATTTGAGTAAAACCTCCAATTCCAGTGTTTTTTAGGACCCAGCAGTCTGAGGTAATGTGGTTCCAGTGCCTGAGGAAATCAGACAGTTGGAAAACAGAGGTAACTGAATCCTGAAATGAAGGGATTGAAAAGTTGTCCTCAAATGTCTCATCAGACCAAGTGCTTCGAGGTGCCTGAGTGACAAGGAGCAGACTGCGATGGCCCTGAGGACGACTACTGTGGAGGGCATCTATGCGCAAATCCTTTATTCCTTCTCCTCCGCTGGATGTGTCTGGATGGCTGAGTGTAGTAGCGCCCTGTCTGCTGGGGCCTGTAATGCCTTCTGGATGCTGTACGTGTATAAAGGCCCAGGGATTTCAGGGTTGTCTTAGAATCCTTACAGCCATGCAACTTTGGGAATGGGCAACCAGGGATGGATCATTTGATGATTACCTGTTCTGTTCATTCCCTCTGGGGCACCTGGCATTGGCCAGTGTCAGAAGACAGGATACCGGGCTAAATGGCCCTTTGGTCTGACCCAGTATGGCCGTTATGTTCTTAACTTGGCATCCATTTCCTCCAAAAGATTGAGGACCCTTCAAATGGGAGGTCCTGGACAGTCTGCTGCACCAGTTGTAGCAACACTGAGGATTGTAACCACAAGCTCCTGTGCATGGTGACGGCTGTGGGCATTGATCTCGCCACAGAATCAGCTGCATACAAGGCTGCCTGTAGGGAAGTCCAGGCCACTGTCTTTCCTTCTTCAATAAATGAAGAGATCTCATCTGGCATCTTGAGGAAGCATGTCCTTAAATTTTTGCATCGCCTTCCACATGTTAAAAATCAGTCTCCTAACAAAGATTGCTGGTTTGCTATGTGGAGCTGCAATCCACCTGTCAAATACGCTTTCCTGCCAAACGCATCCTGATTTTTGGGATCCTTCGTCTTGGGTACAGGCCCCGCTTTACCCTGACAGTCCTTATCATTGGGAGCTGCCACCACTGGAGAGGAGGGTGAGAGAATACAAATTCATATCCCTTAGCAGTCATGAAATACTTCCACTCAGTCTGTATGTGAGAGGGAGGCAGAAGTCTGCCAGAGTGTCTTAATTGGCTTCATAATCACCTCACTAAGGGATAGAGCCACTCTTGAGGGACCTGCCACTGATAAGAAGTCCAGTAGTTCTAGAAGTTGTCTGTTTGACCACCTCAGCCTGGATGCCCAAGTTGAAGGCCACCCACTTCAATAAGTCTTGGGGACCCTTGTGCTCGTCCTGGAGTGGAGATATCCTGGTAGCCACCAGCGTATCATTCTGTGAAGAGGAGGAGAAGGAGGGTACGGCTGGTAGATCCTCTGCCCTTTCCTTTGTCTCAGCTGAGACCTGTGGAACACACTCCTGAGATTTGTTACTGAACTCAGCACCTGAGTCTGGATCCGGTATCTCACAGCATGGTACCAGAGGCTCCTTACTCTGAGGCTACAGCATATGAATGCCTCAAGATGATCCCCTGGCCCGGGTGAAATCCCCACAGGCTCCAAGAAGGCCACTGCATAGGTCCCCACCTCCATGGGCCGAGCATTCAGGGGAATCATAGCCTTTGATGTCCTGGCAGAGTATTCAGGTTGTAGGGAGTAACTCTGGCAGTCCTGGTGGTGGGAAGAATAGGACTCCTCCTCAGACTCTGAGGAGGAAGACAAGCTGCAATGAGGAGATGATGGTGGTGCCAATCCTCTCTGTGCCAGTGAGCGGTGCTGGGGTGAGACCGTCAGAGGGCGTTTATCCCTGGAGAGTGGTCATGGTGCCATTCAGAAGCTAAGGGAGGGTTCTTTTCCCCACTCGTTGGCACCAGTGGTGCCGAGTCCTACATCTCAGGGGACCCTGGTACTGACAGCATGAGCAAGTCCCTAACCATGGCATAGGCCTCTGGGATGGATGATATTGACAACTGTCCAATACACTGCCTGCTGGAGGATGGTGCCTTCTTTGCTGGAGTGCATGGAACCAGTGTGGGTGCCAGTGCTGATTGGCGGGGAGGGGGAGGGAGTAAGGCTGCTGCAGTGCTGGGGAGGGAAAGCAGCCCAACGTAAGTCTTACACTATGCCAATCCTGCCTGCCTGCTCCCTTTTGGCACTGGAGAGCAATTTTTGTCTTGGTAGTTACGGTGCCTCTTCTAAGGCGCCAGCGAGAATGACCAGGTTTCTACTGGCAGGAGGTGTGCTCCACGCTGAAGCCAAGGTGCTTGGTACTGAGTCTGATCATGGCTCCAAAGTTGGTCTCAGGGCTGCCTCCATCAAGACGACCTTCAGTCTTGCTGCCCGGGTTTTCTGGGTGCAGGGTTTCAATGATCCTTCCTGTGAGCCTGCCCTAAACACTTGAGACAACTCAAGTGTGGGTTGCTCAATGGCATTGACTTGCCGCAGGAAAAGCAGGGCTTACAGCCAAGGCGTACCGTGGCACTGGGGAGTTGACAAGCCTTTCCAACAAGTGAGTGTCCAAAATACACTAATTACTAAAACTATTTCAAATTAACTAAGCTACAAGAGCTACACACACAAAAAGAGAGAAGGAAAACCACTAGAAAAAGGATGTCTGAGCAACAAGGGAAGTTCCAACAACCGCGACGGGCTCGGCAGCGCCCATTATACAGGTACTATGAGAGCGTGACACCAGGGGGCACTAAAACTGACCTGACAGATACCACTGAGGAAAAAATTCCAGCAACTGTGCTTGGGGTGTTCACACACCTACATTGGAATGGACATTGCAAGCTCTTGAAGAACTGCACCTAATGGAGAACATGCCCTGCTGTTATGCTACGCAGCTCTCTATCCCCCAAAGGCATGGCTTCCTCAGGAAAACTCTTCCCATCCCCAAGCTATATAACCAGAGGATGACATTGTGCATCAACTACTGTTGCCTCAGGCAGCATTCATTCTAATGGAGCTACCTGTGGGAACTGGAGGAGAGCACTGCAGAATGCAGTTGCTTCCTTACTCCTGTCCTTGCGCTCCTGCAGTCTTACAGAGTTGGGCAGCAGGTTGCCCGTAACAAAGAGGAAGCAGAAGCATGAGTAGGAGCCACTACTCCCTCAGCAGGGCCCATGCAACCCATTAGATGATCGAGGTGGTCGCCTAGGCCACCAGCATTTGGTGGGAGGCATTTCTGACCTTTTGGCGGCCTCAGTCATCATTGGCATTTAGACAGAGGCAGCTGGGGCAGGGGGGCGTGAGAAGGGCCGCCTACAGCAACTAAGAGGGGGGCAGCACTCAGGGGAACTCCCTGCCCCAGCTCACCTCTGCTCGACCTCCTCTCCTGAGCACACTGCCTCGCTCTACTTCTCTCCCTCCCAGGCTTGCAGCACCAAACAGCTGATTGGCACAGCAAGCCTGGGAGGTGCGAGAAGTGGAGCAACTACAGCGTGCTTGGGGAGGAGGCGGAGCAGAGGTGAGCTGGGGCGGGGAGCTGCTGCACAGCTCCCTGGGCGGGGGGGAGTTGCCACAGGGCTTGCGGGGGGTGCAAGGTGGAAGTTTCAAGTAGAGCACGAAACATCCTTGAATCTACCCTGTCCCTCAGCCTTTCCATGTCCCCTCTTCTCAGCTCTGCCTAGCGTGGCTCCTCTTTCCTTCTTTTATTGGGTCACAGCTTTGTATGAATAGTAAAGCTCTCCTTTTCTGTTCCCACTATTCTCTGTTCTCATTTTGTAAGTCTGACAAAAGTAGACAAACTAATCATAGAATTATGGACTTTAAGGTCAGAAGGGACCATTATGATCATCTAGTCTGACCTCCTGCACAACGCAGGCCACAGAATCTAATATACAATATGTAATCATTAAAGAAAAATAAACAAATTGCATCTTTTACATTTTCTAATGAAGTGTACTACAGGAGAATAAGATTTTTGCTATCAATAGAAAACAATTAACTGAGGGATGGATACTTCAGAGATCACAAAGAGTTCAGATTCCCATTAAATGAAATGGAAGACTAAGCTGGTCAGAAAAATACTTTCCTCTAGGTTGTGCTCATGTCCAAGAAAGGATTAGATTCATACAAAGTTTTAATTTGATCACATGTAATCTAACAGAATAAAGCCCAGTACCATTACATCAAGTGAAATATTAGGAGATTTTAAGTAAAGATGAGTTCTCTACATTTACAAATAAATTTTGTTTTTGTTGCGATAAACTTTAGATACAGCATTTATCTCCTTCCCAAAGTGAGCCTAATGTAATACTATGTTAGATACATCAGACCTAGAGAGATCCATGCCTTGAGCAACTAGTCCCAATCTTTGCTGGAATCCAAAGAGCAACAGTAATTCCCAAAAGGAAGATCAATATTATAACATAGCCAAGTTTTTTGAAAAAAATCAAAGTTCCCAAAAGGCTGTTTCCCTTCAGCCCCTTCTACTAGGCTAGGTTCTCTCAGGGTGCAGTAGTTAGCTATGTTTCAAGGACACTGATTTTCTTATGAAATAAGACACTTCTCGTAAAGCAGAAGAAACCACCCAGTCCCAGACTGAACCATTAGTATCAGATAATGTTTTCATTTCACCTTCAATTGCACAATTTTTCCATCCAGTTTATCTGAATGGGGATCAATAGGATCGATTTTAGGTTCTAATTTTACCTCGAGGACTTTAATAACCTAGCGCAGTGTTTTCTGGAGCGTCTCAATGGCTTCACGTGGTGATACTTCACTCAGACTTTGAAGATCCATCTCACTTCAGGCACTCCTCTTCCTTTCGGAGTTGTACCAAAGTAAACAGAATATATGTATTTTCTCAGCTCTTTTTTGCAAAATATTTCGGTGCACTCACTGCTCTAACTAACTCCAGCCACTACACCAAAGAGTGTATGTGGCATACATGCAACTAATCCCATTCTTGCTGACAAAAAATAATAAAGAGAAACTCAAGATTCAACCTCAAGAAATACTTTTATGCTATTTTACAGCAAAACATGACCACTTAACTCTCCTTATTCAACCATCATATTGGTGCGGCTTATCTTAATCCTTACTATTCTTAATATTTTGAATTCTTATTTATATAATAAGGCTTTGCACTTATCCTTCATCTGAAGATTTCAAACCATTTTAAGACATTAAGGAAACTAAACTCAACTTGAGATAGGTAAATATTATCCCATTCTACTGAACTGGGAACTGAGGTAGAGAGAAAATCAAAGCCTAAGTTTTCAAGGGTCCTCTAACTTTGGATGCCCCCAAAGAGCCAGACTTTCAGAGCTTCTGAGCACTCACAACTCCCAGTGAAGTGAAGGTGCTCAGCACATGTAAAAATATGAGTCTTTACGCAAAAAGAATGAGGAACCCAGGATTAGACACGTCAGAAAATTCAGTTTTAAGTGACTTGTTCAAGGCCCCAGAGTCTGGGCATTTAAACCAGGTTTTCTAACTCCTAATCTTTAGCCATAAAATTATTAGTCTTATTTGTATGTGCTTCTTCCACGATTTGGACAAGCCAATTCATGTCAAAATTCACTTTTAGAACCTTATGCTTCTTGTTTCCATGTGCTTTGTTTTTGGATTACTATATAATAATCTCGCAAATTGCCAAGTGATTATTAACAAGGCTTATAACCATGCAGATATATACAAGTTTATAATATTTAGAAATGTTTGCCCTATGTCAGCCATCTTCAAGACACAGTAATTATTAGAATCAGAATATTCTTATTCTAGGCACCATTTAACAATATTTGGTCAAGCTCTTATTTAATTAGTTGTTCCAAATATTACTATTTTTAACCCTCCAGAAACCTTTGATCATCACCAGGTTATCTTTAAAAAAAAAAAAAAAAGTGCTTTGGCACTGAACACATCTTTTTCCCAATTAAGTGTATAATAAGCATATTACTTTGACTCCCTCAAGCCAGAGATTAAAGTCCTGCCAAGTTGAACATAGCCTTTCAACCTTCCAAGATAGAAAGAGAGAGTGCCATGCATTTTATGTAATACCCGTGTAATTAGGGGTAAAACCTAAGGAGATAATGGAGTGGACCAGCTACTGGCATGTTGAAAAGGAAATAAATATTCTTCCATAAGCAGATATCTCCAGAAAGAAAACTGCAATCATCTTTCCCCACAACCCCAAGAGAGGGTCTAGTGACTTAAACCTATGGAGTCATGAGTCAATGAGCCATGTAAGGAGAGAAGTTTAGGAGAAATTCTCACCTTTTTGGTAGCTAGCAAGTTGAGCCTTCATTAGTGGTAACAGTGAATAGAACAACAAATTTCTGTAATGTACACAAGGTTATAAAAGCAGCTATAGTTCTAAAAGTACAGCAAAAGCCATAAGCAATGAGGTGTCAGGAATGTACTGTATCTACAGTACCTGCAAATAAATATATGCTTTACAAATACTTGAGCTGATCGCTTGCCTATTGTAGGCAAGCGGACTCACCCCTGTGGCTCCTCCTGCTGGTTGTCCTCTGGAATTAGCTCTTTCCAGCTCCTGAGCGCCCTCTGCAGGCTGGTGATCCGCAGCCTCTTGGCTCCCATCTCCCTCCCAGGACCTGGTGCCCCTTTATCTGGGATGCTGCCCCCTGGCAGTAACCCCTTTCTCTCAGGGTCTCCCCCTCCCAGGGGAACCCCCACCCACTATCCCACCTCGCCTCAATGTATGGCTACTGCCAGTCATCATCTAGCTCCCATGCCCTGGGGCAGACTGCAGTATCAGCCTACTCATCACTGGCAAGGGTGAGTTTGGACCTGCTGTCTTTGCCTACCCCTGAGCTACCCTCTGCAACCCCCAGTACCTGTTGGCCTTCTGCTAGCCTGGGGCTTTCTAGGCTGGAGCTCCCCAGCTACTCTGCCGCTCCCCAGCCCTGCTCCACTCAGGTACCCTGCTCAGCTCCCTGCAGCCAGGCCCTTCTCCTTCTACAGGCAGAGGGCAACTCTCTCTGGGTCTCTGGCTCACAGCCTTTTATAGGGACCAGCTGGGCCTGGTTGGGGTGTGGCCCAGCTGCAGCCACTTCCCAATCAGCCCAGCTTAGCAGCTCCCAGCCACAACCTTCCCCCAGGGCTATTTTAAGCCTTTCAGGGCAGGAGCAGGGGACTACCCTGCTACACCTATTGTTTGATTTGACTGCACTCCCGTCCCTGTTCTTTTATTAGTTGTCCCCCGGAATCAGTGGGTTCTGTGGTCCTGTGGGTCCTCCCCTTAGGCTGGTGGGGAATCCTTTAGCAGTGGGTGGGCTTCCGCCCGCCCAGTTCCCAGAAACCCAATAGGTACACCTATTGTTTTAAACATTGTGTCCTTTTTCTGGACTGCAATTTATTTGTTCTTTCAAAAGGGCTGAATTCACTTTAGAAGCTAATTCCATTTTAAAAAAAGATATTCTCTCTTTGCCCAGTTCTTGGTAAAAAGAGGCTTGCAGTTGGGCACATCCCCTACCCCATGGAAACTGAATGAAACAAAAATCAAACCCACAAAATAACAGAATGAACTGCACCCAGTCCCACCCTGACAACTGTAGGCCAAGTTCCAGGATATGGTGGATTGCAATGCAACTGCAGAGAAGTTTTCAACAGACTGGTGTTCATTATAGAAAACCATCTCAACAGCATACTTAATATACATCATAGGATTCTATACATTTATATTTGAGAATAGGGTGTGTGTAGTGCATGTTTTGCCAAAGTTTGCACATAAACTAGTTGTGCTCCTATATTCTCTGTAGAAAACAGTACATCAATTACAGTTGGCAAAATATACACACAGGATGTGGTGAAATGGATTGGCATAGCCGCTGTGCTAACAAACACAAAACTCTGCCTTGGGTAACCCTGGAGTTAGCAGGCACAAAGGGTCTTTCACCAGTCCTCTGCACCAAGTTATTCAGGTACAGTGTAATAATGTATTTGCTAATAAAAGGTATGTAGGGACTGGGAATACAATATATTTTCAACTTGTTTTTATGGACAGAAGGAACTGATCTCTGTGACTGGACCATACAAAAAAACCTGCTTGGGTCTAACAGCACCTTGAGAAAGTGTTCTTGATTTCCCTTTGTGTCTGATGAGCACTTACAGCAACCAGGATAATGATCCATTTAAGTAGTGCCCATTTATCTGTGCCTTTCCCTTAAGGTGAAATGAATCTACTGCCTACGTGTGCATATAAGGAATTGTAGTGAAATGTGCACTAATTTTCTGAAATAGATAAACACTGAGCATAATTACCCAATCCTCCATCTGCACAGGCCATAATCATCATGCATCAATATAAGAGATTAGAACAGGCCTCTAGGTCTGTTTAAAAACAAAACAACCCTACATATTCACTCTGGTCTCTTCCCTTGTCTCCTCTTCCTGTCCATGGAAGCATGTGTCATAAATAGATAGCTACGGGTTAATGTTTTTTTTACCTGTAAAGGGTTAACAAAGGGAACCACACACCTGACCAGAGGACCAATCAGGAAACTGGATTTTTCAAAGTCAGGGAGGGAATTTGGGGTCTGATGCTTTTGTACGTCTCAGCAGCTAGAAAGTTCTTTCCTATCGTCTAAAACTCTCGTTCCAAATCTGTAAGTAACAGTAAACCAAACAATATAGGCTATTTGTTTGGTTTGTATTACTGTGTTTGCTGAATGTTCAATGTATCTTTATAACTCAACTGTTATTCAGAGTTTCTTATAGCAATACCCTTAGTCACTTGACAGAATATGCTTCATGTCTTTCTTCTTTCTTTATATAAATGTTTCTTTTTAAGACTGTTAGTTTTTCTCTCTGGGTAGGCAAGGAATAAGAGAAGGGAATTCCCTGTTAGATCTACGGACGTGAAGCTCGTCAGCACCAAGGAACTGGGAAGAAAGAAAGACAGGGGAGGGGAAAAAGCGCTCCTGTTTAACTCCCTAGGGCTCCAGGCGGAAGAGACTAGGGGGAAAGAGAAGAGAACTTTCTTTCCTGCTTGCGTTGTCTCTTTGTGGAAAAGAGGAGACCTGCTTCTTAGTATTGTGATGTAAAGAGATTGCATCAGTAACTCTCAGATTAGCCCAGAGAGGAAAGTCTGGGTGGGAGAGAGAGGGGGGAAGGGAAGTGGGTTATTTCCCTTTGTTGTGAGACTCAGACCTCTGAGTCTTGGGGTTACCCAGGGAAAGTTTGGGGGACCAGAGCGAGGCAGGCGCTGTAATTCCTGTCTGGTGGCAGCGAGATAAGATCCAAGCTGGTAATTAAGCTTGGAGGTTCATGCTAGGCACCCAGATTTCTGGACACTAAGGTCCAGATTTGGGAAAGAGGCTTATGATAGCATGAAATTTAATATATACACTAGTTATTTTTTTCCTTTAAGCAACCTCATAGAGAAAGGATGTATTTTGTAACAACTACATGAAATGCTTATTATATTGAAGAATTTTTGTTGAAAAGAGTTTCCTAACATTATATTCAGAGATTAATAAACGTCTAGCCAGTCAGTAGCCTTCACAGCACATTGCAGCTTTTATACTTGTAGTTTTAGTGCTCAGACTGAGAGTAGGGCTATGCTTCATCATCATTTAGATGTAAATATGCAATATGGTGCATTTTTAATCATACTGAAAAATATTTTGTTTTCAGCTACTATAGTCTTAGGGCTGGTCAATACTGGGGGGGGGTGTCGATCTAAGATAGACAACTTCAGCTATTTTCACGTAGCTGAAGTCGAAGTATCTTAGATCGATTTACCTCAGGTCCTCACGGCACGGGATCAATGTCCGCGGCTCCCCCGTCAACTCTGCTACCGCCGCTCGCTCCTGTGGAGTTCCGGAGTCGATGGGGAGCGTGTTTGGGGATCGATATATCGCATCTAGATGAGACGCGATATATCGATCCCCGATAAATCGATCTCTACCTGCCGATAGGGTGGGTAGTCTAGACATACGCTTCAGGTAGACTTTAAAAATGTGATTGTTTTCAATCACAAGAAAGCTTTAAGAGAGGAAGTAGTCAGAATTACTTCTACTAACTATATCCTATGCATTTTTAAAAACATCAGATAATAAGTTTTTTCAAGACAAAGTAATTTATTGCTCTGATTACTGTGCCAACTCTGCTATGTCTTTAAATCTAAGTGTGGAAGACCCAAGCCATTTCATAAAACCTCTACAACTTTTTGAAAAGCTGTAGATAACTCTCAAACCTTTTCTGTTGTTACTTGGCTGATGAGACTTTTCTGGAAGCCTAGTTTGGTATCAGAAATCCATATTGAGTTTTGTAGGGAAGACTCCAGTATATTTCCAATAGACCATATTAGAAAATTCATTTTTTACAAGACTAAGATTCTGTAGAAAATTGCAGAGGGCACCTCCAGTATCATAGAATCTACGATGCCTTTTTCAAATCTAATTTTGCCATTTGCTTTGATAATAATAAACACACTACTAAATTGGCAAGACACTCATTCTTACATCTGGAAACTTACAAATATGAAATGATAGCTCAGAAGGGGCACATTTAGGACAATGGATTTCTTCAGTGCCTGGTTAACTGACCTTTCACAGTAGCAATGAATTCACCTCTGAGAGGATATAATCAGTTGCCACTGACACTGTACATATCTTTTACATAATATATAAGCTCTAACAAATTTGTTGATGAAACATAGTTCACAGTGATTCCAACAAAAACTTAGGGAGGCCAGTAAACTATAAACTCCAATCCACTCATTCTTCTAGTGCTTGCTCGAAGTGCATTCTATATTAGGGGTGTGTGCTCGCCACATGCACCAGTGCTGGAAGTTTTTCCCTCAGCAGTATCCATAGGGGTCCAGTTCTGGTGCGGTATAAGAGGCGCCGCCAACTCCCCCAACCCTCAGTTCCTTCTTGCCGCCAGTGATAGTGCTGGAACGTCTGTTGCTTCAGTTAGCATTGATTCCTTCTCTGTTCGTGAGAACTTTTAAATCCTGTAAAATAGTTATACATAATTACTAGTTTTCTTAGTTACCCTTAGTAGTAGTTCTCAAACTCTTTGTTAGTCCTGGACTTAGCCGGGGGTTGGGGCATGCCCCAGTCCCCAGGCTGTAAGCCCTGCGATCGTTGCAAATGGCCTATGCCTGTCAGCAACCCACATACCAGCTGCCTAAGGTGCTTAGACAAAGGGAACATAAGTGACAAGTATCACATCTGCAGGTCCTTTAAACCTAGGATGAAGGAGGAGCACAATATCCATTTGAAAGCCCTCCTGATGGAGTCAGCACTCACTCTGGCACCACAGCAGCGGTCGGACTCCGCACCAAGCACCGTGTGCAGTGCTCCCCCAGCGCCGTACACAAGCCAGCACCGGTCTCCCTGCATGGCTCCAGTCAAGAAGCCAAAAATGACTGTGAAGGGAAGATCTCTTACCTCCCACGAGGGAAAGAAAAGGGCAGGGGGAGAGCCAACACTCGTGTTGGGCAGCTCAACATACCCCCTGGAAAGTCAGTCCCCAGCTCAAGTAAAGCGGTTCAGCCCACCCCATGTGTTGCCTATGACTCCAGATAGCAGTGCAGGCCCCAGCCAGCTTCAGGTGCAATCGACATCTGAGCTGCTTGAAGGGCTTCAGGAGATCCTGACACTCTCGGTGCTGCCCTCACCCGCTCCCGCAGTTCCTCAGTCTAGGGGAAAACCCATGTTCAGACCTATGTGCATGTCCCCACATTAGCGGTTCCATTCTCCAGCCAGCATTCACCCACCTGCAGCCGCCATGCCTCAGGATGGGAGAGGCAGGCTCAGCAGAGCCCTCATCAGTCCCCGCACTGGGGGGCACCAATCGAGGGACTTGACGCATACTTCGACAGTAGATTGGCACAGATAGTCTGAGGCATGTGCCACTTGGCAAGAACTCCAGGACCAGCCCTGACCATCTTCAAGGGCCCAGGACCGATTCTGGGACCGATTGGAGACCAGAGACTGCTGATTACTGGGCTGTCATCGCCCACTGCCAAAAGGAAAGTTGCCCTATTCAGGACGATCCTCCCGGCAATCAGCCTATAGTAGCTCCCAGTCCTGTTCGATGTCTCAGTACTGGTCAAGTAATGTGAGGCGTGGGATCGCTGGATATCCAGCGCAGATCTGCTGAATGCCATCCATCTCCAACAGCCTGACCAAGACAGTCTCACTTGGACAGGTCAGCTTCGGGACGCAGCAACCGGCACCGGTCAGACAAGAGCCACCACCCAGCCCGATCCTGGTCGCCTGGTACTGACCACTCCGCTGGTAGCATCGGCTTAGAGTGAGATTCTCTGACTGTGGGAGAACCTTCAGTATTGGCAGTGCTGACTACATTATCATCACCAAAACCTATCCCATGGCTCCAAGCGCAGTGGCTGGTTCCATGGTACTCATGAAACCTTGGGGGTTCACTCAACCTTCCCGGGATGCCTCATCAGTGTTGGGAGCCTCAGAGAGGCCAGCGGCCTAGGTATCTCATCCCCCTCAGGTGCTTGAGACTTTGAGGGGTAGGACCCCACAGGTCCAAGAGGACCCAAGGGAAGAAGCTGCTGGACCACCAATGGACGTGGAGGCTCCCATGGCACTGGCATTGTCCTCGTCATTGCCAGGCGAGGCTATCATGGGCCCCCTCACCCAGTTCTTCAGGATGATGCCAAGGTGCACCAGGAAATTTTGAAGAGGGTCGCTTCTAACCTTGGGCTTCAGGCAGAGATATTGGAGGAGCCCTCAGACTCTCTCTTTTTGATGTCCTCTGCTCCTGCCAGGGTGGCTTTACCCCTTCATCAAGGGGTTTCCAAGATCACGCCAACCACCTTTCCCTCCTCCTCCCTGCATGGACAGCTATAACCTCAGACAATGGGTCTTCAGCACAGTGGAATAAGGCTATACCCTCCAATTCTTTTCTACCCTCCCTTCCCACCCACTCTTCCCTGTCCCTCTTCAGGGACCCCGCTCACAAGAGTCTCCTCATGCAGGAGGAAAGGGATTAGTACAGCTGGGTGCAGTGGAAGAAGAACCTCTTGAGTACAGGATCAAGGGGTTCTATTCCTGGTACTTTTTAATCTCAAAGGCCAAGGGCGGTCTACAGCCCATCCTAGACCTACGAGACCTCAACAAATACCTAAAGAAGCTCAAGTTCTGCCTGTTTCCTTGGCTTCTATTATCCCCTCCCTGGATCCAGGAGATTGGTATGCCACTCTCAACTTGAAGGACGCATACTTCCACACAGTGATCTTTCAAGAACACAGACGCTTCCTCTAGTAATGGTGGAGCCCCATCACTACCAGTTTGTGGTCCTCCTGTTCAGCCTGGCGACAGCACCAAGAATGTTTACCAAGTGCATGTCAGTGGTAGCAGCTTACCTCAGATGCCAGGGTATCCAGATCTACCCGTACCTCGACAACTGGCTTGTCAAGGGCAGCTCCAGGTCTCAAGTCCAAAGGGATGTCACAGTGTTTCAAGCTACGTGCTGCTCTCTAGGTCTATTGGTAAACAACAAAAAGTCGAAGTTACTGCCAGTGCAGAGAATAGAGTTCATTGGAACGGTCCTCAACTCAACCTGCGCCAGGACGTTCCTGCCACTGGAAAGGTTCCATATATTGATGAACCTCATTGTGGAAGTCTCCACATTCCCTCTGACTAGAGTCAGGGTCTGTCTGCACCTGCTGCGCCACATGGCAGCGTGCAGTTACATGGTCCGCCATGCCAGGCTCTGTGGCCTCTGCAACAATGGCTGGAGACGGTCTATTCCTAGTCCTGAGACCCCTGGAAAAGATTGTTACCTTTCCCCAGGTGATACTTACCTCACTATGGTGGTGGACTGACTGCATAACAGTCCTGGAAGGGATCCCTCCACACTCCATCGAGTTGGGGTTTGACGCCTTGGACCTCAGCTGGAGGGGTGCATCTTGGCATCCTCCAGACTCAGGGGATGTAGTCCCCAGATGAAGCATGGTTGCACATAAACATCAAAGAGCTCCGAGCAGTCCATCTGGCCTGCGGAGTCTTCCTGCCCCACCTGTAATACCACCAAGGTGGTATGAGTCCTGACAGAAACACAGCTTCCATGTTCTACATCAACAAGCAAGGGGGAGCGCGCTTGTCGGCTCTCTGTCAGGAAGCGCTCCGCCTATGGGACTTCTGCATCAGCCATGAAATCCACCTGAAAGCTTGTCACAATGCCAGTGTCAAGAATACACTGGAGGACCAGCTCAGCAGGGACTTTTCTTCTCACCACGAGTGGTCGCTCCATCCAGAGATAGCATGCATGAGCTTCTAAAGGTGGGAAACTCCCTAAGTGGACCTGCTCACTACCAGACAGAACAGGAAACACCACCAGTTTTGCTCTCGGCAAGGTCTGAGCAAGGGCTCCCTCTCCAATGCCTTCCTTCTGTCATGGTCAGGGAGCCTGATGTACGCGTTCACTCCGATTCCGTTTATCAGCAGGCAAAGATCAAGAGAGACAAGGTGCAGGTTGTCTTGATCGCCCCGACGTGGCCTCACAAGCACTGATTCAGCACACCCATGAGCCTGTCAGCAGCCCCTTCCTGGCCCCTGCCCAACCAACCGGACCTGCTGTCACAGAACCACGATTGACTCCTACACCCCAACCTCGGGACCCTTCCACCTCTCAGCATGGATGCTGCATGGCTGAACCTGGAGAAGCAGACCTATTCGGACAGGTCCCCCTGGAAAATAGGAACCCCTCAACTAGACTGACTTACCTGGCTAAGTGGACTAGATTTTCTCACTGGGCATCTGAACATGGCATCTCTCCCTCGCGTTCCTCCATACAGGCTGTCCTGGACTAGCTGCTCCATTTGAGGAACCAGGGCCTAGCACACTCTTCCACTAGAGTGCATCTCGCAGCCATCTCTGCTTTTCACCCGCCAATCCAGGGACAGATGGTGTTTTCTCATAACATGACGGTCAGATTCCTGATGGGGCTTGAGAGACTCTTCCTGCAGGTACTGGCCTCTGTCCTGCAGTTGGATCTTAACTTGGTCCTCTCTAGGCTCACTGGCCCGCCCTTTGAGACGTTTGGTTCCTGCTCCCTTTTCCACCTGTCATGGAAGGCCACATTCCTGGTGGCAGTGACATCAGCGAGACGAAATTAAAACCTTGACCTCAGAACCTCCGTACATGGTTTTCTACAAAGATAAGGTCCAGTTGCACCTTCCTGCCAAAGGTGGTCTCCATCTTCTATATGAACCAAGATATCTTCGTCCCACTGTTCTGTCCCAAACTGCACAAGACCAGTGAAGAGAGGCATCTTCACACCCGGAGGTCCAGAGGGCCTTGGCTTTCTACTTAGAACGTACCAAGCCTTTCCATAAATCGACTCAACTGTTCATTGCTACAGCGGATAGGATGAAGGGTCACCCGGTGTCCTTGCAGAGGATTTCCAAATGGATTACCTCATGCATAAGGACCTGGTGGGGGTTCCGACGCTGCCGATTGTCAGAGTCCACTCGACAAGAGCACAGGTGTCTTCAGCGGCCTTCCTTGTGCATGTCCCTATTCAGGACATCTGTAGAGCCACAACGTGGTCCTCTGTTCACACTTAACCTCTCATTATGCCATCACTCAGCAGGCCAGGGAAGACGCTGGGTTTGGCAGAGCTATGTTGCAATCGACATCTGTGAACTCCTACCTACTTCCAGGGTTACTGCTTGGGAGTATCCTAATATGGAATGGACATGAGCAAGCACTCGAAGAAGAAAAAGCAGTTACCTTTTCCGTAACTGGTGTTCTTCAAGATGTGTTGCTCAAGTTTATTCCATATTAGGAGACTCCTGGCAAGAAGGAACAGTGGGCGGGGGGAGTCAGCGACACCCCTTATACCGCACCATCCGGGCGCCACTCCAGTGGG